>NC_056448.1:19370764-19688264 GCF_018296145.1 Oncorhynchus tshawytscha | reverse complement strand
TTATCTTTGTCTCTGATTCTACTGCTAGTATTACAATTACCACTGTGAAAATGACCACTGCGATGGTAGTTGTGTCCTCTATGCTAATAAAATCCCTGTCATTTGCATGAGGAAAAATAAGGAAATGCAGGGGGCGCGGATCAGGGTGCCTTGTGTGATAATTAGTCGGCAAGTGGGTAACCCGCCTTTACCCTCCGTTCTATTGGCCAATGTGCAATCACTAGAAAATAAACTGGATGAGCTCCATTCGAGACTATCCTACCAACGGGACATTAAAAACGGTAATATCTTGTGTTTCACCGGGTCGTAGCTGAAGGACGACATGGATAATATACAGTTGGCTGGGTTTTCCGTGCATCGGCAAGACAGAACAGCTACGTCTGGTAAAATGAGGGGTGGGTTGTGTGTCTATTTGTCAATAACAGCTGGTGTGCGATGTCTAATATTAAGGTAGTCTCAAGGTATTGCTCGCCTGAGGTAGAGTACCTCATGATAAGCTGTAGACCACACTATCTACCAAGAGAGTTTTAATCTATATTCTTCGTAGCTGTCTATTTATCACCACAAACCGATGCTGGCACTAAGACCGCACTGAACGAGCTGTATAAGGCCATAAGCAAACAAGAAAACGCTCACCCAGAAGCAGCACTCCTAGTGGCCGGGGACATTAATGCAGGGAAACTTAAATCTGGTTTACCTCATTCTATCAGTGTGTCACACGTGCAACCAGAGAATGTGGCAGGGCTGGCAAACTAATACGGACTACAAAGGGAAACACATCCGCGAGCTGCCCAGTGACGCAAGCTTACCACACGGGCTAAAAGGCTTTTGAAGCATGCATGATGTCACGCCCTGGTCTTAGTATTTTGTGTTTTCTATTTATTTGGTCAGGCCAGGGTGTGACATGGGTTTATTTTGTGTTGTGTTTTTGTATTGGGGTTTTAGTAGGTATTGGGATTGTGGCTGAGTAGGGGTGTCTAGCATAGTCTATGGCTGCCTGAGGTGGTTCTCAATCAGAGTCAGGTGATTCTCGTTGTCTCTGATTGGGAACCATATTTAGGTAGCCTGGGTTTCACTGTGGGTTTGTGGGTGATTGTTCCTGTCTTAGTGTTTGTATTCACAAGATAGGCTGTATAGGTTTTCACGTTCCGTTTGTTGTTTTTGTAGAATTAAGTTATTTCATGTATCGCTCATTTTTTCATTAAAGAACATGAGTAACCACCACGCTGCATTTTGGCCCGACTCTCCTTCGACGGAAGAAAGCCGTTACACATGAGAGCACCAGCTGATCCAGACGACTGTGTGATCACACTCTCCGTAGCCAATGTGAGCAAGACCTTTAAATAGACCTCTTAAAACTGCATTGCTGGTTAAGGGCTTGTAAGTAAGCATTTCACGGTAGGGTCTACACCTGTTGTATTCTCCACATGTGACAAATAAATTGATATTTGATTTGATTTAACAGACTTTATACTCACACACACACACATATACACACACACACACACACGAACACACACAGACACTCACACATACACACAAACATACACCCCCACACTTCTGATATACGGAGCACAGCAAATACATTTCAGATCCATCACTAGCAGACAACACACCATACCACCCAGCCCTGAATGAATCCCTTTCCCTTGTGGTCAACTCCCAGACTGAAAGAAATGCACTCAAATCCCTAGTTTCTGTCTGATAAATGCCAAGCCTTATTCTACAGAGTGTCTGAGTGATGTGTGTCAGTATAGCATTGGACACCTGTAGATAACAACAATTCCATGTCTGGGCTAGATGATAAATTATACCATAATGGGGGAAAAATGGGATTATAGACAGATTCCATTAAATATTCAGTTATTACGTCTGGTGTTTGACTGGTAAATACATCATAACACGTTCCTAAATGTACAACATTTAATAAACTTTCCACTTTGGTTGGAATATGTAATATAGTTATAGTCATACTGATTTCCTTATACTGTAGTTGTGCTGAAATCAATGTATTACTACATTTCAGTGATATTGAGTCAAACAACATTTTGTTGCAAGATATGATGAGGAGAAAATAGTATCAGTGGTGACTCCTTGTACATTATTCTGCCATGATAATAACCTACTAATGATGCACAATAAGGACAAGTGGATTAGCAGGAACAAAGCTACAGTACTATATAGTTGTTGAATTATAGCCCATTAGTTTCACAGGAACCTTATTCAATAAAACAATTTCACTTACTACAGATGTTAGGGAATTTTAAATTACATTTTCAGGAATGTTTTGCACTGTTCAAAGCAACTACTGGGAAGTATTGAAGAAATCACCTGTACAGGTTTGAGTCTGAACTGCAAACCTAAGCAAGGTGTTTGACATCCCAGCACTGAAGGAAAATTGAGGAGTCTTCCTGCCTCGTTAAGTAATGTGAGAAAATGGATTATTGTCCCTGCACTAGAGGAGAAAATCCCATTTACGCCCATATCTGTTTATAGATCATGGCAGCTGAGGAGATAGGGGGAGATTCACTTTGATGTCAAAGTCAAACTGAGTATGGTCAATTTAAAAAGAGAATCATGATACGTTTTAATGCAAAATAGTCACACTAGAGAGGATTAGAAACAACTACCCTTACACAGGCTTACTTTGCCCTTTTGAAAGGAACAGCTGCTCATGGATCCTATTCAAACAAAACCGTTGTGCATTAACACATTTTCTGGGATTAGACTGATCAATTTTTAAGACTGGATTTTCTGAGGAAGCATTTTTACAAACATTTTGATTGAATTTTGCTCCATAACCTGTGAATAACTGTATTGATTAAATTAATTATAATGTGCACTTGACCAATTAGCATTTCAAGTACACTGGAGTGTTTATGCCAAAGTACAATGGACATATTATTGGACATAGATTATTCTACTCCCTCTTGAGCTTTGTCATTCCATGCAAAAGTGACTACTTTAGACCTTATGGTCATCAAAGCATTACAAAGTTATATTAATTAATAAGTGATACATTTTGCATTACAACCTCACATAATTTCATGTGGGCCATTTTTGTAAAAAACTAAAGTTGAGGAGAACAAAAGCAAGGTAGTCATGTATTTATCTGACTGCTGCCTGTGCTTTTCACAATCTAGTCGCTATTCTGATGCTGTTTCTTCAGCATGATTACTACCTATTGACATAGCTTAGTCCTTATACTTTACTGATGCTGGCTGAAATCAATCAGAGGGTCACTCAATACTACCCAGCAGAAGTGCATGTGACCTTTAATAGAAATGGTCCATCTACAAGGGGGACCTCTCATTTCTTCTGTCTGTCTCTCTCTCTGGTCAATACATTCACTGTCACAGGGATGAGGTCAACATATGGAATAGGTTTAAATCATGTTTAAATCATGTCTGTATGAATATGCTTTACTCCTACAAGCACACATGTTTTACACACCCAGTGTTCCCCATGCCTGACTTACATAATGCCTTTGATGGGATAATCTGTCTTTTGATGACATCATCGACTTCTAATTCCATCACATCAATTATTTGATGATCACTGATAAGAAATGTCTTACTTTTATGTTTTCACGCTATCCCATACCATAGAATATTACTACTCAGCTGGGATGGGAATAGCCAACTCAATGCTCTCCATATTCATATTATTTCCCTACTCTCTGTCTTGCATCCAAATGCTCTCTGCCAGGTGCAATAAATCGATGCTCAAGAGAGAGGAATACAATTAGGATGACAAATAGGGCTGCTGGGCTTGGTGAGTACCAGACAAACAACTACCCTACGACCTAAGACTCTCTGGTTATGGAACATGTTACCCGCAGATATGACGTCAGCAGAATGAATGGCATCAACAGAATGCAACTGCTGCAAGTGAACATGCAATAATGCAAAAATTGCTGATCTCGTTGGGTCTCTTTCAGTTTTGCAATATCACGTGAACAGTAAGCAGATACATAAATGCGAATGAATAAATAAATAAATAAATGGAAGTCAAATTACAGTAAGGGAGAAAACAACATCAATGCAGTTCTGTGTGTGTTGCCTAAAGGGAAATCAGCAGGGTGTGATACGAATGCCGGGGGGATTACAGGCTTCAATATCCATGTATATTACCTACCACCGTTGTGCCCTTGAGCAAGTGCTCCAGGGTTGCTGGTCTGCTGCAGCCCCTTGCTCCCAGCCTGTGATGTGTGTGTTGTGTGTTAGGTTGGGTACTGTCAGAGCAAAAAATGAAGAATATCGATGCAAATGGACCAATAAAGCAAGTATTGTGTTGCAATGGCTCAATTTTTTGTCACTTTCCATCCTTACTTCTGGATATGTTTGTGTGGAGCTGAATTTGCAATGTAATCCCATCTGTACAAGGAGGACAAGAAGAAGAAGAAGAAGAAGAAGAAGAAGAAGAAGAAGAAGCAACAATTAAAACAGGTCATTAATTAAGGTAATTAAAGCTAAATGACTTTGTGATCCTCCTACTAGTCATCATTTTCAAGTAATCATTTCTTACATTTCTCCCTCATTAAATACCCATCTTCATTTCAAAACAGCATAAATTCACACTGACAGTGGTAAAGTGGCCCTTTTGGCCCCTGAGTCTGATCTTCATGCACCGACAGGTGGGTTTGCCTTCATAAGAACAATCAGATGCCAAGTCACCAGATTTTACTCCCCCGCATGAACCATTATGGCCATATGGATGATCCTTGGGCTGGAGCTGCCAAAAGGAGGCGCTCTGTCAGTTGCTTCCTCCTCACCACTGTTGGACGCTGTCACTTCACTGCCACATGCACGGTGTGGTTTTTAAATAGCAAATGAATTCATCCACTCTTCGTGCGTATTTACTGTGCTATATTTGAGTCGTGATATAACATGTAAACTCAGAGTAGAGGATTCCACAATGAGTTGTGAAGCTGAATTGGCTGTGACCCAGGGTTTGACCACAGAGGAATGGGCTCTGTTTGGGTGTGTCTGTTCAGTTCATGAAAACAAGATGGAAAATACTTATATCACAAAGAAGAACAGATGTGATTTGGTCTATTGTATGGCTCAATGCTTCACTGTCACTGTCCATAGTATTTGTACATTGAAGTTATCTTTCAAACTTACACAACATGTGTAAGATAAAATGTTGTAGTAATTAACATAGATATTGGCAACCACATCACCTTTGTTACTGTGATGTTTACTTCAAAGACAATTCAAATAATCCACAAAATAACTCCTCCATGTGACCTTTCCATGTTATTGCCACAAGACGTAGTATTTCAGATGATAATGAAGAATAATCAACAGATCTTAACCCTGCAATATTCACATTACTGAATGTAATGATGCATCTGCTGCATAGTTGATTAACCAAAAGAGATAATGTAGTGTGAAGGATATTTCTCAATATTACTCAGCCCTGATTTTTATTTTCAACATGTCTACATTATGATCAAACAGAGGCATTCATTGGTAATTCATTGTAATCCGTTATTTAGGACATGTTGTACCTATATGCTTCGTAACTGCCCTCAAGGATGCATGATTTGGCCATTAGGCTCTAACCTTGCAATACACTTGTGCATTTATGGATATGCATGTATAATAGTTATGTATCATTAAGTACTCCTGTACTTAATGTGGATGAAGAGATTGTTTGTACATACCATGCTTATTAGCTGCCTTGTTTGGCAACATAGATTCATTTTGAATCTCCATTACCATCATTTTGCATGTGCATGCTTGGTATGCCCTCCATGATATGAACGATTTGTTTGGGTGGAACATTTACTTATGACTTTGTCCTGTAATTTGTCTGAACCCTCACCGGGATATTAATTGGTTAATTTTACAGAAACACAGGATCCAGCCAAAGCCTCAGGCCTGGGGGTCATGAGTTGCATCTATAATGATGATTTAATACTCATATACTTACAAGCTCTGCCTGTACAGATGGCCAGTATTTGGTGCCTCAAAACAAAAACAAGTAACTTGCTTTATGTAGAATATCTATTATCAATGTTATTGATGTTCTGTGATTGAATTGAGCAAATTATTATTGCATTCCGTTTGGAAAGTTTTGAGGCAACAGATTTCACAGAAAAGCTCCAGCAGTCATTCTGCAGTTTTAATAACACTCATCCTACAGACTGGGGTCCTTTTGTAGTTTATTCATTTCTTACAATGTTTAATGACTTTGTCAAATCAACTTGTTCTTAATAAATCAAACTCATTGTTTAGTGTTTCTGTATCAATATGGAATTCAAATTGAAGTTCTTTGGTGACATTTTGACCCCAGACAAACACAACTAATTCTGCCTATAGTAAATTGATAAATATGACCATTATTTGAATCTAGGTTTCTCTGGAGACATAATAACAAGTTATCCATACCACCAGAGGGTGGATGGGAACCTGTATAAGTGATTTTAACCAGATAGACAGATCATCTGCACAGATATAGCTCCCCATGTCCTAAGATTGTATTTTTCTATACCACATATCATATGACTGTATACAAAACCAAAATTACCTTGTTTTTGTTCATTTACAAATATTCCAATGGTATGTATACAAAGTCTGCCAATTGTATAAATACTTAATATAACTGCAATACTTAACTCAGATACACTCTGAGTCTACAAAGAGAGTTGTATTGGTATGTATTCTCAGAAAGGTAGCTATTCTAGGGCAGATCTAAAAAAGTTTTATTTGAATCCAGATTTCTCTGGAGACATATTATTGAGTTACATTAAATGTTGGGTTGGATCAGTGATTTTGACCAGAAAGCCAGATCACGTAAAGCAGGGCTCTCCAACCCTGTTCCTGGAGAGCTACTCTCCTGTAGATTTTCACTTCAACACCAGTTGTAACTAACCTGATTCAGTTTATTAACCAGCTAAATTAATATAATCAGGTGTGCTAGATTAGGGTTGGAGTGAAAACCAACAGGATGGTAGCTCTCCAGGAACAGGGTTAGAGAGCCCTGACCTAAAGAGACAGAGCACCTTACAGTACATATTTATATGGTTGCAACTGGTTATAACTAGGTATGACTGTACACACAATCAAAATGACCTTACATATATGCTTAATTTCTGTCAAAACAGCTCATAAAAGTCTGTCAGTAGGATGCATACTTGGTTGAACTGTAATACAGAAACCAGATGCCCTCTGAATGTACACGTAGTGCTGTAAATATATATGTGTATTCTTATAACATTCTCCAATACTTTATGCTTGGGTTGCTATAATATTTGATTAGTATATTTGATGACTTTGAGGATTTGGGTATTCTTTTTGAAGCATCCTGCCCAAGGCCCTACCACTCCCATTGTTTCACTGGCAGCGATGCTAATGCTGGCTTTTGGGTAAGTATATGGTCATTGTCTCTCATGATCAATGAATGAATCACTTTCTAGTAACACAATTAATTATGATTAAAATATACCACATAAATATAAATATCACGTTTCAGGAGAAGACCCAGATGCAGACAGTGTTGAAGTAACAAAAGTTAGAACAGGGGGCAGGAAAAACAACAGGTCAAGGGCAGGCAGAGGTCAGTAAAGCCAGATCAGAGTCCATAAGGTACAGAACGGCAGGCAGTCATGGGGTCAGGGAAGACAGAGGTCAATAATTCAGGGTGGTGTGACAAGGTACAGCACAGCAGGCAGGCTCAGGGTCAGGGCAGACAGAAAAGGTCAAAACTGGGAAAACTAGAAAAAGACAGGAGCAAGGGGGAAAACGCTGGTAGGCTTGATGAACAAAACAAGCACAAGAACAAGAACACAGGTATAAATACACTGAGGATAATGGGGTAGATGGGCGACACCTGGAGGGGGGTGGAGACAAGCGCAAAGACAGGTGAAACAGATCAGGGTGTGACAATGACCAAATAAAATAAAACATCTCAAAATTCTATAAACAAAATGATACTACAATAAAATGATGGTAAATCAGCTTTCTATTTTTCATGTGGATTGCACTTTGGAGAAAAAAAGCTACACATTATTTAAGAGAACATTTCTATTTTTATTTGACAGAATACGCTAATTTACTGCAACTTTGCTGAAATAACAGTCTGTTTTTTTCAGGTAACTATATTTACATGTCTAATGATGTTTTGCTAAGAATGAAGTTGATATTTAAGTGATAATGCCTGAGCAGCCAGTGTTTGGAGGATATATTGGCACATATGTTGTTAAGCCCGAGACGAAGTCAAGTGCGTCAAACCGTGTCAATATATCCTCCAAACACTGGCTTCTCTTGCATTATCACTTAAATATCCACTTCATTCTTAGCAAAACATCACGACTTCGAGGGCATTATCACTTTTATACGGGTTACCAAAATATTCAAATATTGATTGACATAATTCCAATTAAAGCTTTATTTTGATTAATTTATTCATACTATTTCATCCTTCCACAAGATAGAGTTGCTACCCATTTCATCCTTCCATAGGGTTGCTACCCAATCCGGCTGGTCGTTCCTTCTATCAGTTCAGTTGCCGGAGACGCGACCCAGTTTTTAAGTCTTCCAGTTGTTTCGTTCTAAATGTTCTATTGCTATTCTGGCTGGCAAAGTTCTTATCCCTTGCTTGCTAGCTAGCCAACTACGGCTAACATACAATCACGTCAAGCAGTGTAGCCAGAATAACAGCAAAATAGCCGCATTTGCGTTTGTTTAAGCTGTTTTCTAGTGACTTTTATTTGGATACATTCATAAGAATGAGCTAATGATGCGTGATTTCACCTGAAAATATCTCGTCAGGCCACTGTTGTTCAGAAGAGCTATCCAACAACACATCTAACACAATCACTTTAAACTGAAGCTGGAAAGACTGCAAACTAGCTGCATTTCTTTAGTTTGACCTGTTTTCTATTGACATTTATTTGTTTATATCCATAAAATTGATGCTTATTCATGATTTTGACTGGCTGAGAAAAGCTGCCAGCCTTTCTGTCTCGTGCCGACTCCCGAGCCTTACATATTCATTAATATGGGACAGCTGGAGATTGAATTTCAATATTGAAACAATGTTGCAAATGTCAGAGAGACAGACAGCAAGGTTTATACAAATCTCCATTATTGAAAACCTGTTGCTAGACTAAAAGAAAATGGGAGATAATGTTTAGATGCTTTTTACAGTGGATATCAAGTTTATAAATTGTCTGGCTGGGCTGATGAGACAGTGGATTGCGCAGTGAGATGGAACAGAGTAAAAAGGCATTTCAACGTCATAGCTTTAGCCAGTGGTAAATTGTGGAATAGACACCGGCTGGAATACAGTTCTAACCAATCTGCATCCAGGATTAGACCCACCCATTGTGTAATTTGCAATAATTGACCCCAAATGACCCCAGTTTGTATTCAAGGTATGTAAAATATGTTGGTGGTATAAGAGTTAAGTGCATGTTGTACCCAATAATATTGATTTTCTCATACCCTGAAATTTTATCCACATTTCTTGGATACATTCATTTACCATTCATAGCTTTTTGGGATGGCAATCCATTGACCGAAGCTGACTACACTGAGTACAATAGTATTAAATGGAGGATGCATTGTGTAATTGATATACAGTATGGAAATGATGTCTATCTCCGATAAGCTACCCATGAAAGGGCTGAAAATAGCCCATATTAATATTAATCTGGTTCAGGTTATTAATCAACCAACCAGGGTGTTTACAAACACCACAGGTACAAGATAATCTACATGTATCAATCACATGTTTACCTATACTGTATAACTTTGTTTTAAAGCTGTATCTGTACCCATTGGATGCAGTGATCACAATATAGTGGCTATATCCAGGAAAGCCAAAATTCCAAAAGCTGGGCCTAAAATAGTGTATAAGAGATCATACAAAATATTTTGTTGTAACACTTATGTGAATGATATTAAAAATATTTGCTGTTCTGATGTGATAACTAAGGAGCATCCAGATGCTGCACTTGGTGAATTCATGAAATTGCTTCTTCCAATTATTGAACATGCAGCTGTTAAGAAACTGACTATTAGAACTGTTAAAGCTTAATGGATTGATGAGGATTTGCAAAACTATCATTGAAAGAGATGGGGCAAAAGGAGCGGATAATAAGTCTGGCTGCACATCTGACTGGCTGACTTACTGCAAATTGAGAAATGATGTGACTAAACTCAACAAAAAGAAGATGAAACTGTACTATGAAGCCAAGATCAATGATTTTTAGAATGATGGAAAACAACTTTGGGGTACTTTAAATGTAACTATGGGCAGAAAGACAAATTCAATTTGATCTTTCATCGAATCAGATGGCTTATTCATCACAAAAACATTTGATGTTGCCAATTATTTTAGTTATTACTTCATTGGCAAGGTGGGCGAAATGTAGGCAGGAAATGCCAACAACAAACAGTGAGCCATCGTACTCATGTATAAAAAAACTAATAATGAAAGAAAAGCAATGTAAGCTTTAATGTTGTAAAGTTAGCGTGGGAGAGATCAAAAAAGTATTGTATATTGATCAATAATGGCAAACATCCTGGCATTGGCGACTTAGTTGGAAAGCTACTGAGGATGGTGGCTGAATCTATATCCACTCCAATCTGTCATATCTTTAATCTGAGCCTAGAGGAAAGTCTTTGTCTTCAGGTCTGGTGGGAACCCAAAGTCATTTCGCTACCCAAGAGTTGTAAAAGTGGGCTTTGCTGCTTCTAACAGCAGATCTATCAGCTTGCTGCTAGCTGTTCGCAAACTGTTGGAAAAAATTGTGTTTGACAAAATACAATGCTATTTCTCTGTAAACAAATTAGCAACCGACGTTCTGCATGCTTATAGAGAAGGGCACTCAATATGTACACATACCATTCAAAGGTTTGGGGTCACTTAGAAATGCCCTTGTTTAAGAAAAGCATTTTTTTTGTCCATTAAAATTACATCAAATTGATCAGAAATACAGTGTAGACATTGTTAATACTGTAGATGGATATTGTAGCTGGAAATGGCAGATTCTTTTATGGTATATCTACATAGGTACAGAGGCCCATTATCAGCAACCATCACATCTGTGTTCCAATGGCACGTTGTGTTAACTAATCCAAGTTTATAATTTTAAAAGGATAATTGATCATTAGAAAACCATTTTGCAATTATGGTAGCACAGCTGAAAACTGTTGTGCTAATTATAGAAGCTATGAAACTGGCCTTCTAAGAAAAGTTGAGTATCTGGAGTATCAGCATTTGTGGGTTCGATTACAGGCCAGAAACAAAGAACTTTCTTCTGAAACTTGTCAGTCTATTCTTGTTCTGAGAAAGGAAGGCTATTCCATGCGAGAAATTGCCAAGAATCTGAAGATCTCATACAACGCTGTGTACTACTCCCTTCACAGCACAGCGCAAAAGGGCTCTAACCAGAATAAAAAGAGGAGTGGGAGGCCCGGTGCACAATTGAGCAAGAGGACAAGTTCATTAGAGTGTTTAGTTTGAGAAAAAGACGCCTCAAAGAGTCCTCAACCGTCAGCTACATTAAATAGTATCCGCAAAACACCAGTCTCAACATCAACAGTTAAGAGGAGACTCCGGGATGCTGGCCTTCTAGGTAGAGTTACAAAGAAAAAGCCATATCTCAGACTGGTCAATAAAAATAAAAGATTAAGATGGGCAAAAGAATACAGACTGAGGAAGATTGGAAAAATGTGTTATGGACAGACAAATCTAAGTTTGAGGTGTTTGGACCACAAAGAAGAACATTCGTGAGATGTACAGTAGAAAAAATGAAAGGATGCTGGAGGAGTGCTTTACCCCATCTGTCAAGCATGGTGGAGGCAATGTGATGGTCTGGGGGTGCTTTGGTGGTGGTAAAGTGGGAGATTTGTACAGGGTAAAAGGGATCTTGAAGAAGGAAGGTTATCACTCCATTTTGCAACGCCATGCCATACCCGGTGGACGGCACTTAATTGGAGCCAATTTCCTCCTACAACAGGACGATGACCCAAAGCACAGCTACAAACTATGCAAGAAGAAACAGTCAGCTGGTATTCTGTCTATAATGGAGGGGCCAGCACAGTCCCCGGATCTCAACCCTATTGAGCTGTTGTGGGAGCATCTTAATCGTATGGTATGTAAGAAGTGCCCATCAAGTCAATCCAATTTGAGGGAGGTGCTTCAGGAAGCATGGTGTGAAATCTCTTTAGATTACGTCAACAAATTGACAACTAGAATTCCAAAGGTCTGCAAGGCTGTAATTGCTGCAAATGGTGGATTATTTGACAAAAGCAAAGTTTGAAGGACACAATTATTATTTCAATTAAAAGTCATTATTTCTAACCTTGTCAACATCTTGCCCATATTTCCAATTCATTTTGCAACTCATTTCATGTATGTTTTCATGGAAAAATAGGACATTTCTGAGTGACCGCAAAGTTTTGAACAGTAGTGTAAATTGTAAAGTATTTTGTCTGTAATATATTTGTCGTTAGGTGTCGGACCCCACTAAGACTAACTGTTGCCATTGGTGTTGGCTAATGGGGTTCCTAATAAATAACACTGAGTGTACAAAACCTTGTGAACATTATGAGCATTTCCATGACATAGACTGACCAGGTGAATCCAGGTGAATGCTATGATCCCTTGTTGATGTCACCTGTGAAATCCACTTCAACCAGTGTAGTTAAAGGGGAGGAGATAAGTTAAAGAAGGATTTTTAAGCCTTGAGACAATTAAGACAAGGATTGGGTAAATGTGCCATTCAGAGGGTGAATGGGCAAGACAAAAGATTTAAGTGACTTTGAACGGGGAATGGTAGTAGGAGCCATGTGCACTGGTTTGAGTGTGTAAAGAACTGCAACGCTGCTGGATTTTCAAGCTCAACAGTTTCCTGTGTGTTTGAAGAATGGACATCCAGCCAACTTGACACAACTTTGGGAAGCATTGGAGTCAACATAGGCCAGCATCCCTATCCTATGGAATGCTTTCGACTCCTTGTAGAGTCCATACCTCGACGAATTAAGCCTGTTCTGAGGGTGTTCCTAGTGGTTGTGAACTCATTGTATATCACCATATACTTCCAAATGATATTACTGACATTCGTTTGCACTGTTGTGCATTTAGAAATGAGGTTATCCATATAGGATAATTCTTTGCCACAATACCTTAATAAGCAATTGGCACGTCATTATACCGTCTTGCACTTATGCCACACTTCTACTTCCATTGCATTTATCCCATGCTGCATATGACTGAACATATGACAGGTAGCAGAATAATGCTAACAGAAGTGGCTCATTAAACTGGGATATTGTCCTCACTACAATGAGTTTTGTTCAAACAGATGGGCTAGGTGAACTGGACTGGCCAGGAAGGTTATTGACCACTGGTGTTGAACAAATGTGTACCCCTCCATGCACAGATCAGCTATTTTGTTCACCATAGAGGTTGGGCTTGATATATGTACCTCTCTGTGCCTTGGGCAGCAGTCTGATAGGGTATATGATTCCACTGTAGATGGTTATGTTACTTTCAGTTAAAAGTTATCCGGTGCAGAGTGTGATATAATATTTGATCCATTTATTTAGTATTTTATATGTAATTTGTCCCCTTAAAATACTGGCTAAAATACTTATGGCAACAACCTATCAAAACCTTTCATAGTTCTCCAGCCACAATTTGCGGAGATGGCATTAACAGTAAACACTGCATATTCCGGCTATATCGGACATTACCTTTACTCTAAATTTTCTACAAAGCACAAATGGATTGAAACCGATCGCCTTTTAAAGGTCATGTTTCCACTTACGCGGAGACCACTTTCACCGTAACCTCTGCATATGCCGGAAATTACCTTTAAATGTCAATCATGCTGTAAGGTGGATCTAACGCAGATCAGAATGAATCCGAGCCAACGTATTCAAGTTCCACTGGAAATCTTTATCTTGTCATTTTGAGTTGCCAATGTCCATCGTTCCAATCCAAAACCAAAAACAGTAAATAAAAGTAATGACTATTGTGGCCAGGAGGATGAACTGTGGTTTTCCTCCATTTTGTGAGGTTAGCCAGAATATCTTCTGCTCAATTTATATTGTGCAGGACATGTTGTAATCTATGTGCAGATAGCGAGGCAATGCAGGAATATCTATTGCCACAGATATGATGACTTTGGAAAACCGTGTGTAGTTTTTCAGCAGAGGAACTGTTTAATCACATTTTTTATATGGCAGGGCGACAATTGGAAGACAGGGGGAAAAATGCCTCAAGGACAAAGGCATTATGCATGCTTGGCTGTGTGATGGCTTCAGATAGGAACTTCTGGATATCTTTTATTGCTATTATTTTTGCTCGTGTCCTTGGGTTATTCATGGTGCTCTGGACAGAAGAATAAGCACATTATGGGAACAGACAATACGTTTACCTTGCAAGGCTTTCCAGAATGACCATGGCTACTAATGTGATGATGCAAACACTTGACTTGAACCCCCCCTACTATACAGTAATAACACTGTTGCAATCTGGCTCAGTTGGTAACGTCAGGATAATGGGTTTGATTCCCGAGACCACCCAAGCATAAAATGTATGTGACTATAAGTCGCTTTGGATCAATGCGTATGATGAGTGTTGTGTATATGATGCCCTGCCAGCTAGTAAGCATATGAGCACTGATTTAACACTGATTCATACTATAAACTGTTATCTATGTCAGCTGTGCATACCACTAGCCAAACCACGCATGACTGTGTAAAGTAAGTTGCTAGGTTAAAACATCAACCTGATTGAAGACAACTATAAAGTAATTATATAACCCAATGAAGTTAGTATTTCAGACTACATTTGGAAATAATAAAGACACTACTGTGACACTACTTGACATGACTGACATGACACCACTGTAGCCAATACAGCATGGCCTTCTACACCATGTGCTAGTGTCAGGACTCCCCAGTTATTTCCCTCCAAAGCCCCATTCATAGCTGGAGTCAGATCACTCTCGATGACAGTAATGGTCCTTTAAAAGGCTGGCAGAGGAGAATTCCCTTCGCTGTCTGACAATGTAGAACAGCACAGGCAGGCAGTATGCCCCAATCCTTCAAGCTTCACCATCCCTCCCTCTCTCTGGATCCATCGACACTACACGAGTACTGTGTGGGCTGCGAGTGTGTTCAGATTCCTAAAGATGATTTGCTCCAAAATTCAGAGAACTTGTACAGTCTGGTTGTATTAAGACTCCCCCTCAAGACACGTAGTGGGAGGTTGGGACATTTTTACCCCCTTCTTTGCTCTGTTGAGGCCTCTGAGATTGGCAGTTCTCTCGATGGAGAAAACGTGCCAAGGAGGATTAAACGACAGGCCACAAAACCCCCATTCACCACCAGGTGGCTCATTTAAATCAGTGGAATTAATCCACTCCATCGTTTGGCTCATTCAAGGCATCTAAGGCTGGTTATATGTGCTTTACTGTTTTGACGCTCTGGTGCAGACTAAAAAGGTTGAACAATTTTGGTCATAAATTGCATTAAAAGTATGCTACATTATGACGATGGACGGACAGTAAGCAAAGCCTTTACGGACAATACACTTAGGCACGACTCAAATCTTCACAGTGCATTAATCATGAAGTCAAGATTGCGTACTGGAGACTCCAGTGAATTCTAGTTGGAATTCTACTGTAAACAGTGTCACATCTTTTACTCCACATTCACGGCTTCTGTTTAGGAACATACTGAACTTGCTTCGATATTTAAAAAACATAATACTAAGCACAGGGCTTTTTGTAGGCACAAACAAAGCAACAAATTAGTTACCTTGAGTATTGTAAGGCTGATAAAGTGGACTTAATTGGTGCTGGGCCTTCTGGGTCCAGGCTCAGTCAAACGGGGAGAGCTCGACCCCAAAGGTCTGGCTGCCCTCCCCGCCATGTTCACCCAATAGCCCCATACATCACCAGCAACAGACTGGAAATTAATGCGGCTGAGATCCAGAGCGTGCCAATGTCCCTGGCCGGACTCATCAGAAATGTGCAATTAAGAGTAAGGTCTCCACTAAATAGCAGGGAGCATAGTATGTCTGTCATGTGGACCAGTAAATCAACACAAAATCATTTGTTTTTTATTTTTGTATTTTATGGCAAGATTTTCTCTAAAAGATGGTGACACATATTATATACTGTATAATAGCAAACATGACAGATCCTATAACCCTCAAAACAGAAACTACTTCAATTACCAAGTCAATTTAACTTTTCCAAAAGGACAGTGAATAGTGTGAGGGGGGGTCTGGAGACCGCTTTGAACAAACTGTTTTGCTATTACATTTTAAGCTAACATGACTCAGGATATGACCTAGATTCAGATACAGGAGACGGAAGGTTCAATGCACAGAGTCGTTTATTAATCCACAGGTGGCAGGCAAAGGGAAGGTCGAGGACAGGCAGAGGTTCGTAACCAGGTCCAAGTTTGACAGGTACAGGGCGGCAGGCAGTCTCAGGGTCAGGGCAGGCAGAAGTTCGTAACCAGGTCAGTCAGATAGGTACAGGACGGCAGGCAGGCAGGCTCGGGGGCAAGGCAAAAAAGGTTGGAACTGGGAAGACTGGAAAACAGGAACTAGAGAAATAGGAGTACGGAACAACACACTGGTAGGCTTGACGAGACAAGACAAACTGGCAACAGACAAACAGAAAACGCAGGTATAAATGCACAAGGGATAATGGGGAAAATGGGAGACACCTGGAGGGGGGTGGAGACAAGCACAAGACAGGTGAAACAGGTCAGGGTGTGACAGTAAGCTATCATAACAGGAGCTAAATATGAGGTTTGCCCTTGACCGTGGCCTCCTACTGAGGGCCTAAGCAAGGGCCCACTAGCATACTAAAGACAAGCTTGTAATTCCTTGCTTGAGTGAGAGTCATCATTAGATTTCATTATGCCACCAAGTTCTTTAGTTTTTAAATATGTCTAGCTTGTTGACTATATAGGTCATCATGCAATACATTTCACCTAACATTCTGATTTAATTAAGTGCTGAAGCAGTTTGACCTCACTTTTTTGGGCCCATCCTTCAAGCAACCACTTCCCATGTTGGCACCATTCTGTAGGCAATGCAGCAAAGGTTACCTAAGGGGCTCATGGAAGAATGGTAAATAAGTCCACAGGTAAGTCTGTGCTTACAAAACAAAGTTGCACCAAATAACAGACATTCTGTTTAATCCTGTGTTGGTTGCTGAATCAATCGTTAAGTGCTCCAGGTACCAGAAATGAATTGAAGAGTGTTACTAGTCAGTAATTGCTTGTATGCCTTCTGCATTGATCATTTCATACATATCCTTCATGAAAACAATCATTGGAAAGTTACTGACTTATCTCCAGCCTTGAGATTATAGCAACTCCACTGATCAGGGAGATAGATTATAACTACAAGTACATCATCAGATGAATGTTATTTGGGGGAGCGAGGAGAGAACATTTGGAAATACTGTATTGGAAGGCAGTAGACCAAAAGCGATGGATATGTTTACGATACACAACTGAACCCTATTTCGCCATGTCCCATGATTCTTCATTTGCCATTCTGAGACAGAGCAGGAGAAGAGCAGGCTACACTCCAGCATGCAGTAACCTTGATGAGACCCTTCATTACTTTGTACTGTCTGACGTCCTGACAGAGGCACTCGGCACCAGATGGAGAGGAGGGATGCGGCACCACTCCCACTCCCTCATCTTTTAGAGCGGCCAGGAGAACTGGGCTGGGGGGCGTGGGGCATTTTGGACCGGGAGAATATCCAGGCGGCTCTGCAGAGCTGTCCTTGTGAAGGTGCTTTGACAGCAGGCGTCCTCAGCCCTGCACTGACCTTGCCATGCCATTTACCGTGTCCTGCACTTGTGAGGTAATGGGCCTTTGGCCCGGCCTCTGCAGGCCCCTGCCATACCTCTGTAACCCCCCAGGATAGGAACACCAGCAGCCACCATCATCAAGTGAGAACGCTAGAGCAGAGTGTAAAAGTTCCATGACCTGGAAGAGATACCCAGGTCATGTGCAGGGAACTCTTGGCCGTGTCAGTACTCAATGCTACCTGATTTTAGGTGTTATCTGGAGTTGTCTAGAGAGTGATTCTGACTTCCTGATATATTTTTACTTCAAGTTGAGCAGTGTAGTTCTCATCTCTTACATAGATGAATTCCTTATAAACTACATACAAAATGACCTGTGCTAATCCCCAGGGATTGTACATGAGGCAATTTAGCATACTCACTGTCATTGATTGTGAGTGGATCAGGGTGTGTTTTGATTGTTCATATTTTTCATTAGCATATCATATAATGTGATTCAACTAAACACAAGATGTCTGACAGACTTGATGATATGAGGCCTACACAGTGTCAAACGTGGTGTTACTATCAGGAACCTTTAAACACATTGGCAGTTGGCGCAGCTAGGGTTGCCGGCCCCTTTGTCTTCCTGGCAGGCTTTGATGAAAGCCTCTTGGGTGAATCGCTCTTACTTAAAGAAGTGCACACAGCTGTTAGGATTTTGATCAAAACAGATCGAGAGGGGTTGAGATGGAGGGAAAGGAAGAAATATAAAGAGAGAGATAAAGATGGGGGCAGAGAGAGATACAAAAATAGGAATTATCCTTTTCTCACCTTCAAGTGAAGTAGGAAAATCACCCATATTTAACATAGCTATTTAAAAACCCCACATTGCCAGGAACTAAGCTCTCATGATACAAGTTCTTGTGAGAAATGCTACACATTGATGGGCTGATTCAAAGTTGTAAGAGCTGTGACTAAAATTAATTAAGTGACACATACAATGATTCATGTTGGTTGTGTTTTACTTTGCTAGGTCAAGACATTGTAAGTTCATATACTGTTGTTTATGATAAACTGTCATGAACGGTTAGGGTACTATGAAAAGTATTAATCTTTCATGAACAGTTAAGGTACTATATAATGAAAAGTATTAATCTGTCATGAACAGTTAAGGTACTATATAATGAAAAGTACTAATCTGTCATGAACAGTTAAGGTACTATATAATGAAAAGTATTAATCTGTCATGAACAGTTAAGGTACTATATAATGAAAAGTATTAATCTTATAGTTTTTATTGTTTGAATTGCAACCACATAGTTGCATCATTGACGTCTAAAGGCATCGTCAACAAGCAGCCGGATTCGGACAAGAAAAGTATATTTGGTGATGATTGGTACAATATCCAAACCTCATGATTGTCTGTCGGAGAGGAATAATGGCAGCTGACAATTTTTTAAATAAATAATGTTGTCCATCCAACGTGAAAAATGTAATTTAACCGAAAACCAATTGTTTTCATATCGTGGTCTAATTAGCTGCCCTACAATTGAACAATTTGCTTTGGCTTAGTATCGACCGCAGTCACATATTCAACAAGGCCAAAGGTAAACCCATTGATTAGTGTCACATGAACTCTGCACCCAACAATAAAGTTGGCCTGGTGCCCCATTATTTATTCAATTATATTAGCCATTTGGGAACCATTTAATCATTTCTGAAAATGTTCCTGGGCCATGAGGGTTAATTGGGCGTTTGGCTCTCGAGAAAAACCCATGAACACCCAGGAGGAGTACGTCCCTAAAAACAGCTCTGAGTTTGTCTCAGTGAAAGTAGCCTAGTGACCCTCCCTTGGAGTGCACCTGGTTTCCTGATGTCCCTGTTCTCCTGACCGATCTCACCCATGCTGCATGGTGCAAACAGATGGAGAGGGTGGTGTTGGGTTTATTGCGGCTCCCTGTGTCCACTCAGAGCCCTCATCCACAGACAAGGCTGGTTCCCCTGGAGGATGGAAGAGGGGGGTTATGCTGTTAGCTGGATAAGGTGTGGCACACTTACTGTGTTTTGGTTGCTGTGGTTGTAGTAGTGTGTGTGTGTGTGTGTGTGTGTGTGTGTGTGTGTGTGTGTGTGTGTGTGTGTGTGTGTGTGTGTGTGTGTGTGTGTGAGTCAGTGTGTGCACCCTATGAGCGTGTGTATGTTTCTGCATCCCCCTGACAGAGACAGATGGAGTGAGCCACCAGATTTACCAGAGGAAGCAGTTTATAGAACGTTGTCAGAGGGAAATAGGCAGAGTTACTGAAATACAGGCCTGAAGTCACAGCAATCAATCTCTACAGTGCCAGCCTGGATCAGACAACAGGGAGAGCTATTTTTTTAGTGTACACAGAACATCAAATATGAATGTGTTACGTCTCAATGGCACACTATTTTGGTGGTCTCTTAGAAAGGCAAGGGCAAGCTGTTTGCTCTCTTCGATCCATATGTCTTTGCAAACATGAAAGGTTAGTCTGTGGCCGTCAATATGTAAATACTTTGTTCCATTCTGTCAATCGGCCCACATAAAAAAATACTACAGTTTACTGAAGTGATAATGCCAGAGAAGCCGGTGTTTGGAGGATATATTGGCACGGGTGTAAACTGTATATCCTACAAACACCGGCTTCAAGAGCATTGTCACTTTATACAATGGGTTACCAACATATTCAAATAATGAAAATATTCATACTATTTCATCCTTCCATGAGATATGGTCCCGACATAAATCTAGGGTTGCTACCCATGCCGGCTGGTCATTCGTTCTATCAGTTCGGTTGCCATAGACCCGACCCAGTCATTAAGTGTTTGTGTTCTAAATCTTTGGACGTGACCCAGTCGTTCGTTCTAAATGTTCTGTTTCCACAATAGCTGGCAACGTTTTTATCCCTTGCTTGCTAGCTAGCCAAATTTGGCTAACACATTCACGTCAAACACTGCAGAATAACAGCAAAGTAGCTGCATTTCCAAGTTGTTTTCTAGTTTGTTTTATACACATCCATAACAATGTTCCAGTGTCCAGAAGAGATAGTCAACTACACAACTAACACAATCAATTCAAACTGAAGCTGGAATGACAGCAAACTAGCTGCATTTCGTGTTTTTCGATTGACATTTGTTCATATATATCTATAAAAATTATGTTGATTCATGATTTCGACTGGCTGGTAAAGCTGCCAGCCTGTCTGTATCGTCCCAACTCCCAACATGTTCATTACCATAGGACAGCTGAACATCGAATTTCAATTTTAAAACAATGTTGCAAATGTTGTAGAGAGACAGCAAAGTTATTACACATTTTTGCTTTTGCAAACTCTAAAAGAATGGGAGATAATGTCTCGATGTTTTTACGGTGTAGATCTAAGATATAAACTGCCTGGCTTAGCTGAGGAGACAGCGGATTGCGCAATCAGATGGACGAGAGAAAGTAAATAGGCATTTCAACGTCATAGATTTAGTCGGTGATAACTTGTGGATTGAAACCGGCTGGAATGAAGTTTTAACCAATCAGCATCCAGGATTAGACCCTCTCGTTGTATAATATAGAATACTGTAGTACTAACTATAGAATTCTGTAGTAAACTGTAGTCAACTGTAGTATACTGTAGAATCCTATACTCAAGACTGTAGTGTCCATCAATCTTGTCGTGCTTACTGTAGACTTTTGTAGTATTATGTAGAATACTATACTACACTGTGGTATCCCATCGAACGTGTAGTGCTTACTATTGAATTTTATAGTATAATGGAGAATGATATACTACACACTGTAGTATCCCTTGATCGTTTAGTGCTTACTTTAACATTCTGTAGTATACTGTAGAATGCTACATTACATACAATACTTACTATATAGCCTTTTCACATTTGAAGTTTGATTTTCAAGCACTGCACCTCTGTCTATCTTTCTTTGTACTCTCTTAAGTATTATTTGATCACATTGACCTCATCTCTACAGCAGAATAACTGCATTTCATAGTGGACATATTGTAACTCTTCGGCTCCAAATAAATATATAAATACATGAATGAAGACAGTTGCACACTGAGAATACGAACGAGCGGCAACACAATTATTCCTGGCCGCTGTGATTTATGAAGCTTCCTTGCTGAGGTGAAGATACATTTTTAAAGGTGACTGCTTGTGAATTCACAGGTGTCGATGAATACATTTGGTCGACGGGAAGCCCATTAATTCCCCACATGGGATGTGTTAAACATATGGGGAAGTTGGTTAATAGGGAGTTGGTTATTGGGTTGAATCGAGAGGATAAAGTTCCCCTTGTGATCTTTGAATGGGGTGTCTTGTACATCTACACTGAACAAAAATATAAACGCAACATGCAACAATTTCAAAGATTTTGCTGAGTCACAGTTCATATAAGCAAATCAGATAAATGAAATAAATTCATTAGGCCCTAAGCTATGGATTTCAGATGGCTAAGGGGGTGGGGTCAATGTAATTGATTAATTGCTCAGCAGTCTGGCAGTGGCTTGCTTGGGGGTAGAAGCTGTTAAGGAGCCTTTTGATCCTAGACTTGGAGCTCCGGTACCGCTTGCCGTGTGGTAGCAGAGAAAACATGACTTGGGTGACTGGAGTCTCTTACAACTTTATGGGCTTTCCTCTGACAGCGCATATTATATAGGTCCTGGATGGCAGGAAGCTTGGCCCTAGTGATGTACTGGGCCAAATGCACTACACTCTGTAGCGCCTTACGGTCAGATGCCGAGCAGTTGCCATACCAGGTGTTGATGCAACCAGTCAGGATGCTCTCAATGGTGCAGATGTAGAACTTTTTGAGGAGCTGGGGACCCATGCCAAATATTTTCAGTCTCCTGAGGAGGAAAAGATTTTGTCGTGCCCTCTTCACGACTGTCCTGGTGTGTTTGGACCATGAAAGTTCATTGGTGATGTGGACACCAAGGAACGTGAAACTCTCGACCCGCTCCACTACAGCCCCGTTGATGTTAATGGGGGCGTGTTCGGCCCGCCTTTTCCTGTAGTCCACAATCAGCTCTTTTATCTTTCTCAAATTGAGGGAGAGGTTGTTGTCCTGGCACCACACTGCCAGTTCTCTGACCTCCTCCCTATAGGCTGTATCATCATTGTCGGTGATCAGGCCTACCACTGTTGTGTCATTTTAACAAACTTAATGATGGTGTTTGAGTTGTGTTTGCCCACACAGTCATGGGTGAACAGGGAGTACAGGAGGGGAATAAGTACACACCAATGAGGGGTCCCAGTGTTGAGGATCAGCGTGGCAGACGTGTTGTTACCTACCCTTACCACCTGGGGGCGGCCCGTCAGGAAGTCCAGGATCCAGTTGCAGAGGGAGGTGTTTAGTCCCAGGGTCCTTAGCATAGTGATGAGCTTTGTGGGCACTATGATGTTGAACGCTGAGCTTTAGTAAATGAACAGCATTCTCACATAGGTGTTCCTTTTGTCCAGGTGGGAAAGGGCAGTGTGGAGTGTGATTGAGATTGTGTCATCTATGGATCTGTTGGGGCGGTACGTGAATTGGAGTGGGTCTAGGGTATTCGGGAGGATGCTGTTGATGTGAGCCATGACCAGCCTTTTAAAGCACTTCATGGCTATATAGCCTTTGTGCAAGTTATTGCTCCTTAATAATGAAATACTTATCCTCATCTCTTGCATCAATACTGCCTAGTCAGTTGTCCAGTCAGCTAGTGAGAGCAGGCTGGTCAGTGTGACAGCGGCATGGGTCAAGGCATAGTCAGTAAGTATGAACTTTTGACACTGCAGCAAAAGAAAATGGAGGACTCCATGCAGCGGCTCATTCCCTCTATTTGTGATTACATTTTTGGGTGTTCTGACTCGTGTGAAAATATCTAATCTAAACCTGTGACAGCATTATCTGTTGACTGCAAATACTTTCCATTTCTCAGTTAGACTCACCCATAAACATGCATTGATTATCAATGCAGTCACAGTCGCAGCTGTGAACGTGTTCAGTAAGGAATTGTAAAAAATGTGCTCTTCCTGTTTAGTCACTATCTTACAAGTGTATCTTCCCTCACCAAACACCTCTCTTGCCACCTGACAATCACACTTAATCTACCTCATACTGTGTAGTATTGTCAAAGAGCTATTGTGGATACCACAATGCAGGTTCGATTCAACTGAGCCAATAGACTCTCAGGAATAAGCCCATGATGGAGATGAAAGAGACACTATTGGAAAGAATGATTTGGGAGGGCGGTTGGTACCTTTCCAGAGTGACCTCTGAAGTGGTTGCAGAATAATCCTATTAGACAAGGTCAGTGCGGTGCGCTCCAATTACCTTCTGTCACAGGAGCGCCTTCCAGCTTTTTAGATGTCACAGGTGACTTGGGATAGGTCAAAGACAGAGTGCATGATGTACACAAAATACACAAAGAACAAGATCCAAAGGATGTTTCTCACACATCAAAGGTTAGCTATGTTTGGGGTTGTTCTCTATGGCTCCTTGAGTTACAAGGGAATTGTTTGAGCTGATCCTCAGATCAGGCACTGTGTGAAAATATTATCATGAAATGTGCGCAAATCTGTATTCAATACCTGTCACTGTAAACTTCACATTTCTAAAGCATATCACACTACACCACAAATGGGATGATTAGAATCTCACATGGTGCCAGAGGAGATGGCCGCCGTTTTACGGTCTCCTAACCAATTGTGCTATTATGTGTTTTTTTTTGCGATATTTGTAAATGATTTGTACATATTTGTAAACAACAGCTGGTGCACGAAATCTAAGGAAGTCTCTAGATTTTGCTGGCTGTTTATTTACCAACACAGACAGATGCTGGCACTAAGACCGCACTCAGTCAGCTGTATAAGGAAATATGCAAACAGGAAACCACTCACCCAGAGGTGGCGTTCCTAGTGGCCGGAGATTTTAATGCAGGGAAACTTAAATCAGTTCTACCAAATCTCTATCAACATGTTAAATGTGCAAACAGAGGGGAAAAAATCTGGATCACCTGTACTCCACACACAGAGACGCGTACAAATCCGACCACAAATCTATCTGCATGATTCCAGCTTACAAGCAAAAATTAAAGCAGGAAGCACCAGTGACTCGGTCTATGAAAAATGGTCAGATGAGGCAGATGCTAAACTACAGGACTGCTTTGCTATCACATACTGGAACATGTTTCGGGATTCTTCCGATGACATTGAGGAATACACCACATCATTCACTGGCTTTATCAATAAGTGCATTGAGGTCGTCGTCCCCACAGTGACTGTACCTACATACCCCAACCAGAAGCCATGGATTACAGGCAACATTTACGCAACATTTACACATTCACACTGCCGCTTTCAAGGTGCGGGACTCTAACCCAGAAGCTTACAATAAATCCTGCTATGCCCTGCGCCGAACCATCAAACAGGCAAAGCATCAATACAGGGCTAAGATTGAATCATAATACACCGGCTTCGACCCTCGTCGGATGTGGCAGGGCTTGCAAACTATTACAGACTACAAAGGGAAGCACAGCCGCGAGCTGCCCAGTGACACGAGCCTACCAGACGAGCTAAATCACTTCTATGCTCGCTTCGAGGCAACAATGAGTCATGCACGAGAGCATCAGCTTACCAGGACGTGTGCCCCGGGCATGTGCTGACCAACTGGCAGGTGTCTTCACTGACATTTTCAACATGTCCCTGATTGAGTCTGTAATACCAACATGCTTCAAGCAGACCACCATAGTCCCTATACCCAAGAACACGAAGGCAACCTGCCTAAATGACTACAGACCCGTAGCATTCACGTCCGTAGCCATGAAGTGCTTTGAAAGGCTGGTAATGGCTCACATCAACACCATTATCCCAGAAACCCTAGACCCACTCCAATTTGCATACCGCCCAAACAGATTCACAGATGACACAATCTCTATTGCACTCCACACTGCCCTTTCCCACCTGGACAAAAGGAATACCTATGTGAGAATGCTGTTCATTGACTACAGCTCAGCGTTCAACACCATAGTACCCTCAAAGCTCATCACCAAGCTAAGGATCCTGGGACTAAACACCTCCCTCTGCAACTGGATCCTGGACTTCCTGACAGGCCGCCCCCAGGTGGTGAGGGTAGGTAGCAACACATCTGCCACGCTGGTCCTCAACACTTGATCTCCCCAGGGGTGCGTGCTCAGTCCCCTCCTGTACTCCCTGTTCACCCACGACTGCATGGTCAGGCACGACTCCAACACCGCCACAAAGTTTCCTGGTGACACAACAGTGGTACGTCTGATCACCGACAACAACGAGACAGCCTATAGGGAGGAGGTCAGAGACCTGGCCGGGTGGTGCCAGAATAACAACCTATTCCTCAATGTAACCAAGACTAAGGAGATGATTGTGGACTACAGCAAAAGGAGCACCAAGCTCGTCCCCATTCTTATTGACGAGGCTGTAGTGGAGCTGGTTGAGAGCTTCAAATGCCTTGGTGTCCACATCTACAACAAACTAGATTGGTCAAACACACCAAGACAGTCGTGAAGAGGGCACGACAAAGCCTATTCCCCCTCAGGAAACGAAAAAGATTTGGCATGGGTCCTGAGATCCTCAAAAGGTTCTACAGCTGCAACATCGAGAGCATCCTGACCGGTTGCATCACTGCCCGGTACGGCAATTGCTCGGCCTCCGACCTCAAGGGACTTCATAGGGTAGTGCGTACGGCCCAGTACATCACTGGGGCAAAGCTGCCTGCCATCCATGAGCTCTACACCAGGTGTTGACAGAGGAAGGCCCTAAAAATTGTCAAAGACCCCAGCCACCCCAGTCATAGACTGTTCTCTCTACTTCCGCATGGCAAGCGGTACCGGAGTGCCAGGTCTAGGACAAAAAGGCTACTCAACAATGTTTACTCCCAAGCCATAAGACTCCTGAACAGGTAAACAATGTTTACCCAGACTTTTTGCATTGTGTGCCCCCCCAACCCCTCTTTTATGCTGCTGCTACTCTCTGTTTATCTTATATGCTTAGTCACTTTAACTAAACATTCATGTACATACTAACTAAATTGGCCAGACCAACCAGTGCTCCCGCACATTGGCTAACCGGGCTATCTGCATTGTGTCCCACCACCCGCCAACCCCTCTTTTTACGCTTCTGCTACTCTCTGTTCATCATATATGCACAAGTCACTTCAAAGATACCTACATGTACATACTACCTCAATAAGCCTGACTAACAGGTGTCTGTGTATAGCCTTGCTACTCTTTTTTCAAATGTCTTTCTACTTTTGTTTTATTTCTTTACTTACCTACACACATACACACACACATACTTTTATTGGCACCATTGGTTAGGGCCTGTAAGTAAGCATTTCACTGTAAGGTTTACACCTGTTGTATTCGGCGCACGTGACAAATAAACTTTGATTTGATTTAGAACTACAGTTGTTATGGTCAGAAACAAATTGTGAGTCAGCATTCAAATCACGGAACAGAACATTTGCCAAGGAACTTTGGATCTGAATGTACAGTGCATGTACCTATTCAGGACACTGTCCCATGGAGAATTCACATGACAATGCTTGCATTTGTAACTTCTGATGCCATGGAACAGGATTAGTGGATTTAAGCTCATTGAAGCTATTTCCCCAGAGCGGTCAGGAGTCAAAACGGCATCTAATCAGCCGTTCCTTAATCCTACGAATCCTTTGCATCAAAACAATGCCGCTACAGTGACCAATGAGCCTTTAATGCCTCCCACTGAGCATTCAATGCTGGCACATATGATATCTGGTTTACATAACTGTTAAACAAGAACAAAACAATGCATAGGGCAGGAATTATTGTGTCCTTTTTCAGGTAAAAAACATCATCCTGTCCATACATTTGAGGCAAGATGAACATGACAATGTTATGGTGTCTCAGTGACATTATTTGACCTAATCTCATTGCCCAATCATCTCTATGGCATCTCTATGTGGATCCCTTGTTTGAGTTGTGTTGAAGTAATTACTCTTGACTACATTCACTTCACAAGGTGTACTCAGAGTACAGTTCGTTTTTCAGTTTTTGCTTAATTAACTAAGTCCCGTGTTGCTGTTCTTCCCCCCCAATGGACAGACACTAACTAATGCAATAAATAGAAACCTATCTTAATTGAAGCTGTGTCTGAGCAAATTCAGGGCTTTATAGGAATCTGGTCCATTTTGCTGATCCTAACATTAGGTTTTTTAGGTTTTGGCCAGAGACTAAACCATATTGGAGATTAACTAAAATGTTGAAAGAAATGTTCTTGATGTCCCATTTGCAGGACAATTATATCTCAACAGAGAGCACTTACCCTACTTTACTGTTTTAGTTATTTTCATGTCCCTCCGCAACCCTTTTGAGAACCACATTTTCATCAACAACCCCCCTCCCCCACTCAATGTGTTAGAGTAAGATTTTTGTGGATTTTGGAGATGTAATTCATTTCAAATACTGTGTTTGTTAGCTAGAGAAGGACAACAAAAGACGGAGAAAAAGCCTGTGTACCTCAGATGGAGTCTACACATGAAGCTTATTACATGGCATATACTGTACATTACTATGTATCACATCAGTGCATTCGCATGACTTTGATGGCAGAGCAATGTTTGAAACACTTGCTAATCAAAGTGTTTTGCCAGAGTAAAGTATCTAAAATCAGCATTTCTTTCAGATTGTAGCAAATTATTTCAGGGTCCTTACACCTGAAGATAAAGTATCTCTCTTGTAAAATAGAGCTGTAAACTCAATGAGACCAACCTGGTAAAATAAAGGTAAAATACATGTCTTTCATGTCCTGTTTGATATCATCATTGTATATCAAACACTCAGATCTTCACTTAATAGCCCAGTATTGGCAGAATAGAATGATGCAGCAACATGCAATATAGAGGTAACTGCCAAAGTAAAGGAAACATCAACATGAAATGTCTTAATAGAGCATTGGGCCACCATGAGCCAGAACAGCTCCAATGTACATTGGCATAGATTCTACAAGTGTCTGGAACTCTATTGGAGGGATGAGACTTTGAATTCTATTTTATTGGGGCAAAAGACATATACAACAATATGTACAATATTGTATGTGCAAATATGTACAATGTGTTCCCAGAAAATAGCACTTAAAAAGTACTATTTGAAAAAAATAACTAATTCCAAAGTGGTCCTCGATGGTAAAAACATTCTTCCATGACAAATTCCATCAATTGGTGTTTTATTGATGTTGGTGGAAAACGCTATCTCAGGCGGTGCTCCAGAATCTCCCATAAGTGTTCAATTGGGTTAAGATCTGGTGACTGAGACTGTCATGGCATATCATTTACATGGTTTTCATGCGCATCAAACCATTCAGTGATCACTCATGCCCTGTGGATGGGAGCGTTGTCATTTTAAGGGGGCATAGACATGGTAGCCAAAATAATTGCCTGCCTAGCATTTTTATAAGCATGATGATGGGATGTTGTTGCTTAATTAACTTAGGAACCACAGCTGTGTGGAAGCACCTTCTTTCAATACACTTTGTATCCCTCATTTACTCAAGTGTTTACATTATTTTGGCAGTTACCTGTATATTCTACTTGAAATGCAGATTGCATGTGAAGGAATTGCATAATAGGGTTTGTGAAGACACATATGGGAGGGAGTCTCCAGACCCATCAGTGGCCAGCTGTGTTGGTGCTGTGATTCTGATCACGTTCTAGTTGGGCTGGTTGATCACTCAAAAGCAACACCACAATGTTGTCTTTGAGAAATGGGTCTCCGGTTACAGTAATAACTCTATTTGTCATGATTGACGATGCCCAAGGATGACGGAAATTCCAGTCTCTATTGTTTTCTGTAGCCTCCTGGTATATTCTCACACAATGTCCTAGCAAAGACACAGTTATTTATGGAGAGTTGTGCCCTTTAATGAATGTGGTGTCTATGAGAAAATGTTGTAGTTATTTTTATTAACTTGCCTCAGCTCATCATAAGTTGTATAAATCAAAAGCAGACAACCGCGAGGCAGATTGTGTATGGTTGGGTTTCTCTTCAGGGGCTATGAGGTGCATAGGGTAAGGTGATTAATATCCTGAAAAGATCATTGAAAGGTGCATTACTTTGCCCAAGGGATTGGTTGGGCATGTGGTTGAATTACAGAAAATAGCACATTCTTAAATTGCAGACAGCTAGCCATCAGCAGTTATCTATTGATGTACTTCCCCAGCTAATAACTCTGGCTGAACTGCCTAGGCATTTGAAAGCCTAAAATGAAATGAGGGACAATGGGAGAAAATTAAAGTTTACAACACATTTGATGAACAGTTTTGTTGGTTTGTTTGTTTGTTTGTGGAGGATATGAGTGTAAATATTAATAAATATCAGGCATGTGTGCAATTGCTTTAGTTACTTCCGTCTATCTAGTTTGAAATAATACAATGTTTGTCGTGGAAAATTGAGTACACTTCTCATATTCGACATGCAGATGAATAAAAATATCCTACCAGTTCAGCTAGGAAAGAACACATTTTGAGCTAGGAAAGAACACATTTCTGTCAGATGAGCCCTTGATTATGTGATTCAAAGAGGCCACATAGTTTCTATTTGGACTCAATGCCGTTTAAGATAAGGGAAGACAATATATATTTTTTAATGAGCATTGCCTTATTTCTATTAAAGCATATTCGATAACTGTCATTCATATTCCATTCACCCAAATCAATTTAACATCGATAAGTTTCGACTACTGTCACGATATTAGCTAGCATCATAATCAACATAGCTACTAGAACTAACGCTTTACAGTAGTAAACCCGCTACAATCATGCAGTGCAGTGTATAGTCAGCAAGCAGTTTAGTAGTTACACCGGCGGGCCCCAGTGGCAATAAATTAATACAACCAAAAGCTTACCTTGACTTGAAAGAGTTCCAGTGCTGCATAGCAAGCTAGCAACCATAGCATCCCTCTCTGTTTGAGTGAGTTTTTTGAGTTGGCTAAACTAGTTAGCTGCATTCGCCAGATAAGTGAAAATTAAAGTTTAAAAAATATATAACTAGCTCTCCCTCGCACGCTTTGTCTTGCTTATCCTTCAATTTTGAAGGAACTAATTTTTCAAAACTGTTCAACTATTATCTTTCTCTCTCTTTGAATCAACTACTCACCACATGTCATGCACTGCAGTGCTGGCTAACTGCAGCTTGTGCTTTCAGTACTAGATTCATTCTCTGATCCTTTGATTGGGTGGACAACATGTCTGTTCATGCTGCAAGACCTCTGATAGGTTGGAGGACATCCTCTGGAAGTTGGAAGTGGGTGAGAACCATGAGCCTCTTAGGTTTTGTATTGAAATCAGTGTACCCAGAGGAGGACTGAAACTAGCTGTCCTCCATGCTACCCCACAGAGTGCTGTTGAGGCTACTGTAGACCTTCATTGCAAAACAGTGTGTTTTAATAAATTATTTGGTGACGTGAATATAATAGTATGGTTTCATCTAAAAAGGATAACTTTTATTTGCATTTTACAGAAATTCACTGAGAAGGATGGTGCTCTTTCCATGACACAGACTGACCAGGTGACTGCAGGTGGAAGCTATGATCCCTCATTGATGTAATTTGTTAAATCCACTTCAATAAGGCCTCCCGAGTGGCACAGAGGTCTAAGGCACTACATCACAGTGCTTGAGGCGTCACTACATCCCTGGATTTGATCCCAGGCTGTGTCACAGCCAGCCGTAACCGGGACCCAAGAGGTGCCGCACAATTGGCCCAGCGTCATCCGGGTTAGGGGAGGGTTTGGCCAGCCGGGATTTCCTTGTCCCATTATACTCTAGAGAAACCTTGTGGAGGGCTGCACGCCTGCAAGCTAATGTTGGATGTTGTTTCCTCCGACACATTGGTGTGGCTGGCTTCCGGGGTAAGCGAGCAGTGTGTCAAGAAGCAGTGCAGCTTCGTAAGGTTGTATTTCAGAGGACGCATGGCTCTCAACCTTTGCCTCTCCTGAGTCCGTAGAGAAATGCAGCGATGGGACAAGACTGTAACTACCAATTGAGGAGAAAATGGGGTAAAAGTACCAAAAACATTTTTACGTGCCAGTCCAATGTATGGACACACCTACTCATTCAAGGATTTTCTTTATTCTTACTATTTTCTACATTGTATAATAGAAGTGAATACATTTAAACTATGAAATAACACATATGGAATAATGTGGTAACCAAAAAGGTGTTACACAAATCTCAATATATTTTAGATTTTAGAGTCTTCAAAGTAGCCACCCTTTGCCTTGATGACTCTAATGGCATTCTCTCAATCAGCTTCGTGAGGAATACGTTTCCAGCAGTCTTCAAGGTTTTCTCACATATGCTGAGCACTTGGCATTATTTCCCTCACTCTGCGGTCCAACTCATCCCAAACCAACTCAATTGGGTCAGGTGATTGTGGAGTCCAGGTCATCTGATGCAGCGATCCACCACTCTCCTTCTTGGTCAAATAGCCCTTACACAGCCAGGAGGTGTGTTCTGGGTCATTGTCCTGTTGAAATACAAATGATAGTCCCTCTAAGCGTAAACCAGATGGGATGACATATCGCCGCAGGACGCTGTGGTAACCAAGCTGGTTAACTGTGCCTTGAATTTTAAATAAATCACTGACAGTGTCACCAGCAAAGCACCCCCACACATTCCCACCTCCTCCTCCATGCTTCACAGTGGGAACCATACATGCAGAGATCATCCATTCACCTACTCTGCGTCTCACAAAGAGACAGTGGTTGGACAGATTTCCACCGGTCTAATGTCCATTGTTTGTGTTTCTTGGCCCAAACAAGTCTCTTCTTATTATTAGGGTCCTTTAGTAGTGGTTTCTGTGCAGAAATTCAACCATGAAGTCCTGATTCACGCAGTCTCCTCTGAACAGTTGATGTTGAGATGTGTCTGTTACTTGAACTCTGTGAAGCATTTATTTGGGCTGCAATCTGAGGTGCAGGTAATGGTAACTCTAATGAACTTATCCTATGCAGCAGAGGTAACTTTGGGTGTTCCTTTCCTGTGGTGGTCCTCATGAGAGCCAGGTTCATCATAGCGCTTGATGGTTTTTGCGACAGCACTTCAAGAAACGTTTAAAGTTCTTGAAATGTTCCGGATTGACTGACCTTCATGTCTTAAAGTAATGATGGACTGTCATTTCTCTTTGCTTATTTGAGCTGTTCTTGCCATAATATGGACTTGGTATTTTACCAAATAGGGTTATCTTCTGTATACCACCCCTACATTGTCAAAACATAACTGATTGGCTCAAATGCATTAAGAAGGATAGAAATTCCACAAATGTACATTTAAGAAGGCACACCTGTAAATTGAAATGCATTACAGGTGACTACCTCATGAAGCTGGTTGAGAGAATGCCAATAGTGTGAAAAGGTGTCATCAGGGCAAAGGGTGGCTACTTTGAATAATCTCCAATCTAAAATATATTTTGATTTGTTAAACACTTTTTTGGTTACTACATTATTCCATATGTATTATTTCATAGTTTTGATGTCTTCACTAATTATTCTACCATGCAGAAACTAGTAAAATGACTGAGTAGGTGCATCCAAACTTTGGACTGGTACTGTATATATCCACTTCAATCAGTGTAAATTAACCCTCCTGTTGTCTTCGTTTCATGTTCATTTATTCTGTGTTCCCGGTCAAAAATGACCACCCCATTATAGCTGATTATAAATCCATAATAATCCATATATTATCACCTACTGTTGTGTTAGATCTTTTTATCAACTTAAGTTCTTGTGAACATTACAAGTTTTGAACTTCTATTTGCTATTTATGGCCTGTAGGCCTCATTGACCTGAGCGCATACAACTCGTTTTTGAGTAAAAAAAAGCATAATGTATGGATTATTATGACTATAACAAATACTCAGATGAAACACATTGTGCTATTTATCACAGACTACTTTGTGTCAAAGTTTAACAAGGACTCTCTCTCCTCGTTACCATTGTTATGATCAAAGATATGATCAAGAGCCTCACATACAGTATATTGTTTGGTCATTGTGCTGCCACAGAATTAATTTTGAGCAAGGCCTCAAAAAAGCTTTATGTACCAGAGCTGTGAGAAAAGTTCAACATATTATTGAAACATTGATGCGATTGTCTGTGAAAATGCCAACAGGTGTGCTTCCCGAAGGGAAAGGTTCTATTGGGGAAAGGCTCCCGTGGAGGTGCCATGGAAGCCAAGAAGGGGGGGTGTGTGTGTGTGTGTGTGTGTGTGTGTGTGTGTGTGTGTGTGTGTGTGTGTGTGTGTGTGTGTGTGTGTGTTCAAACACACATGCATGTGGGGTTCTGGGAAAGGAAGTGTGTCCAACTGATGATTGGGCATGTGCCTGAAATCAATTTTACACATTGTAGTCTCACCTATTCATTTCTAATTTTATTTTTGACTTGGGAACACCACAGGTGTACAAATGTTAAATAAAACACCCAAAATGTAATGAAAATTATCAAAATGTATTTTGTGTGTCCAGATGCCCTGTATGGAAGTCATGGAACCTTATGACAATCAGATTAAATTAACAACATTTTTCAGAGAGAAAACCTGTAAATCAGGTCCAATTTGACCGGAAACCAGCAGGAGGGTTAAGGGGAGGAGATAACTAATATAAGGATTTTCAAGCTTTGAGACAATTGAGACATGGATTGTGTATGTGTGCCATTCAGAGGGTGAATAAATATTTAAGTGCCTTTGAACGAGGTATTGTAGTAGGTGCCGAGCTCACCGGTTTGGGTCAAGAACTGCAATGCTGCTGAGTTTTTCACGCTCAACAGTTTCCCATGTGTCTCAAGAATGGTCCACCACCCAAAGGACATCCAGCCAACTTGACACAACTGTGGGAAGCATTAGAGTCAACACGGGCCCACATCCCTGTGGAACGCTTGCGAAACCCTGATGAATTGAGGCTGTTCTGAGGACAAAAGGGAGGGATGCAACTCAATATTAGGAAGGTTTTCATTATGTTTTTGTACAGTCAGTGTAGAACCATTCAACAGAACACAATGCATGTGTTGTCACAATTAAAGAATGCAAAACCTTCTTTAGAAATCTCAGGGCACTCTCCTCTAGATGTTTATGCATCCATGGATGCATAATCACCTGTATTTTTAGCTGGTAAAAAAACTGGCTGCAAAGCAAATGCACTTAGAGTTCATTGTCACTTTATGTTATCTGCCTATTCTTTCCAACAGCTTTCTGCTGAAAGCTCAGAGCATCTTTAAGCACAAACCTCTGTGTTTTTTTTGTCATTCGCAGCTGTCTGCGAGATGCTGGAATAGCAACAGCCTCAAGGCGTTCACGGCTGCGTCTTAACTGTCTGGAGAGCTACCTGCCAGCTTGGTTTTAATTCCTTGCAAGGTGAGAGTGTACTCTAACAAGTGTGTTTATTCCTGTCAGCTGTTTGTCTGCCCGGAGGAAACACAAAGCTAACAGTTTGCCACAAATGTGCTTTCCATTCATATGCCTGTAACGTATTGTATTCCTCCTGATCCGTTTAACTATGGATTTTTACCCTCTGTGTCTCATTCCTCTTGTTGCTTTGTTTCTGTCTTTGTTTGCATTATCTTTGTCTCAGAAGCTTTGAGAAGACAAACTCTCTCTATTTCATTCTCTGACACTAAAAAGGGGGAGGGGGTTGCCTGATTTGGGGTTGCCTGATTTGTAAATGGGGTCAAGAGAGAGAAACGCTTAAATAAAATACATAAAATCATGCTTGGTTCATAGAACCGGGGTTACGTCAGTAAACTCCAGTAGGTGCTAGATGTGGTTGTAATAAACTTGGCTGTTTCCTTCCTACAACTGTGACTCTATCTTATGAACCGTTTAAGCTACAAAATATTTTGGCCCTATCACTGAAAGATACGGAATACATATGTGTCTTTGTTTTCCTCTACAATGCCCACAATGCATGCAGGACTCATTAGAGTGGACAAGAGCAGAAACTAAATCAGACTGGAGGAAAAAGAACATCATCAATGATAAGGTTCTTCTCTACACAGAAGATCATTTAAAATTAATGCCCGATGATTTTCTGAACTTCTCAATACCTTTCTGATATATTTTAGTCACTTCAAACAAGTTCCTTTTGATTGAAAATCACTGTCAGACTGATTTGTAATCGACTGTCATAGTACCAATTTAACAAGTAAACATTGGGAACCCATGATGTAGGGTATGCATTCCTGCTGATGTAAGAATAAGGCTGATAGGATGGTTATATTATAAAGCAATAAAATACTTCCACACCATGTTATGTTGCACTTATATAGCCATATGTTGGCATTGACATGGAAATGGACTAAATATGAAAAAATGTACAATATAATGTATATTCACTATGGTCAGGTGTTTAGACTATATATATCTGAGGATAATAAGGGTATTTGGTAAGGGTACCATTGATATTGTTGTATTTGGTAAGGGTACCGTTTATATCGTAGCGCTCTTAACCTAAAACTTAGTGACCTCGTCAAGAGTTTTGGACCTGTCACGACTCCCGCCGAAGTTGGTCCCTCTCCTTGTTCAGGTGGCGTTCGGCGGTCGAAGTCACTGGCCTTCTGGCCATCACTGATCCTCTTTTAATTTTCCTTTGGTTTTGTCTTGTCTTCCATCACACCTGGTTCCAATCCCATCAACCACATGTTGTGTATTTAACCCTCTGTTCCTCCTCATGTCCTTGTCGGTGATTGTTTGTTGTAAGTGCTTGTCTTCAATCACACCTGTTTCCAATCCCAGGTGTGATGTACGTAAGTGCTTGTGCACGTTTGTCCTGGTGTGCGTTGGGTTATGTTACCCATTTATTTTATTATTCTGTTTTCCGGTGGGTTTTGTTAATAATTATTAACAATTATTTCTCTCCTGCGTCTGACTTCTCTGCCGCCAGTTCGCACCCCTCACAGGACCTCTTGGCGTAACGATTAAGGTGTTGGCATGACAGTGGGTCTGAGTCCCAGTCAGCGCTATAATATAGTTTGTTTGAAGCCAGCCAGAATAAGAGTGAGGGCCAACACGTCATTACATTAACTAAGCATTACTTTCCCCAAAGTATTTAAACAAGTAAATTGCCTATTACTGAGGGTGGAATCCTCCCTATCAATCGCTTCCGCATCTTAGCCATTCGCTTACGATACATTAAACCCAAATCAGTGTGATTTATTAGAATGCTGTAAGTCTGATCATTACTGCACACCCTCTACCATCTCCCTTCCCAGTACTTTGGCAGGGTGGGTCGGGCGTGGGCTGTGTGGTGAGAACTCTGAAACACAAAGACCCGCTTGCCTCATGCATTAATCAGCATTTGGTGTGTAGCACAGTCCTGCGGTGACGCCCGTTTTGAGGTTTCAAACAGCTTATTAACCACACAGAGATGATAACCATAGGTACCAGTTGTGTGTAGAAAGGGCACAGGGCAGTGGAGATGTGACCTTGAAGTACAGATGCAGTCAAATATATTGGCACCCTTGCACAATCAAGTGCAAAGGAGAATAATGTTCTGTTTTTTCTTTTAAAAACTGTTTGAATAGCTATTTTAACCCTGTAGGCACCTTCAACTGTAGGCACAGTTGCCCTGTAGGCACAGTAAACGAGAATCATTGCCTCCAACCAAATTAATTAGAATTGTGAACAATATTTAGTACAATTTTTAAATGTTTTTATTTCAGTTAATATTTTTTATTTTCTTTGTCCTTTTCTTTGTAGTTCTAAATCAAACAAATACATGTGTAAACACCAAAAGTTTTTTTCAATTTCAACTTATTTTAGAAGAAATAGTGTCATGCATGTAAGCCATTTGTGTAGAAATGGGAAAGCAAAAGTTCTGTCGGCTATTCCTAATTTATAGGATTGTACCTGCCAATATTTATAGCTGTATTCGTAAGCTTCTCTTAGTAGGCCTCTCTCATCTTGTCCTTGATTTGCAAGCTTGACAATTTGGTCGAGAGAGAATTAGTGACAAAGAAATGTTTTCTGTGAACAAAACAATAAACACAAGAGCTACTCAATGTGGTCGTAAATTGATGGATGAAACCAGCAGGGTTTCTTGTTTTATGCAAACAGAGTGCAGAGGTAAGCAGGATTGGTATGAAAAGTGCTTACTGACTAACAGTAAAAGGGCTTTATGTAAAATCACTCAAATCCACAGAGACATGAAACTGCTTGACTAGAGACAGTTTGGATCTAGTGCAATCAGGGTACATCAGGTACAATTCCACCGTTGTGAATTTATATTTGAATCCTTTGTTCAAGGTTTTATTGCAATTGAGTTTAATTGTGTAAAAGCTTCCCTGCTTCTTAAAAATGGTTCCCCTCTGTTCTTTATCTTAAACAGGGATGATGCATTAGAGCTGGCTTCAGTGAAACTCTATTGCAGAAGCTTCACAGGCACTTGTAGAAATGACTCATGGCCATCAAATACAACATAATCTCTTGAAAAGATTATGCTCTTTTTCTCATTTGAGCTCTTAATACATTCTCAAGTCTTACTCATACACTACATGACTAAAAGTATGTGGACACGTGCTCGTTGAACATCTCCTTCCAGAATCATGATCATTAATATGGAGTTGGTCTCCCCTTTGCTGCTATAACAGCATCCACTCTTCTGGGAAGGCTTTCCATTAGATGTAGGAACATTGCTGCGGGGACTTAGTAAGTGAGCATTAGTAAGGTCGGGCACTGATGTTGGGTGATTAGGCCTGGCTCGCATTCCAATTCATCCCAAAGCTGGTCGATGGGGTTGAGGTCAGGGCTTTGTGGAGGCCAATTAAGTTCTTCCAAACCGATCTTGACAAACCATTTCTGTATGGACCATGCTTTATGCATGGGGACATTGTCATGCTGGAACAGGAAAGGGCCTTCCCCAAACTGTTGCCACAAAGTTAGTAGCACAGACTTGTCAAGAATGTCATTGTATGTTGTAGCGTTAAGATCCTCACTGGAACTAAGGGGCCTAGCCCGAACCCTTAAAAACAGCCCCAGACCATTATTCCTCCTCCACCAAGCTTTACAGTTGGCACCATGCATTCTGGCAGGTAGCATTCTGGCAGTTAGCATTCTCCTGGCGTCCGCCAAACCCAGATTAGTCTGTCAGAATGCCAGATGGGGAAGCGTGAATCATCACTCCAGAGAAAGCGTTTCCCCTACTCTAGAGTGAAATGGTGGTGAGCTTTAAACCACTCCGGCCGATGCTTGGCATTGAACATGGTAATCTTAGGCTTATGTGTGGCTGCTCAGCCAAGGAAACCCATTTCATGAAGCACCTGACGAACAGTTCTTGTGCTGGCATTGCTTCCAGAGGCCATTTGGAACTAGGTAGTGATTATTGCAACCGAGGACAACAGTTTTACGCACTACGCGCTTCAGCACTCGGCGGTCCCGTTCTGTGAGCTTGTGTGGCCAACCACTTCGCGGCTGAGCCGTTGTTGCTCCTAGACGTTTCCACTTCACAATAACAACACTTACAGTTGACCGGGACAGGTCTAGCAGGGCAGAAATTTGACGAACTGACTTGTTGGAAAGGTGGCATCCTATGACGGTCCCACGTTGAAAGTTACTGAACTCTTCAGTAAGGTCATTCTACTGCAAATGTTTGTCGATTGAGATTGCATGGCTTTGTGCTTGATTTTTATACACCTGTCCACAACGTGTGTCTGAAATCGCTATATCCACTAATTTGAAGGGGTCTCCACATACCGTTGTATGTCAGGGCCTTTAAGTGCATATTTGGAGGAAATTTGGATAATCTGACAAGAATAAACCTTGTGACATTGTTCACAGCCCATACAGCGTCAACTCCTCTGGTACTTTGCTAAAATGGGACAAGTTGTCACCAGGGCATCACATTCGTCCAGTGATCCAGTGTTCTGCGACAGCTGTCAGCCCGTAGTGTGAGAGTACCATGGTAGTCATCAGGAAAAGCATATTGACAGACACAGAGGACATGACCATTCTGTTCTGCTCCGGTGCTGGTGTAAGCACCCATTTTGGCCATGGGAGGGCTGCAAAGATATATGAACAGTAAGGCCTTTTAGAGTTTCTCACAGTCCCCTGCAATTGATGTATGGGTGAAGTGTGTGTGGTTTGTACTGTAGAGATGACTCATAAGCTGATTTGATAAATGCTGTACAAGCACAAATACTGACCGCTACCTACGGTGAGGTGAGTGACTGAAGACCTGGCGGTTTTCCAACCTTTAGGATACATACCAAAGGGAAATGTAATGTTTAGGAGAGGCATTTCACAACACAGTGATAAGGATTATTGTACTGTACAGCATATCTGAACATACACAAAAAATAAAGGGAACACAATGTAACTCCAAGTCAATCACACTTCTGTGAAATCAAACTGTCCACTTAGGAAGCAACACTGATTGACAATACATTTCACATGCTGTTGTGCAAATGGAATAGGCAACAGGTGGAAATTATAGGCAGGTGGTGACCACAGACCACTTCTCAGTTCCTATGCTTCCTGGCTGATGTTTTGGTCACTTTTGAATGCTGGCGGTGCTTTCACTCTAGTGGTAGCATGAGATGGAGTCTACAACCCACACAAGTGGCTCAGGTAGGCAGCTCATCCAGGATGGCACATCAATGCGAGCTGTGGCAAGAAGGTCAAATCGAAATCAAATCAAATCAAATGTATTTGTCACATACACATGGATAGCAGATGGTAATGTGAGTGTAGAGAAATGCTTGTGCTTCTAGTTCCGACAATGCAGTAATAACCAACGAGTAATCCAACTAACAATTCCAAAACTACTACCTTATACACACAAGTGTAAAGGGATAAAGAATATGTACATAAAGATATATGAATGAGTGATGGTACAGAGCGGCATAAGCAAGATGCAGTAGATGGTATCGAGTACAGTATATACATATGAGATGAGTATGTAAACAAAGTGGCATAGTTTAAAGTGGCTAGTGATACATGTATTACATAAAGATGCAGTAGATGATGTAGAGTACAGTATATACGTATACATATGAGATGAATAATGTAGGGTATGTAAACATCATATTAAGTAGCATTGTTTAAAGTGGCTAGTGATATATTTTACATCAATTCCCATCAATTCCCATTATTAAAGTGGCTGGAGTTGAGTCAGTGTGCTGGCAGCAGCCACTCAATGTTAGTGGTGGCTGTTTAACAGTCTGATGGCCTTGAGATAGAAGCTGTTTTTCAGTCTCTCGGTCCCAGCTTTGATGCACCTGTACTGACCTCGCCTTCTGGATGATAGCGGGGTGAACAGGCAGTGGCTCGGGTGGTTGTTGTCCTTGATGATCTTAATGGCCTTCCTGTGACATCGGGTGGTGTAGGTGTCCTGGAGGGCAGGTAGTTTGCCCTCGGTGATGCGTTGTGCAGACCTCAATACCCTCTGGAGAGCCTTACGGTTGAGGGCGGAGCAGTTACCGTACCAGGCGGTGATACAGCCCGACAGGATGCTCTCGATTGTGCATCTGTAGAAGTTTGTGAGTGCTTTTGGTGACAAGTCGAATATCTTCAGCCTCCTGAGGTTGAAGAGGCGCTGCTGCGCCTTCTTCACGATGCTGTCTGTGTGGGTGGACCAATTCAGTTTGTCTGTGATGTGTACGCCGAGGAACTTAAAACTTACTACCCTCTCCACTACTGTCCCATCGATGTGGATAGGGGGGTGTTCCCTCTATACCATGTGTATGTGACAAATAACATTTGATTTGATTTGCTTTGATTTGATTTGATATTCTTGGTCGTACTGATGGTGAGTTGACGCTGCTCTTATATTCAGTAGTTCTTCTCGACTGTATGAAATGAAACCTAAGATGACCTGGGGTACCAATGTAAGAAATAACACATAAAAAAAACTGCATAGTTTCCTAGGAACGCGAAGCGAGGCGGCCATCTCTGTCGGCGCCGGAAGTTAATCCTGCTGCTGTGTCTGTCAGCGTAGTGTCCAGAGCATGGAGGCGCTACCAGGAGACAGGCCAGTACATCAGGAGACGTGGAGGATGCCGTAGCAGGGCAACAACCCAGCAGCAGGACCGCTACCTCCGCCTTTGTTCAAGGAGGAGCAGGAGGAGCACTGCCAGAGCCCTACAAAATGACCTCCAGCAGGGCACAAATGTGCATGTGTCTGCTCAAACGGTCAGAAACAGACTCCATGAGGGTGGTATGAGGGCCCGACGTCCACAGGTGGGGGTTGTGCTTACAGCCCAACACCGTGCAGGACGTTTGGCGTTTGCCAGAGAACACCAAGATTGGCAAATTCGCCACTGGCGCCCTGTGCTCTTCACAGATGAAAGCAGCTTCACACTGAGCACATGTAACAGACGTGACAGAGTCTGGAGACGCCATGGAGAACGTTCTGCTGCCTGCAACATCCTCCAGCATGACCGGTTTGGAGGTGGGTCAGTCATGGTGTGGGGTGGTATTTCTTTGGGGGGCCTCCATGTGCTCGCCCGAGGTAGCCTGACTGCCATTAGGTACCGAGATGAGATCCTCAGACCCCTTGTGAGGCCATATGCTGGTGCGGTTGGCCCTGGGTTCGTCCTAATGCAAGACAATGCTAGACCTCATGTGGCTGGAGTGTGTCAGCAGTTCCTGCAAGAGGAATGCATTGATGCTATGGACTGGCCCGCCTGTTCCCCAGACCTGAATCTAATTGAGCACATCTGGGACATCATGTCTCGCTCCATCCATCAACGCCACGTTGCACTACAGACTGTCCAGGAGTTGGCGGATGCTTTAGTCCAGGTCTGGGAGGAGATCCCTCAGGAGACATTCCGCCAGGGAGGTCACACAGGCACGTGGAGGCCACACACACTACTGAGCCTCATTTTGACTTGTTTTAAGGACATTACGTCAAAGTTGGATCAGCCTGTATTGTGGTTTTCCACTTTTATTTTGAGTGTGACTCCAAATCCAGACCTCCATGGGTTGATAAATTTGAATTCCATTGATAATTTGTGTATGATTTTATTGTCAGCACTTTCAACTATGTAAATATTTCATTCATTCAAATCTAGGATGTGTTATTTTAGTGTTCCCTTTATTTTTTTGAGCAGTGTATTTTGTTAATCATCCACCGATCCCATCAAAAATGTAACCTTCAAACGCCAAATTACAGTTACATCACAACAAGCAGTACAACAAGGGTTTATTGCGTTGCTGTGTGGGTGTTGTGGTGAGAACTAAACAGGACGTTTTGAATAAAGAAATAAATGCTAATCCACCTGCCGTTGTCTCTCGGTTTACATGAACATTTACTCTTTAGGGTTGGTCTGGGCCTCATTGAAAGCAAAACGCATGGCATTTTTCTATGTAAACAAAGCAATGTCCAATGACAGAAATGACAACCTTGACTATGTCCCATCTATTGTGACTACTGTCCAGTGTTGCGGTAAAGACAAACATTGCTCTTCTTATTAAATATAGCCTTTTAATGAGAAATAGATTATTATATGAAACATTCATTTGAAATAAGCTGATATAATGATTTCAACATAACAGCAAAAATTACATATGCAAGGTATTAGGAGCTGTATCTTCAAATGTATCCATGGAACATTGCAGTGATGTTAAGCTGATAGAGCTAATGTGTGCTTGATTCATGTATGCAGTGGTCAAAACTAACTCATTTCATATTGTATATTTCATATACTTTGATCAAAACAGAAATTACCATCCCTCTCTGAGATTCATAATGAAGTAAATAACTTGAGAATGGAGTGTAATTGTAATTTGTGCAAGGTACACCAACAATAATTGTGGTTATTCTCAGTAATAATGGCCTCTTTTGTTCTCTTGAAATTACTATAATTCATGTTGTCTTTGATGTTATAACTATTACAACACAACGTTTCTATTTACAGGTATAATGTACATAGGAGAGACAGTGTCAGGAAATTGAGACTTCAACCTCTTACTGATGGTTAATTTTCCCACATGCACAAACCAGCCGGCCTTTAGGTAGAAAACATGTATCTCAGGATGAGATGAGCAACAGATCTGCGTTGATATGGTCTGAGTTGCTAAATTCCTTTGAATGTCTGTCTTGTATTTTAATGTTTGTACTGTAACTAAACTAAGAGCAATTTCCCTCCTCTAAGTATTTGAAAGGGATAGGTAACAGGCACTTAATAATAATATAGGTAGTGTTCTTTGATACTTCTGAGATAGTATGACGTTTGACATTATGTTCAATTCTGTAGCTATATATAGCTATAAACATATTTCATGCCGATGCTTTCAATAAAGTATGACTAGAAATATTAAACAACCTTGTTTCTGAGGGTTAAAATCTGTTTTGCATGGTCATTAGAAAGTTAAGATCCAACGTGGCATTAAAAAAATAAAGATTAAAATCAACAGAAGTATTTGAAGCTTTTATATTTCTCATCTGTTTCTCATCTGGGTTCACTCTATTTAACGGAAATCCAAAGACTTTACAATGTCATCCCATAATTCCACAGAATATACTCTCTTTGTCCACTGTGCTGTCCTCCATTTTAAATTAATTGGGGGGGAATAACAACTTCATAAAAAACACAAATGGGACATTCTTCATGTTTTTGAAAAATGTATGGGGTGCTTTTCCATGTCTTATGTGTACTCAGGGAAATGTATGGCTTTTATGGTGTCTGTTGCAGATGTACGTGAATGATCCATGTGCCGTAAAGCTTGACACATCAGCAGTCACAAGGTGTACATTTTGCAAAGCTGTACGAAGTAGCATTGATTGTTCATCTTCAGACCACAATATATACTCAGGCACCAGAAGAAACCACCTCATGGGAAATGCAGGTAGAATTTCAAACATGGGAGGTAAGTGCCTAAAGACAAGTTTTTAGCTTTGCCTGGATTCACTCGCTCTCAAATGACACATTCAATTAACGAACATCAATAAGCATCAGGCGAAATAAAGGTATACACATACAGTATATAAACAGCTGGCTTCCGTTATTTGACATGAAATGACTATCCGCTGCCTTATACCTTACTACACAAAGAACGGTATGCAGACTTGTCATGGATTATCCATTTTTCAAAGAGAATATATAGCTAACGCTTACAGCTTACAGTTTGCTAGGTTATTTAACCCTTAAAATGTATAAATGCCTTCATACTGTATTAAACTGTCCTTTTACATATTTGTAATATTTTGTTTGTTGATAAAGCATATTCACTGAAATAAAAGGATGATATCTGGTCTGCCCTAATGCGACTAAAAAGGTTTAACTTAGTAAAGAATGGCAGTTTCAGATATAACCTTTGTTCCCTTAGAGTAAAATAAAGGCCTCTTTGTCACCAGAAGATGGATACATGTTTTTCTTATTCTCTTTTTATGCTATTTTAGGAAATGACAGACATGCTGGGACAAATATGGTACAGTCTTTAAAGTGGTTTCTATGAATCTTCTTCTTTATCCAACTAAAAGGCTTCATCAATGTTTTGGATTTCTCTTTAACAATTACACTTACAAAGTTGTTAATATTACATCAAAAGGCAGAACAAAAAGGTCCAAAAAGAAAAAAAGGAGATAAGTAAATAAAAAGGAATATTCCCAAACAGTTCTCTTTTTAGTATCTGTTTGATCTTCTTTTTGTTTGTTTGTTTACTGTATCTCAGCAGAGTTTGGTAGTCAGGTGATCTGATTGTTTCAGTATCTCTGTGTTGTACATGTCCAAGGCATGGTTGACCCGGATCATCTCGCTGTTGTTCAGCTTGAGCCTGTGCTTCAGCATACATGAAAACAGGTCCAGCTGGGGTTTCCCGGGCGCCACTGGAGGGGCCAGGCGGTTAATCCGCTCCCTAATGTCCAGTAGCAAGAGCATGACAGAGGAGGAGGAGTAAAACTGAGTCCCCTGTGTGTACGACTGGTTCACCTGCTGCACGGCGCTGCGGAGCAGGTCAGCGTTGAAGCGCAAACTGTAGCCAAACACCTGGATGTCAGAGATCTTGATGTAGATCTGGCGCTTGTTAGGATCGGACAAGTCGACGGGACCGTGGCCCGTATCGTTGCGCAGCCCGGTGGGCACCTTGGCTCGGCTTCGTAGGTAGATGTGTACTGTCTCAAAGAACGTCTTCCACCGGTTGCCTAGCAGCAGGGTCCAGTTGAAGCACTGGGAGTTCCCCAGCCTTGTTTTCTCCCAGCGCGGGTAGCCGTGCTCGCCAAAGGGCATGCTCCAACCCTCCGAGTGGCTGCCGCTGAACGGGTTAACGTAAACAAAGAACATGGGGTCAATGCTGCTGTTGCGCATCTGGCAGATCTTCATGGACAGTCCGTTGATCATGTGGAGGTAGTCCATCCGGTTCTTGTTGCTCTTCAGGGTCAGGGACATGCGCTTGCGCCACCGTGGGTCGAAGAATGTCTCCAGGCGGATCTCGTTGCTTATGAAGGTGGTGTGGATGTAGAGACGCGAGTCCATCTTCTGGAGCAAGTACTTGAGCTCCAGGTCCTGGAAGTCCAGGTCGGTCTCGAAGCTGATGAACTGCTCGCTGCGCTCAGAGTCCACGTTCTGGGGCTCACAGCGACCTCTGTACAGCTTGTAGCCCTTATTGCAGGAGCCGCACTGCGAGATGTTGGCCAGGCTGCACATGGCACAGCTGTTGTTGCCCCCGATGATACATGGGATGGGTCTCTGGCATAGGGTGACACCCGTGTGGCACACGCACGTCCTCTGGCTCTCCAGGAAGGTCCCCCAGAAACCATTCTCATTGCAGTAGAGGAAGGACTGGACCCTGTTTAGCCACTGCATCACAGACCTGGAGAATGGATAGAGAGAAAGATAATGGAAGTAAGTGGAAAGAAAGAAAGAAAGAAAGAAAGAAAGAGAGAAAGAGAGAAAGAGAGAAAGAGAGAAAGAAAGAGAAAGAGAGAGAATAGAAAGGAGGAGAAGAAGAAACAGAGTGTCAGAGCCAGAGTGAGCGACAGGGAAAATACAACAATGGGAGGGGAGATACAGGGATAAAACAAATGCACCATTATTAATGACTGTATAGCAAGCACAAACTCAGTGTTAAAGTCTGAGGATTAAATTCCACTGTCACTGCCACAGCCTGGTACTGTTTGTAAGGGTGTAGTCATTGGAGGGGATAATGTATTCCTCAAAGACGGAGTTCCTTTATTTCCTTCATGTGGGATGGCAGCATTATTTCCTATGCAAAACGCGTCTCTTATTCTCCCTCAGGCATCCCTTTCTGTCAACTTGACAGTACTGAAACGCTCTACTGGGAGACTGTGAGATGAGGGTGAATCCAGAATCCTGATTTCTAGGAGAGGATTGAGAAGATGAGCTAAAGGTTAGCCTGATATGCTAATGAACCGGCATGGTAACAACGACGGATGACCTGGTGCTTGAAAGGCCAGGGAGCCCCAAGCCATCCCAAAATGAACCATGGGTAGGGCATGGGAAGGGGAGAGAGGAAACACTCTTCAGACTCAAACTACGTTTTCTCCTCTGGGATGTGAAATAGGTTGAAGGATATGAGGATTTGAGGATTAATGTACAATTATAATGAGACAGATTCCAAAAAGTGAAAACTGCTTTAGCTGTATGGATACATGATTGGAAAGTTTTACTTTGAGTTAGCACTGATTCTGAACAAATTAAGTTCAGATCTGAGAAAATATATTTTAATCCATTTAACATTTTCATCTTTGCAGTGTCTTTACTTAGCAATTCTTGCATCAACCTGAATCCATTACTTTGTGAACACTGATTAAACTGACAAAAAGCAGATGTACTTATAAGGCAGTCTTCATAATGTCTGCATATATTTTCAGTCCTACCCAGATAAAAGTCCCTATCTCTTTGTGTTCCCCTTAACTGAGAAGTATTCAAGGATAAGAGTAACATTATGAAATAACAAAGACAAGGCTGAATGCATGTCCCGCAACATTGACCCTACTATGCACTTTGAGAAAATAATGCTTTTGTTGACGGCCACAAATTCATCCTGCTCTTATCTCTACAGGACATAAAGACAAAGCCAATGGCCTTTGTGTTAGACTGTAAAATAGGTTCCAGTGCTCATGTAAGAGCATCTTGAATCTTGAGAGGAATCTTGAATGTTTCACAGAGGAGATTGATAAATGTACCATGACTAAACAAACAAAGTTGACAGACAAAACTTATAGACAGGTTTTCAATTATGTTTGTAGCAAGGATAAACTGTATAGAACACCATTTTGACAAACTTGTCTCCAAAGCTTCAGAGAACACAATACACTAAGAAAAAAAGGTTATATTGAGAAACTAAAAGGGTTATTCGACTGTCCCCATAGGAGAACCCTTTGAAGAACCATTTTTGGTTCCCGGTATAACTGTTTTGGGTTCCATGTAGAACCCTTTCCACAGAGGGTTCTACATGGAACCAAAAAAAGGGTTCTCCCTGGAATCAAAAAGAGTTCTCCTATGGGGACAACCCTTTTCTTCTAAGAGTGTAGTCCTCTGGCATTGACGCAAAACTTGAGGTATAAGGCACCAGTCTTCCTTTTCCCTGCACTCGGGTACTTATTGGACTATTGAGAAATATTTTGCTGCATAATCTACGGATTCTACGCATTATCACAAATGAAAAACCGAAATACATTTAAAATATTTTGCGGACGTTTACGCCACAAAGATTGAACCATTTCTATTTGTTTTATTACATATTCATTTAAATATGAGAGGCAGGCATACTCATATTATTCCATATATCCCCCCTTGAATTCATTGTCAATAAATGGAGTTTTGTGTGTGTGTGGTTGGTGCCGTTTAAGATTACGGAGGAGGTTTTTTGGAGGGAGCATGGCCTTATTTCTATTACAGGATATTGGACGACTGTCATTCAAATTCCATTCACCCAGCTCAATGTAACATCGATATGTTTCTGCTACTACACGATTCTCACATTTTCCCTATACCCCTCATGAGGTTGCTACAACTTAGGCTACGAATTAAAGTTTACAATGTAGGTGAATAGGTCGAGAGAAAATTTTGAGAAATAAAAGTGACTGACAGTGACACATTTAATACCACATTGTACACTCTTGCCTGCATCTACTTGCTGATCTAGGGTGTATTGATTAGTCCAAACAGTTGCAAACAAGAGTTTCTATTGGACAAAGTTGTATGTCCTCGTTTCATTCTGTTTGCTTCCCTTTAAGAAATGTTTTTCAACAGAATTTGTCGTAATGAATACACCCCTGATAGCCCACACACAGTTCACTTTCATAGCAGCCACAAACAAACAGCATGATCACTTTGCTCGTTGAATGATTCCTTCTCGCATCTACGCGCTGTCCTCCTCTCACCTTTTCCCTTCGCTTGTGAAGTTCAGTGCACAACACAACAGCTGTCTTTGACCAGGCGAAAAAACCTTTCCAAGCCAAGCCTTCATATCATAACCACTAAACGCTATACACATCCTACATTGTTGTCATCACATTAGCTAACTCAGAGTCAACATAGCTACTAGATACAATCTTGCAGTATAGTGTACAGCCAGTTACACCGTCAGGCCACAGTGGCAATAAATTAAAACAACCAAAAGATTAAAAAATAAAGCAGAGCCCTCACCGCTGCTCGATCATCCTATTTTTCCAACTTAATTGAGGAAAATAAGAACAATCCGAAATTTATTTTTGATACTGTCACACAGAAAACTAAAAAGCAGCATTCCCGAAGTGAGGATGGCTTTCACTTCAGCAGTAATAAATTCATGAACATCTTTGAGGAAAATATCATGATCATTAGAAAGCAAATTACGGACTCCTCTTTAAATCTGCGTATTCCTCCAAAGCTCAGTTGTCCTGAGTCTGCACAACTCTGACAGGACCTAGGATCAAGAGAGACACTCAAGTATTTTAGTACTTTATCACTTGACACATTGATGAAAATAATCATGGCCTTTAAACCTTCAAGCTGCATACTGGACCCTATTCCAACTAAACTACTAAAGGAGCTGCTTCCTGTGCTTGGCCCTCCTATGTTGAACATAGTAAACGGCTCTCTATCCAACGGGTGTGTACCAAACTCACTAAAAGTGGCAGTAATAAAGCCTCTCTTGAAAGAGCCGAACCTTGACTCACAAAATATAAAAAACTATCGGCCTATATTGAATCTTCCATTCCTCTCAAAATTTCTCGAAAAAGCTATCGTGCAGCAACTCACTGCTTTCCTGAAGACAAACAATGTATACGAAATGCTTCAGTCTGGTTTTAGACCCGATCATAGTACTGAGACTGCACTTGTGAAGGTGGTAAATGACCTTTTAACGGCGTCAGACCGATGCTCTGCATCTGTCCTCGTGCTCCTAGACCTTAGTGCTGCTTTTGATACCATCGATCACCACATTCTTTTGGAGAGATTGGAAATGCAAATTGGTCTTCACGGACAAGTTCTGGCCTGGTTTAGATCTTATCTGTCGGAAAGATATCCGTTTGTCTCTGTGAATGGTTTGTCCTTTGACAAATCAACTGTAAATTTCGGTGTTCCTCAAGGTTCCATTTTAGGACCACTATTGTTTTCACTATATATTTTACCTCTTGGGGATGTCATTCGAAAACATAATGTTAACTTTCACTGCTATGCGGATGACACAGCTGAACATTTCAATGAAATATGGTGAAGCCCCAACATTGCCCTCGCTATAAGCCTGAGTTTCAGACATAAGGAAGTGGATGGCTGCAAACATTCTACTTTTAAACTCAGACAAAACAGAGATGCTAGATCTAGGTCCCAAGAAACAAAGAGATCTTCTATTGAATCTGACAATTAATCTTGATGGTTGTACAATCGTCTCAAATAAAACTGTGAAGGACCTCGGCATTACTCTGGAACCTGATCTCTCTTTTGACAAACATACATTATCAAGACTGTTTCAAGGACAGCTTTTTTCCATCTACGTAACATTGCAAAAATCAGAAACTTGATGCAGAAAAATGTATCCATGCTTTTGTTACTTCTAAGTTAGACTACTGCAATGCTCCACTTTCCGGCTACCCGGATAAAGCACTAAATAAACTTCAGTTAGTGTTAAATGCGGCTGCTAGAAACCTGACTAGAACAAAAAAATGTGATCATATTACTCCAGTGCTAGCCCCCCTACACTGACTTCCCGTTAAGGCAAGGGCTGATTTCAAGGTTTTACTAACCTACAAAGCATTACATGGGCTTGCTCCTACCTATCTTTCAGATTTGGTCCTGCTGTACATACCTACAGGTATGCTGTGGTCACAAGATGCAGGCCTCCTAATTGTCCCTAGAAATTCTAAGCAAACAGCTGAAGGCAGGGCTTTCTCCTATAGAGCTCCATTTTTATGGAATGGTCTGCCTACCCATGTGAGAGACGCAGTCTAGGTATCAACCTTTAAGTCTTTACTGATGACTCATCTCTTCAGAGGTTCCTATGATTGAGTGTAGTCTGGCCCATGAGTGTGAAGGTGAACGGAAAGGCTCTGGAACAACGAACCGCCCTTGCTGTCTCTGCCTGGCCGGTTCCCCTCTCTCCACTGGGATTCTCTGCCTCTAACCCTATTAAAGGGGCTGAGTCACTGGCTTACTGGTGCTCTTTCATGCCGTCCCTAGGAGGGGTGCGTCACTTGAGTGGGTTGAGTCACTGACGTGATCATCCTGTCTGAGTTGGCGCCCCCCCTTGGGTTGTGCCGTGGCGGAGATCTTTGTGGGCTATACTCGGTCTTGTCTCAGGATGGTAAGTTGGTGGCTGAAGATATCCCTCTAGTGGTGTGGGAGCTGTGCTTTGGCAAAGTGGGTGGGGTTATATCCTTCCTGTTTAGCCCTGTCCGGGGGTATCATCGGATGGGGCCACAGTGTCTCCTGACCCCTCCTGTCTCAGCCTCCAGTATTTATGAAGCAGTAGTTTATGTGTCGGGGGGCTAGGGTCAGTTTGTTATATCTGGAGTATGTCTCCTGTCTTATCCGGTGTCCTGTGTGAATTTAAGTATGCTCTCTCTCTTTCTCTCTTTCTTTCTCTCTCTCGGAGGACCTGAGCCCTAGGACCATGCCTCAGGACTACCTGGCATGATGACTCCTTGCTGTCCCCAGTCCACCTGGCCGTGCTGCTGCTCCAGTTTTAACTGTTCTGCCTGCGGCTATGGAACCCTGACCCGTTCACCGGATTTGCTACCTGTCCCAGACCTGCTGTTTTCAACTCTCTAGAGACAGCATGAGCGGTAGAGATGCTCTTAATGATCGGCTATAAAAAGCCAACTGACATTTACTCCTGAGGTGCTGACTTGCTGCAACCTCGACAACTACTGTGATTATTATTATTTGACCATACTGGTCATTTATGAACATTTGAACATCTTGGCCATGTTCTGTTATAATCTCCACCCGGCACAGCCGGAAGAGGACTGGCCACCCCTCATAGCCTGGTTCCTCTCTACGTTCCTCTCTACGTTTCTTCCTAGGTTTCTGACTTGCTTCTCCTTTATTTTTGAAGAAATTAATTTGTTCAAAACTGTTCAATTATTGTCCTTCTCTCTCTTTGAGTCAACTACTAACCACATTTCATGTACTGCAGTGCTAGCTAACTGTAGCTTATGCTTTCAGTTCTAGATTCATTCTGTGATACTTTGATTGGGTGGACAACATGTCAGTTCATGCTGCAATAGCTCTGATAGGTTGGAAAACATCCTCCGGAACTCATCATAATTACTGTGTAATTCTATGGAAGGGGGCGAGAACCATGAGCCTCATAGGTTTTGTATAGAAATCAATATACCCAGAGGAGGACGGAAACTAGCTGTCCTCTGGCTACACCCTTGTGCTATTCTACAGAGTGCTATTGAGTCTACTGCAGACCTTCATTGCAAAACAGTTTGTTTTAATCAATTATTTGGTGATGTGAATATATTTAGTATATTTTTATTTAAAAAAGTTTACTTTTTAATGTTTCACTACTTTTATTTTTATGAAATTCACTGGGAGGATGATCCTCCCCTTTCTCCTCTGAGGAGCCTCCACTATCTGAAAAATGGGGGTAAAATATGTTCCATCAAATAACTGCTTTCCACAATATGCAGTTTGAGCGCATCATGCTGGTAGTTGTATTTTTCCTTATTCATTTCCCTCCAAAACAAGTGACTGGGTTGAGTTTTCCTCAGGGGATGAGTTGGAAATTAATGGGAATGAATGCTGTTTGTTTTCGCGAATCGCAGTACAATCTCAGTGTTTGTAACGGGGCATCAGACAGCTCACAAGTCCCCTTCTGTGTAGGGGAATGAGTGAAGAAGAAAGAGAGAAGGATAAAATGAGAGAAATACAAGAGATAGGGAGGTACAGCATACAGAGAGAAAGACAGATACAGGGAAGGATATATATTTGACGATACTGATGATTGAATGACATAATTTTCCTATTGGTGCATTACATTGGAGGACAAAAATAGCCTGTGATTTCATTACTGATAGAAGTTCTTATGTAAGGGAGTTATTATGTACCAGACATGCACTACATATGCAAAAGTATATAGACACCCCTTCAAATGAGTGGATTTGGCTTTCTGATTTATGGTTATGTGTGGCCGAGCAGCCGCACACAGGCCTAAAATCACCATGCGCAATGCCAAGCGTCGGCTGGAGTGATGTAAAGCTCACCGCCATTGGACTCTGGAGAAGTGGAAACGCGTTCTCTGGAGTGATGAATCAAGCTTCACCATCTTGCAATCTGATGAACGAATCTGGGTTTGGTGGATATCAGGATAACGCTACCTGCTCAAATTCATAGTGCCAACTGTACATTTTGGAGGAGGAGGAATAATGGTCTGGGGCTGTTTTTCATGGTTCGGGCTAGGCCACTTAGTTCCTATGAGGGGAAATCTTAACGCTACAGCATACAATGACATTCTAGACGATTTTGTGGAAAGCCCTTTCCTGTTTCAGCATAACAACGCCCCCATGCACAAAGTGAGGTCCATACAGAAATGGTTTGTCAAGATTGGTGTGGAAGAACAAGACTGGCCTGCACAGAGCCCTGACCTCACCCCATCGAATACCTTTAGGATGAATTAGAACACCAACTGTGAGCCAGGCCTAATCGCCCAACATCAGTGTCCAACCTCACTTATGTTCTTGTGGCTGAATGTATGCAAGTCCCTTCAGCAATGTTCCTACATCTAGTGGAAAGCCTTCCCAGAAGAGTGGAGGCTGTTGTAAGCGCATAGGAGGACCAACTCCATATTAATGCCCATGATTTTGGAAGTAGATGTTCGACGAGCAGGTGTCCACATTCTTTTGGTCATGTAGTGTATCTTAACATCCTTAACCCTGTCAAAGTCAAATTGGTAAATATGTCTCAGGATAATTACTTTGATACATAGACACATATGCCGATTACTTGGTCGGGAGTTATGCTATTTGATATTGGTTACCATTAAAAACATAGTGTTTTTACCTCGTAACACATCTCATGTTTTTCTAATGTGAGCTCATTCCACCTCCAGTCTAACAGCTCCAGGCTGATGAGGTCCTGTGTGGCTCAGTTGGTAGAAACTGCCGCTTATGATACCAGCATTGTGGGTTTGATTCCTACAGTGGCCCAGTATGGAAATGCATGCACTCAATATTGTAAGTTGCATTTGATAAGAGCTTCTGCTGAATGACTTAAATGACAAATGACTGCAATTAGAGCTAGCCATCACTGAGGGACAGAGACTTATCTGAGGCCTTTCATATGTAGAGACGGACGCCACGCTTTGGTTGCTCATTTAATTACAGTCGGTTCTTTGATGGAATAACACATTTATCTCAGAGATATGGCGTATGTTTCCATGAAATGGCAACCAGGCTTAAATAAGCAAACACCATCCTTCACTGTAGCTCAAGCTTAAGCCTATGAAAATATGATTTACGCACATGGCTCATGGTTGTGTAGTCATTTGTTTATGCAGAGGGCCAGGAGTATTTCTTGACCATGTGATCTGACCAGGAAAAACATAGTGGCTCACAGTAAAACACAAAATCTCATGATCCTAGTTCTGCAGTACATCCAGTACCACAGCATGCTAAAAAGAAACCGACGATGAAGCTCTACTCTGTGCTGCTTTGAATATTCCACTCATTATCCCTGCAAAAACACCATCAATGTTTAAAAGGGTACGGTCCAGCTATGCGTGTAGATTGCCTGTGGATTGTGTAACAGTGATTATTGGTAGAGATTTAAAACCTCTACAGGATCGGTGTCCCCTCCGCAGGACGGTTGAGCTAACATAGGCTAATGTGATTAGCATGAGGCTGTAAGTAACAAGAACATTTCTCAGGACATAGACATATCTGATAAGGGCAGAAAGCTTAAATTCTTGTTAATTTAACTTCACTGTCCAAATTACAGTAGCGATTACAGTGAAAGAATACCATGTTATTCTTTGAAGAGAGTGCACAGTTATGAACTTGAAAATGTATTAATAAACCAGTTAGGCAGATTTGGGCAGTCTTTATACAACATTTTGAATAGAAATGCAATGGTTCATTGGATTAGTCTAAAGCTTTGCACATATACTGTGGCCAAAATCTAAATTCCGCGTAGATTCCTAAGTCATATATTGGCCTTTCTCTTGCATTTCAAAGATGCATTTTTTTCCCTTTATTATCTTTTACCAGTTGTAATGTGCTATATTCCCCTACATTAATTTCACATTTCCACAAAAGTCCAAGTGTCCTTTCAAATGCTATCAAAAATATGCATATCCTTGCTTCAGGTCCTGAGCTACAGGCAGTTAGATTTGGGTATGTCATTTTAGGCGAAAATTGAAAAAAAGGGTCAGATCCTTAAGATGATCAATTAGACTATAGGGAGCAGACAGAGGTCAAGCCACAACCATCAAAGTCCTCCCTGGATTTCCCCCTGCAGGTCTGGAGCCAAGTAGCCTTCCACAGTAGGGTCAAACTGCGGAGAAACCTCCTCCAAACCTGGAGAGGCTGGACTAATATTGTTAATATTGTTACTGCAGTTGTCCAAGGCTCTCCACTACCGGAGTCCGAGGGGGACTACAGCAGCCTTGCTCCCTATTATTATAGACTGTGTCCCGTCAGTGGGCAGTAGATCAGTAGAAGGGCTTGCTTGGTTGTAACAGGCAGTCTTTTCTCTCTCCAACTCGGCTCTTCAGGGCAAAGGCCATGCCACCAGAGAGGCTGGGCCCTCAGTTCAATTCTGAGCAGCAGGACAACAAGGTCTACTGCTGCTACTACTAGTGCTGGATGTACTGGTGCTGGTGTGGATTTGTGTGCTTTTTAAATAGAGTTGCATTGTACTATATTGCATACAGATTTAGATGAAATTCAGAACAAGATTTCACCTTAACTTATCCTAAAAGCTGTGGGAGTGCACAGCCTACCTGCTAATACGTGTGCTTGAATATAAAAACAAATTGTTAAATCAGTTATTTATGTATATGAGCTAAGCACAACAGCAAGGGACTAATTCATCGTATCAGCCCTGTGTACTGTATGTCTCCAGAGAAAACATGATACAAACAGTAGTATCACTATGTCTAGTTTATGCTGTATTGGTGGTATCAAAGAGAAACATCGATGTGGCTACTGGTCTGAAGGAAATGATGCCTATTGACACAGTGCATCTCTTACTTCCACGGATGCATGTGCACACGCAAACATACACACACAGGCACACAATCATTCACTCACACACACATACATGCACACACAGACACACAATAATTCACACACACACACACACACACACACACACACACACACACACACACACACACACACACAGTACAGACACTAATAAACAAACAGTTTCTCTTCACAGTGCCATCAGGCATCCTTGATGTGTGCTCTGCCGAGCACGGAGTATGTACTGCTTTGATAAACCCTTCGAACAACCCCTTTGCCAAAGCATGCATCCGAGCGTGGGTGTGTTCCTTCTACCTGAGTGACAGTTGACAGCTGCTTGTTCCTTAACCACAAAAACATACATTTTGTGGATTTTCTCTTTCTATTTGTATATTGACATTCATCCAAGCTCACATTTTGGGATATTTTAACGTCAAGCATTTAGTGTGTTATTTCAGTCCATGTTGTCTGGTATATTTTGGGGTTGTCACGACTCCTACCGAAGGTGGCTCCCCTTCCCGTTCGGGTGGCGCTCAGCGGTCGTCGTCACCGGCCTACTAGCTGCCACTGATCTTTTCCTCCCCCTCCTTGTCTGTTTATTAGTTACGCCTGTTGTTAATTAGGTTTATTAGTTGGGCTTTATTAGCCAGCTGGCCCGCATGCTGGGTGTGCGGGATTGTTTTATGTGTACTCATTATACACGCCTGTAAGTCACGGTTGTTCATGTACATGTCTTGTTTTTTGGGACTGTTTAGTTCCCCTGTGTTTTTGGGGCATTTGTTTTGAGTGGCATCAGTTTTCACCTGGTTGGTGAATAAAGTAGTAGCGCTACTCTGAACTCTCTGTCTCCTGCGTCTGACTCCTTCCTCCACTCCCCCCCGGGCATTACAGGGGTGGAATGAATGACTCCATTTCAGACAGCATAGCACAGTGCCATGTCTGCAGCAACGCGTGCTGTCTGTAGTCACAGTAGGTGATGGCACATTGTGCACTGACCTGTCCAGAGATCTCCCACGGTTAGATAATCTTTCATCCTAAATAGTGAAATACTAGGTAGGACTGGGGTTCATTGGGTGTTTACATGATTTTATGGACAGAAAACTATAGCAGCCAGCAAATTCAAAGTCAAAATGCATCACATAAAGTATTCACATACAGTACATCAACAGGCAGCACTGAAATAAAATACTGAAACTCCTCTACCTCTACCTATGTTGCAGTTTATCTCTGACTATATGTGAAAACACCCTTGAGTGGTACCGTGTTCCACAACATCAGCATCAAAATGCTATATTATCCAAAACAATGCAGCATTATAAGGGTTATATAATCCCTTTTTACTGCTTCTGAGACCCACCTCTCCCTAGGCATCTGGTGGTTGGGGTTGTGGTGGCAGCGGATGCTGAGGCCAAAGAGCTTGCGGGCAGTGCGCTGGATCTTGAGCCTCTGGGTCTCCAGGGAGCTCTGGAGCAGGCGGTAGCGGGCCTGCAGGTCCCAGTCACTGCCCCAGAGGAGGTGGACACTGCTAACCGGCAGGAAGTGGGTGGAGGGCAGCCTCTTCAGGAACGACTTAAACTCGTCTGGAGGAGAGAGAGAGAGGGAGGGAGGGTGAGTAAGAGATATTGAGGGAAACAGATAAAGATGGTCTGTTGTCAGTGCAACTTTGGGTCAGTCATCTTTTCTTTCAGTTCTCATGGGTTTCAACTGAAGCTTAAGTGGCATCATGATGCATTACATGCCTTGAATTAAGCTCTCAAAATACCATTGGCATTTATCATGTTGATACATCTGCTCAAACTAAAATACTCTCGATGAATATGAATCTACCGTTTTCTACCCTTGTTTTAAAAATGTCTAGGCACTTCATCTTAGAAATCTCTTCAGTGGATTCATTGCAGCCAATGACCTTGAGCGACTCAAACTCATTTTGTGTGTCCTCTATAATATATAATATATATATATATATATATATATATATATATATATATATATATAAATATATATATATATATATATATATATATATATATATATATATATGTATGGCTGTCAGGTTTTATTTGGCTCCTTTTATTACTTGTTAATAATATATAAGTACGAACCCTGTCAGGTGGATACTGAGCGACTCCCTTTGGGAGTAACCAGCCTTCTCTGTACTTCACTATTCTGACTTGATCAGTAGGGGATGAGACAGGGGATGCTTGGTGATGTGACTGAGTGTTTGGCCAGAAATAACTGTCAGCAATGTGGGTCATTCGCTAGGCATTTGGAATATGGTGGTTTGTTGATAGGGTTTCTCCAACTGAAACAATGCAGATAGCGTTTTGATTGTAACTGTTTTATAATGATGGCATCTGTTTTGAAGGGCACATGTTCTATTTTGCAAGCTGTATCAACAGAAGTTATCATTTCAACCTTTGGTTCATGCAGGAGGCTGTACTGATTGCATAGTGTGTGGCTTCCCTATCTGACTGAATGACAATATATCCTCACACCCATTTAAGGTGTGGCGTGCTTAGTGAAACCTGGCTGAGGTGGTAGAGAGAATTGACTGTTTACGATTAACTCCTGGAGACTTTTTCTAAAACAGAAGATGTTCCAATGGGCCCTTGAATTATTCATCCCCACTTTATTGCAGATTGGCTCCAAGAAGTTATCGTAGAAGGTGTAGAAGGTGACTCGCGTAAAATGCAGACACGCCCGATAAAAACCAGCTGACAGTATGAATTTAGAGCTTACTGTTAGTGGATATACCATTATACCACTGTTTTCTGTGGATATTGGATGCTGTAAAGACCTGCTTCTGTTCTACTGAATGACAGATCGGCCATTAATGCCTAGCTGAGGTCTATATGCAAACGTACAGTCATAACTGGCCTCTCCAGAGACGGAAACCAGTGACGGAAGCCAAGAAAGGAGCTAAATCATGGGATATCCTTATCATTTGCATCCCTCTTTATTGCTTTCTTAGGCCTAGATTCAATCAGATCAAGCCTTAACCGGCCATTGCATACCCCTGCATAGCGGATGTTTTGGAGGTGTCAGAGGGGGAACTGTGTTGGAGCTGTCAAATCGGTGAGCAGCTGCTCTTGCGATCACTGCCAAGAAGCCACGCCCACCCCACTCGTGTTAGAAATTCAGCGAGAGAAAGTGTTGGGCAAAAATTTTACCTTTGTTTCTGCCTTTACTTTAGGAATAACCACCTAAATGAGGAACTCAATTTAACCTTGCGTAATACATTAGATGCAGTCGCACTCCTAAAAACAAAAAAAACATTTGTCATAAGAAACTAGCTCCCTGGTACACAGAAAATACCCAAGCTCTGAAGCAAGCTTCTAGAAAATTGGAACTGAAATGCTGCCACACCAAACTGGAAGTCTTCCGACCAGCTTGGAAAGACAGTACCGTGCAGTATCAAAGAGCCCTCACTGCTGCTCTATCATCCTATTTTTCCAACTTAATTGAGAAAAATAAGAACAATCCAAAATGTATTTTTGATACTATCGCAAAGCTAACTAAAAAGCAGCATTCCCCAAGAGAGGATGGCTTTCACTTCAGCAGTGATAAATTCATGAACTTCTTTGAAGAAAATATCATCATCATTAGAAAGCAAGTTACACTCCTCTTTAAATCTGCGTACTCCTCAAAAGCTCAGTTGCCCTAAGTCTGCACAACTCTGCCAGGACTTAGGATCAAGGGAGACACTCAAGTTTTTTAATAATAAACTCAGCACAAAAAGAAATGTCCTCTCACTGTTAACTGTGTTAATTTTCAACTAACTTCTAATTTGTAAATATTTGTATGAACATAACAAGATTCAACAACTGAGACAAAAACTGAACATGTTCCACAGACTACCAGAAATGGAATAATGTGTCCCTGAACAAAGGGGGAGTCAAAATCAAAAGTAACAGTCAGTATCTGGTGTGGCCACCAGCTGCATTAAGTACTCCAGTGCATCTCCTCCTCATGGACTGCACCAGATTTGCCAGTTCTTGTTGTGAGATGTTACCCCACTCTTCCACCAAGCCATCTGCAAGTTCCTGGACATTTCTGGGGGGAATGGCCCTTACCCTCACCCTCCGATCCAATAGGTCCCAGACGTGCTCAATGGGATTGAGATCCGGGCTCTTCGCTGGCCATGGCAGAACACTGACATTCCTGTCTTGCAGGAAATCAGGCACAGAATGAGCAGTATGGCTGGTGGCATTGTCATGCTGGAGGGTCATGTCAGAATGAGCCTGCAGAAAGGGTACCACATGAGGGAGGAGGATGTCTTCCCTGTAACGCACAGCATTGAGATTGCCTGCCATGACAACAAGCTCAGTCTGATGATGCTGTGACACACAGCCCCAGACCATGATGGACCCTCCACCTCCAAATCGATCCCGCTCCAGAGTACAGGCCTCGGTGTAACACTTATTCCTTTGACAATAAACGTGAATCAGACCATCACCCCTGGTGAGACAAAATCGTGACTCGTCAGTGAAGAACACTTTTTGCCAGTCCTGTCTGGTCCAGAGACGGTGGGTTTGTGCCCATAGGCGACGTTGTTGCTGGGGATGTCTGGTGAGGACCTGCCTTACGACAGGCCTACAAGCCCTCAGTCCTGCCTCTCTCAGCCTATTGCGAACAGTCTGATCACTGATAGAGGGATTGTGCATTCCCGTTGTAACTCGGGCAGTTGTTGTTGCCATCCTGTACCTGTCCCGCATGTGTGATGTTCAGATGTACCGATCCTGTGCAGGTGTTGTTACATGTGGTCTGCCACTGCGAGGACAATCAGCTGTCCGTCCTGTCTCCCTGTAACTCTGTCTTAGACGTCGCACAGTACGGACATAGCAATTTATTGCCCTGGCCACATCTGCAGTCCTCATGCCTCCTTGCAGCATGCCTAAGGCACCATCACGCAGAGGAGCAGGGACCCTCAGCATCTTTCTTTTGCTGTTTTTCAGAGTCAGTAGAAAGGCCTCTTTAGTGTCCTAAGTTTTCATAACTGTGACCTTAACTGCCTACAGTCTGTAAGCTGTTAGCGTCTTAACGACCTGTTCCACAGGTGCATGTTCATTAATTGTTTATGGTTCATTGAACAAGCATGGGAAACAGTGTTTAAACCCTTTGCAATGAAGATCTGTGAAGTTATTTGGATTATTACGCATTATCTTTGAAAGACAGGGTCCTGAAAAAGGGATGTTTCTTTTTTTGCTGAGTTTATATCTCTTGACACATTTATGAAAATAATCATGGCCTCTAAACCTTCAAGCTGCATACTGGACCCTACTCCTCTGAAAAATCAACTGTAAATTTCGGTGTTCCTCAAAGCTCCGTTTTAGGACCACTATTGTTTTCACTATATATTTTACCTCTCGAAGATGTCATTCAGAAACATAATGTTAACTTTCACTGCTATGCGGACAACACACAGCTGTACATTTCGATCAAACATGGTGAAGCCCCAAAATTAGCCTGCCTGGAAGCCTGTGCTTCAGACATAAGGAAGTGGATGGCGGAAAATGTTCTACTAATTAAATTCGGACAAAATAGAGATGCTAGTTCTTGGTCCCAAGAAACAAAGGGATATTCTGTTGAATCTGACAATAAATCTTGATGGCTGTACAGTCGTCTCAAATAAACTGTGGACCTTGGCGTTACTCTGGACCATGATCCCTCTGTTGACGAACATATCAAGACTGTTTCAAGGACAACTTTTTTTCATCTACGTAACATTGCAAAAATCAGAAACTTTCTGTCCAAAGGTGTGGGAGAAAAATGAATCCATGCTTTTGTCACTTCTATGTTAGACTACTGCAACGAACCACCCTTGCTGTCTCTGCCTGGCCGGTTCCCTGTCTCCACTGGGATTCTCTGCCTCAAAACCTATTACAGGGACTGAGTAACTGGCTTATTGGTGCTCTTCCATGCCATGCCTAGGAGGGGTGCGTCACTTGAGTAGGTTGAGTCACTGATGTGATCTTCCTTTCCGGGTTGGCGCCCCCCTTGGTTTCGTGCCGTGGGGGAGATCGTCATGGGCAATACTCGGCCTTGTCTCAGGATAGTAAGTTGGTGGTTGAAGATATCCCTCTAGTGGTGTGGGAGCTGTGCTTTTGCAAAGTGGGTGGGGTTAAGCTCTCGGTGATATGTGTGACGGTCGCCAACAGCCTGTGAAAGTGCAGGGCGCCAAATTCAAAACAACAAAAATGTCATAATTAAAATTCCTCAAGCATGCAAGTATTTTACCATTTTAAAGATACAATTCTCGGTAATCCAGCCACAGTGTCTGATTTAAAAAATGCTTTACATCGAAAGCACCACAAACGATTATGTTAGGTCACCACCAACTCACAGAAAAACACAGCCATTTTTTCCAGCCAAAGAGGGGAGTCACAAAAAGCACAAATAGAGATCAAATTAATCAATAACCTTTGATGATCTTCATCAGATGACACTCATAGGACTTCATGTTACACAATACATGATTGTTTTGCTCGATAAAGTGCATATTTATATAAAAAAATCTAATTTTACATTGGCGCGTTACGTTCAGTAGTTCTAAAACATGCGGTGATTGTGCAGAGAGCCACATCAATTCAGAGAAATACTCATCATAAATGCTGATGAAAATACAAGTGTTATACATGGAATTAGAGATATACTTCTCCTTAATGCAACCACTGTGTCATATTTCAAAAACCATTACGGAAGAAGCAAACCATGCAATAATCTGAGTACAGCGTTCAGACAACAAAGCAGCCAAAAAAGATATCCGCCATATTGTCTAGTCAACATTAGTAAGAAATAAAATTATAAATAATCACTTACCTTTGATTATCTTCATCAGAAAGGACTCCCAGGAATCCCAGTTCCACGATAAATGTTTGATTTGTTCGATAAGTTCATCATTTATGTCCAAATAGCTTCTTTTGTTAGTGCGTTTGGTAAATAAATCCAAACGCACGTTCAGGTCCAGCCGAACGTCGAACGAAAAGTTCAAAAGGTTATATTACAGCCCGTAGAAACTTCTCAAACTAAGTATAGAATCAATCTTTAGGATGGATTTATTATAAATGTTCAATAATGTTCCAACCAGAGAATTCTTATGTCTGTAGAAAAGCAATGGAACGAGAGCTAACTCTCTCGTGACCGTGCCTCAGAGCCTGTGGCACTCTGCCAGACACCTGGCTCACTCCCCTGTCATTCGCCCCCACTTCACAGTAGAAGCCTGAAACAACGTTCTAAAGACGGTTGACATTTAGTGGAAGCTTTAGGAAGTGCAATATGACCCCATTTACACTGTATATTGGAATGGCAAAGAGTTGAAAAACTACAAAACTCAGATTTCCCACTTCCTGGTTGGATTTTTCTCAGGTTTTTGCCTGCCATATGACTTCTGTTATACTCACAGACATCATTCAAACAGTTTTAGAAACTTCAGAGTGTTTTCTACCCAATACCACTAATAATATGCATATATTAGCATCTGGGACAGAGTAGCAGGCAGTTTACTCTGGGCGCCTTATTCATCCAAGCTACTCAATACCCCCCTGTCACCAAGAAGATAAATCCTGCCTCTTTGGCTCTGTCCGGGGGTATCGTTGGACAGGGCCACAGTGTCTCCCGATCCCTCCTGTCTCAGCCTCCAGTATTTATGCTGCAATAGTTTATGTGTCGGGGGGCTAGGGTCAGTCTGTTATATCTGGAGCATTTATCCTGTCTTATCCGGTGTCCTGTGTGAATTTAATTATGCTCTCTCTTTTTCTCTCTTTTTTTTCTCTCTCTCTCCTTTCTTTCTTTCTTTCTTTCTTTCTTTCTTTATTATTTCTTTCTCTCGGAGGACCTGAGCCCTAAGACTATGCCTCAGGACTTCCTGGCTTGATGTTTCCTTGCTGTCCCCAGTCCACCTGGTCGTGCTGTTGCTCCAGTTGCAACTGTTCTGCCTGCGGCTATGGAACCCTGACCTATTCACCGGACATGCTACCTTGTCCCAGACCTGCTGTTTTCAACTCTCTAGAGACAGCAGGAGTGGTAGAGATACTCTGAATGATCAGCTATGAAAAGCCAACTGACATTTACTCCTGAGGTGCTGACCTGTTGCACCCTCTACAACCACTGTGATTATTATTATTTGACCCTACTGGTCATCTATGAACATTTGAACATCTTGGCCATGTTCTGTTATAATCTCCACCAGGCACAGCCAGAAGAGGACTGGCCACCACTCATAGCCTTGTTCCTCTCTAGGTTTTTTCCTAGGTTCCGGACTTTCTAGGAAGTTTTTCCTAACCACTGTGCTTCTACACCTGCATTGCTTGCTGTTTGGGGTTTTAGGCTGGGTTTCTGTACAGCACTTTTAATCTGTTACAGGTACTCAACAGCAACTTCGATTACCACACCCCTATTGTTTGTGGTCGAAGACACATGGCAGAACAAAACTATAGTAGACTGTACAGTAGACTAACAAGACTTACAGTAAACTAGAATTTGCTATCAAATATCCTTCCCTGCTTACCTGAGTTCTCAAAGTCCTTGTAGGAGGTTGCCCATGACTCCGCCTGTCCCAGCAGGGTGTTCTCCATGATCTGGATGTCGGTGATGGGACAGTTGCATTGTGGGTACTCGTCAGAACACATGCAGATACACTGGCTGTTCCGGCAGACGTACTCCCCCTCCCCGTTACACATGATGTAGCTCAGAGCTGACTGGACAAACTTCTCCTGGAGGTACTCTGGAAAGATGACCTGGAGACCTGGAACACAAAGGGAAATAAGAAACATGTCTAAAACACAGTTATGCTGTTTTGAAAAGGGAGGTTGGTATGAAATTGCATTTGAACTGAAAGTTTAACCTGTACATCTGTGTCAGTGTAGAAATGTTAAGATACAGGTTCAAAATCTATATTCAGTAGCAGTCAAAAGATTGGACACACCTACTCATTCAAGGGTCTTTCTTTATTTGAACTTTTCTACATTGTAGAATAATAGTGAAGACATAAAAGCTAGGAAATAACACATATAGAATCATGTAGTAACCAAAAAAGTGTTAAATAAATCAAAATATATTTTATATTTGAGATTCTTCAAAGTAGCCACCCTTTTCCTTGATGACAACTTTGCACAGTCTTGCCATTCTCTCAACCAGCTTCAGAAGGAATGCTTTTCCAACAGTTTTGAAGGAGTTCCCACGTATGTTGAGCACTTGTTGGCTGCTTTTCCTTCACTCTATGGTCCAACTCATCCCAAACCATCTCAATTGGTTTGAGGTCTGATGATTGTGGAGGCCAGGTCATCTGAAGAAGCAGTCCATCGCTCTCCTTCTTGGTCAAACAGCCAATACACAGCCTGAAGGTGTGTTGGGTCATTGTCCTGTTCAAAACAAATGATAGTCCCACTAAGCATAAACCAGGTGGGATGATGTATCACTGCAGAATGCTGTGGTAGCCATGCTGGTTAAGTGTGCCTTGAATTCTAAATCAATCACCAGCAAAGCACCACCACACCATCACACCCCCTACTCCATGCTTCACGGTGGGAACCACACAAATCAAATCAAAGTTTATTTGTCACGTGCGCCGAATACAACAGGTTACAGTGAAAACTTACAGTGAAATGCTTACTTACAGGCTCTAACCAGTAGTGCAAAAAATGTATTAGGTGAACAATAGGTAAGTAAAGAAATACAAACAACAGAAAAAAGACAGTGAAAAATAACAGTAGCGAGGCTATATACAGTTGCGAGCCGATAAAAGTATTGAGGCTACATACAGATACCGGTTAGTCAGGCTGATTGAGGTAGTATGTACATGTAGATATGGTTAAAGTGACTATGCATATATGATGAACAAAGAGTAGCAGTAGCGTAAAAGAGGGGTTGGTGAGTGGTGGGACACAATACAGATAGCCCGCTAAGTTGGGCCAATTGAGGTAGTATGTACATGAATGTATAGTTAAAGTGACTATGCATATATGATAAACAGAGAGTAGCAGTAGCGTAAAAGAGGGGTTGGGGAGGGGGAACACAATGCAAATAGTCAGGGTAGCCATTTGATTACCTGTTCAGGAGTCTTATGACTTGGGGGTAAAAACTGTTTGTCCTAGACTTGGCACTCCGGTACGGCTTGCCATGCGGTAGTAGAGAGAAGTCTAAGACTGGAGTGGCTGGGGTTTTTGACCATTTCTAGGGCTTTCCTCTGACACTGCCTGGTGTAGAGGTCCTGGATGGCAGGCAGCTTTGCCCCAGTGATGTACTGGTCCGTACGCACTACCCTCTGTAGTGCCTTGCGGGTGGAGGCAGAGCAATTGCTGTACCAGGCAGTGATGCAACCAGTCAGGATGCTCTCGATGTTGCAGCTGTAGAACCTTTTGAGAATCTGAGGACCCATGCCAAATCTTTTTAGTTTCCTGACGGGGAATAGGCTTTGTCGTGCCCTCTTCACGACTGTCTTGGTGTGTTTGAACCATTCTAGTTTGTTGGTGATGTGGACACCAAGGAACTTGACGTTCTCAACCTGCTCCACTAGAGCCCCGTCGGTGAGAATGGGGGCGTGCTCGGTCCTCCTCTTCCTGTCGTCCACAATCATCTCCTTAGTCTTGGTTATGTTGAGGGATAGGTTGTTATTCTGGCACCACCCGGCCAGGTCTCTGACCTCCTCCCTATAGGCTGTCTCATCGTTATCGGTGACCAGACCTACCACTGTTGTGTCGTCTGCACACTTAATGATGGTGTTGGAGTCGTGCCTGGCCGGGGAGATCACATGTGGAGATCATCCGTTCACATACTCTTTGTTTTACAAAGACACAACAAATTTGGACTCATCAGACCAAAGGGCAGATTTCCACTGGTCTAATGTCCCAAGCAAGTCTCTTCTTCTTGTTGGTGTCCTTTAGTAGTGGTGTCTTGACAACAATTCAACCATGAAGGCCTGATTCACGCAGTCTCCTCTGAACAGTTGATGTTGAGATGTGTCTGTTACTTGAACTCTGTGAAGCATTTATTTGGGCTGCAAAATGAGGGGCAGTTAATTGTCGCTTTCTGAGGCTGGTAACTAATGAACTTATCCTCTGCAGCAGAGGTAACTCTGGGTCTTCCTTTCCTGCGAAGGTCCTCAAGAGAGCCAGAACCGCTTGAACCTTAACTTTTTTCATCAAAATGTTGTTGTTTTTTGGCAGAAATGCCTTCTTGAACTTTCATGTACCTTATCATACTTTTTTGTGTGTCTATACCTTTAAACCAATACAGTATGCCTCAATGTCACTGATGGGGTTTTCATGCTGCAGTTTGTCATGACAGATTCTGTACATGAACGCATATTGATGAAGTTGGTTTAAAGGTTTGCCCTTGTTTGACTTTGAGCTGACTTTCTCTGGAGGGCTATTCATGATGTGACAAAATGGAACAGTGATTGATGCCTGCTGTCCTGTTGTGTCTTGGTTTATTTAACACAGCAGTCATGTATTACTTGCTCCGTGTGTGTGTGTGTGTGTGTGTGTGTGTGTGTGTGTGTGTGTGTGTGTGTGTGTGTGTGTGTGTGTGTGTGTGTGTGTGTGTGTGTGTGTAAACATTTTGGCAACACACTGAATGGATAATTGCCTCTCTTATGTTTGCGGTGACCTAGCCTTGGTAATCTGGAGATGGTTGGACGGAAAGTACCTCTTCACACTGAAAATACAAGCCAATGTATAAGACAATAACTTAATAGATTTTTCTTCCTCAAATAAAACTGCATTTTGTCAAGGCAATATATTTGTAATAGCTTTGACTTTAGTGCAAACAGCGCCTCTGAAAAAAAAACGTGTTGTTAATGTGCTATTGAGTGATTGAACTAATTATGTTTCCATACTTGGATTATACTTCACCTTGAGAGCTTCAAGTTCCTTGGTGTCCACATCACCAGCAAACTATCACGGTCCACACACTAAGAAAGTCTTGAAGAGGGCACGACAAAGCCTATTCTCCCTCAGGAGACTGAAAAGATTTGGCATGGGTTCTCAGATCCTCAAAATGTTCTACAGCTGCTCCATCGAAAGCATCCTGCCTGACTGGTTGCATCACTGCATGGATGGCAACTGCTCAGTCTCCGACCGCAAGGCACTACAGACGTACTGGGTTGTACGCACTACCATCACTGGGGCCAATCTTCCATCCAGGACCTCTATACCAGGAAAGCCCTAAAAATTGTCTAAGACTCCAGCCATCCTAGTCATAGACTGTTATCTCTTCTAACGCACGGCAAGCGGTACCGGAGTGCCAAGTCCAAAAGGCTTCTTAACAGCTTCTACCCCCAAGCCATAAGACTCCTGAACAGCTAATCAAAGGGCTACCCAGACCCCTCTTTTACGCTGCTGCTACTCTCTGTATATTATCTATGCGTTGTCACTTTAACTCTACCTACATGTACATATTACCTCAATTACCTTGACTAACCGGTGCCCCCGCACATTGACTCTGTACAGGTACCCCGTGTATATAGCCTCGCTATTATTTTACTGCTGCTGTTTAATTATTTGTTACTTTTATCTATTTTTTTTACATAGCACTTTTTTCTTAAAGCTTCTTAAAGCATTGTTGATTAAGGGCTTGTAAGTAAGCATTTCACTGTACGGTCTACACCTGTCGTATTCGGCGCATGTGACAAATAACATGGGTTTTTTGGGACCTGCGGTAACGCCTGCAAATCTGTGTATGCGACCAATAAACTTTGATTTGATTGATTTACTTGCGTTTTACCCAAATATGAAAACTGGGCTTTAAAATCAGAAAAAAGACACAGTATGAAATAAAATGCTAATATGTTTTTTATTTTGCTCAGTGCAGCCATCTATTTTTATACATTCTTGTATCTAACAAAATCTTAACAGCAAATAAACAGTTGGAGAATCAATATGAGTATGCCGTTCATTAAATCCACTAAATAAAAGCTAAACTGAAAACTGGTGGGTGGCTTCAAAGTAAATGAAGCTTAATTCAAAATACATTAAGCTTAATCACACAGTGCCATTTATCAAAGTTCATCATTTGCAAATAAATATTGTAAAGAATTAAACCACCAGTGGTTAGGTTTCCTTATAATACAAAGTAATACCTTTCCTTTCGTGTAACTTGACAAATAAATGAAACCATGTCCATCTATAGGTAAGGTTAAAACAGTACAATGCAACCTTCCTCTATGAGAGAAAAGAAAGATAAATGCACACTGTTGAATGCTCCCGTAGTTTTATTGAGTGCAACGTTTCGACCCGAGGTCTATGTCAGTAGTGTATAGGCATACACAGATTTCTATGAGTTCATGTTGTATCTTGCTACTCCGCTCTGTGTCTCAGTATTCTCACAACATTTAATCCCACCATGTAACTTTGCTCTGTATTCACTCTGTGACAGAATACTCCATTCACAACTGTCGTCCTCATCAGTCCCAGTGCCGAACAGGGGTGGATGAGAAAGGAAGAGAGGGATGGATGGATGGATCATATCTGACCACAAAGAGTTGGATTGCAAAGGGCTCTTTTACCATCAGGCCTGTCTGCGGCACCCGTAGCCAATATTCATTTAGCTTGATGTATTCCTGGGCCCTAAAATTTAATGTGATTTGTGGGGGAATCCAGATGGCGAGTTCACGGATCGACGCCGCTCGCTGACAGAGGCAGTGCCAGCGGCCGAGTGCAAAATAACACAGAGTTTTTCAACCCCCTTATTCTCCCTCCTAGCACCAGGGCCACTCATTCTCCTTTAGATATTACAGAATCACTGCCCAGACCGCAGGACTCACACAGACACTGCTCAGCCAGTCAGAGGACTCTCTCTCTTTCTGCCTCTCTTCATTATGTTCTCTGTCTCTCTCTCTGACTCACTCTCACTGCCTCATTCTCTCTAGCAAACTACCCTCTCTGTCCCACATCCATTTCTCTCTCTGCAAACTTCTTATTCCCCATCTCTCACTCTTATTCAGTCATAATTGCCCCATCTTATGGTCTCCTGTACCACAAATCAAAATGAAAAAAACCTGTGTAATAAAATGAGTCTATAAAAATGTCTTGCACTTTAGGTAAAACAACTTATTTTTATGCTAAAATGATGCCATCCTGAAGCACTTAGTCTCCTTCCAGTGTAATAGCTAAATGAGTCCTGGATATTGTTTCGGTAGCACAGCAAACCATCAGAAGCCAGAGAGGCAGCACATCAAGGAGTTTAACTAAAGATTTACTTAATAAAATGGAGGCAAATATCAGAATTATTTTGCCACTGTTTGATAACCTCTAACTTCATGCTCCGTCAGTGCACATAATTCACAGTAAGCCCTCTGACTCACTCTGCCACTAAATAAATAGGACCTTGAATACCAGCTAATCTGATTGCATCATAGGCTAAGGTATTTCCCTCACGTATAACATACATACACTGTGGCAGGACTCAGGCTTCCATGAATGCTAAAAAGTGGCCCATGAATGCAGAAAAGTGTCCTGTGCCCATGACTTTGCTGTCTCGCTCTTTCTCCCAGAGTTTTTGGTATGTTGATGGATGAGCTAGTGCGGGCGGCGGCCAAGCGTTCACGACTCCTCGCTAACACTCGCCGCTCGTTGTGATGGCCCGCTTCGCCTCATAAGATACAGTTTCATCAAAGATTAATAGACCATTGTGTAGCCACAAATTCACAAAATAATCATTATTTAATCCACTGGTGCAATAAAGTGCATTACATTGAATGGGGCATTAAATTACACCGGCTCATTTTAGTACCGCATAAAACATGAAAACCCCTAAACTGGAAATCCACCTCTTTTTACTCATCGTAGGCTCGCCCATGTCCCTTGTAATAAAAGGGGCCTCATGGTTGTGTTAAGACCGTAACTGTTAATCCTCTGCTTTGTGCTCCAGCTTTGTTCAGATCAACCTGTGACTCCTCTACAGTGTAGCTAATGTTGCTAGTCATCTCCATTTTTTCATATACAGTTTTTTACGTTCTGTCTAGCTTAGTGTATCTGTTCAAACTATGTCTTGACAGAAAACTGTATTGATTGTAAAAATCCAAATTCTTAAAATGCAGCTTTTTACGGCTCTGGCTGTGCCTTACTTAGAATTGGTTTTATGTCTGTTCTGGGCAAATTATCCGCAGTGTTGTCAAACAGGACTGCTGGTGCAGTAGATTATTTTGTAGGAGACCGACAAGCTCATTTAAAAATTAATAAATAGGAATAATGTTCTGCATATTGCCCTTGATATCTTCCAACACTTACATTTAATCACTAGTTTCATTTTGAGAAAATCACACAAATGCATGATGTATTACCTACCTCATCTCTCAAGTAGACAACTGGATTTCATAACATTTTTATGAATACTGGAACACATTATGCAAATACCTAGACTAGTAAAACAAAATAGAGCACTTCCAGAGCGTATCTGGAGAAATGCATCAATACAACTGTAGCTTACGTTGAATGCACCCCACAATAATGGTTGGGTTGCATGTAGTAGCAGGATTGTGGTGGCCCAGGCCAATATTCAGTGAAGCAACAACATCGCTCTGTATACTATACAAGTATATACAGAGGAACCTAATAATTATTCTGTTTCCTCAAAGAATAATGAGAGGCTATCGTAATTTCTGTAAAAACAGAAAATTACATATATAAATTGCCCTGGCATTCAGGCCGACTACCGCCTTCTCATAAAGGGCAAGGCAGAAATTGCACGTTGCAGCATTTGGTTGATTGAACCAGGTGGGGAGTACAAGATGAGCTGTCCATGGTGTTGAAATATTGCCAATGGTGCTGAACACTGGACACAGAGACACAGAGAGATGGGTCAGGGCAATACTAAACCGGTGATAACTTGTTTTCTTCTACAGTTCCAACACAGCATCACAACCACAGCGGGGACAATAGTGTTATTGATTTATTAACAGTAGAACTTTTACACAATTTTGTAATAGCAGTGCCTGCAGAGAGTTGCAAAAATATAGTGCTTTTTGTATTGCTGTTATCAAATGAATGTCCTTACACAATCTGTAACTACCTGATAGTAATCTCTCAGAGCTCTAGTCATTAACTGTGCAAAGATATGTTTTCACACAGTGAAATTGGAAATGTTTGTTTTTTGTACACTCTTGGAAAAAAAGGGTTCCAAAAGGGCTCTGTGGCTGTCGCAATAGGAGAACACTTTTTGGATCCAGGTAGAACCCTATTTGGATCCAGGTAGAACCCTTTTTGGTTGCATGTAGAACCTTCTGTAGAAATAGTTCTACATGGAACCCAAAATGGTTCTACCAGGATCCAAAAAGGGTTCTACCTGGAACCTAAAAGGCTTCTAGAAAGCACCTTTATTTCTAAGGCTGTATTGTGAGAGAGCACAAGCTGCTCAGTCACGTGCACCAGTAGAATTTAACACCTTCAGCCATGTGTTCCTGTGCACAGAAGCGCTAGCAGGAACTCGGCTGGTGGGATCTTCCGCTGATATCACACACACACTTTATGGGTTTAGCCACAAAGCACATGTTCGACATGAATCCTGGAGTGGCCTAGACAGAAAGGTGTGACACTGATGTGTGCAAGCTTTAACATTTCCATCTTGGCTGAAAACAGATACAACTACTTGCTAATAAAAATCCAATGTCACATGGAAGAAGGGCGATTGAAAGAGAAAGATTTTGATCAAAATTATTAGTATACACTATACATACATATATATATATTTATATATATATTTATATATATATGTATATATATATATACATGTATATATATATATATAGAGAGAGAGAGAAATCAGTATATATATATATATATATATATATATATATATATATATATATATATATATATATATATATATATATATATATATATATATATATATATATAGTTGAAGTCGCAAGTTTGCATACTCCTTAGCCAAATACTTTTAAACTCAGTTTTTCACAATTCCTGACATTTAATCCTAGTAAAAATTCCCTGTTTTAGGTCAGTTAGGATCACCACTTTATTTTAAGAATGTGAAATGTCAGAATAATAGAAGTGAAATTATTTATTTAATTGTTTATTTCTTTCCTCACAATGCCAGTGGGTCAGAAGTTTACATATACTCAATTAGTATTTGGTAGCATTGCCTTTAAATTGTTTAACTTGGGTCAAACGTTTCAGGTAGCCTTCCACAACCTTCCCACAATAAGTCGGGTGAATTTTGGCCCATTTCTAAAAAATCCAGACTACAGTTTGCAACTGCACATGGGGACAAAGATCGTACTTTTTGGAGTTATGTCCTCTGGTCTGATGAAACAAAATTCTAACTGTTTTGCCATAATGACCATGGTTATGTTTGGAGGAAAAAGGGGCGAAGCTTGCAAGCCGGAGACACCATCCCAACCATGAAGCATGGGGGTGGCAGCGTCATGTTGTGGGGGTGCTTTGCTGCAGGAGGGACTGGTGCACTTCACAAAATACATGGCATCATGAGGCAGGACAATTATCTGGATATATTGAAGCAACATTTCAAGACATTAGTCAGGAAGTTAAAGCTTGGTCGCAAATGGGCAATGACCCCAAGCATACTTCCAAAGTTGTGGAAAAATGGCCTAAGGACATCAAAGTCAAGGTATTGGAGTAGCCATCACAAAGCCCTGACCTCAATACTATAGTAGATGTGTGGGCAGAAATAAAAAAGCGTGTGCGAGCAAGGAGGCCTACAAACCTGACTCAGTTACACCTGCTCTATCAGGAGGAATGAGCCAAAATTCACCCAACTTATTGTGGGAAGGTTGTGGAAGAAAAGTTTGACCCAAGTTAAACAAATTAAAGGAAATGCTACCAAATACTAATTGAGTGTATGTAAACTTGTGACCCACTGGGAATGTGATGAAAGAAATAAACAATGAAATAAATTATCCTGACTTCTATTATTCTGACATTTCACATTCTTAAAGTGGTGATCCTAACTGACATAAGACAGGGAATTTTTACCAGGATTAAATGTCAGGAATTGTGAAAAACTGATTTTAAATGTATTTGGCTTAGGTGTATGTAAACTTCTGACTTCAACTGTATATATATATATATATATATATATATATATATAACTCTCTTTCTACTTTATATTTATATAAAGTATGTAAACACCACTTCAAATGAGTGGATTTGGCTATTCCAGCCACACCCGTTGCTGACAGGTGTATAAAATTGAGCACACAGCAATGCAATCTCCATAGACAAACATTGGCAGTACAATGGCCTTACTGAAGAGCTCAGTGACTTTCAACATGGCACCATCATGGATGCCACCTTTCCACCAAGTCAGTTTGTCAAATTTCTGCACTGCTTGAGCTGCCCCAGTCAACTGTAAGTATTGTTATTGTGAAGTGGAAACGTCTAGGAGCAACAACGGCATAGCCGCAAAGGGGTAGGCCACACAAGCTCACAGATTGTGACTGCCAAATGCTGAAGCACGTAGCACGTAAAAATTGTCTGTCCTCGGGTGCAAGAATCCCTACCGAGTTCCAAACTGCCTCTGGAAGCAATGTCAGCACAATAACTGTTCGCCTGGAGCTTCATGAAATGGGTTTCCTTTGCCAAACAGCCTCACACGAGCTTAAGATCACCATGCGCAATGCCATAGGTCGACTGGAGTGGTGTAAAGCTCGTCGACTTTGGAGCAGTGGAAACGTGTTCTCTGGAGTGATGAATCACACTTCACCATCTGGCAGTCCGTCAGATAAATCTGGGTTTGGCGGATGCCAGGAGGACGCTATCTACCACAATACATAGCACCCACTGTAAAGTTTGGTGGAGGAGGAATAATGTTCTGGGGTTGTTTTCATGGTTCAGGCTAGGCCCCTTAGTTCCAGTGAAGGGAAATATTAATGCTACAGCATACAATGACATTCTAGACGATTCTGTGCTTCCAACTTTGTGGAAACAGTTTAGGGAAAGCACTTTCCTGATTCAGCATGACAATGCCCCGTGCACAAAGCGACGTCTATACAGAAATGTTTTGTCGAGATCGGTTGAAGAACTTGACTGGCCTGCATAGAGCCCCGACCTCATTGAATACCTTTGGAATGAATTGGAACTACGACTGCGAGCTAGGCCTAATCGCCCAACATCAGTGCCTAACTTTACTAATGCTCTTGCTGCTGAATGGAAGCAATCCCTCACAGTAATGTTCCAACATCTAGTAGAAAGCCTTCCAAGAAGAGTGGAGGCTGATAAAGCAGCAAAGGCGGGACCAACTAAATGCCCATGATTTTGGAATGAGATATTTGACGAGCAGGTGTCCACATACTTCTGATAATTTAGTGTATTAACCTCCTGCTTCTTTCATTCAGGTAATTTATGCACTTTTTCTTATTATACACATAAACGATGCAGTTGCCAAAACCAACATACTATTTAAAATCCAAACATAAATACATGGCAGGGTTTCAGAGCTCAAATCAATACACAATCTAGAGCTATGTTGAGGCTGCTTGTGCTGCAGAAAGACATAAACATCAACCCTTTTTAGAGGCACTTAAAACTCCATGGACGACAAAGTGGCCATAAAAAGGTGAGGCCTAGGTAATATTAAGCTGTCAAAAATGAGAACCCTTAAATCTGAAAAACTAAATCCCAATCGATGGGAGACCAGAATGTGTGAGTCCACGGCTGCGAGGAGAAAGGAGCAGTTAGAATGGCAGCCCAACTGATCCATGGGCCATGCCTGTTGACACAGATGGGCCTAAAGCTGCCTAAGAAAAGAAATAGCTGATTTATAGTCCTGCCGGCACAAGTGGAAACTCACTCTTGAATGACCACCTCCAATTGAGAGTTGACCAAGAGGTCAGTGTGGAGAGATTTCATCAGGTAGCAGGGCTCTATGGGGATCCATGGCGGTGTAGAGAGGTGGAATAAAGGGAGCAGCTATCCATCTTCAAAATTATCCAATATTATTGGTTATCTGGGCCGAGCAAGTGTACTTTTATAAAGAAAATAATTCCTCAGGTCAAGATGCATCTGCAATACCAAGAGGCAGCTCAATACGGTGCAGTATTAACCATCAGTATGATGGACTGCATCCTCTCAAAATTGTATTACGATTTTATCAGTTGCACGATTTGTCTTATTATCTTGTGTGTGTGTACATGTGTGTGCATGTGTGGAAATATATAGAAAAAAGAGATAAAGAAAGGGAGAAAAGAGAAAGAAGGGCGAGAGATTAAAGAGAAAGGCGAAAAGGAGAGAATGTTTGTATTTCGATGCCTATCACATGCACAGGTCCAACATTTATTCCTTTTTCTATTTGCACCAAGGATTTCATAAAATAAAATATCATTGCTAATGTAATTTAGCGTCCTAATCAATCTGACAAGTCTGTCATCAAACACGTTTTAATTGGTTGGTATGTTTGTTTGTTTGTTTCCTAAATGTTTACAACTGGTTCAAAAAAGGACAGGGATCAAGCGGCACAACGATGAGCATCTAATCCATCACTCTCCAGATTAATCGCCTCCAGGCCTGTTTAATTGATTTTCACTTCCCCGCTTTGAAAACTGTTGGCTCAGGCTATTCTAACATATTCATAAATCTTCCCAGATGGGCTCCATGGCTCCTGGAAGGAGGAGAGAAAAAAAAGCAAATTACTTTGTTTGCAGCTAATTTATGGCGCCCATACCGGGAGTGATGTGGTCTGGGAGGTGGTTCGGGGAGTGAGTAGGAGGCAGGAACCCTCTGTAGTCCTCAACCAGCTCTGCATGCATCAAGATTCATGGGACATGCAAGCATATCCCATGATTAAGTGGCAAAAGACTGGCCAGTTTAACTACAACTTGTTACAGTGGAACTGACACTGTTTTAACTTTGCAGATATGAAACAAACAGACAATCATAATATGCTGAATAAATCACAGCTTGTACATTGTTTGCTGCCTGATGCCATTAGGCACTCTTTTAGTTTCACTCACTCTATATTTTTGACAAATACGGGTGAAAGTAAGGCTGGCATCTGAACACAATCAAAGCAGCATGGACATTGATCATAAGTCGTAATGTGGTTAGACTATCTATTTATGTATTTATTTAGCAATCTAAAAACACGGAACCTTGTTGTTGCTAGCTGCTTGGAGGATATAAGTCATCGATTGGACGAGTGTGTAAGTGGCAGACTATTTCCCCCAAAGTTTCCAGAGTCATTTGGTTAGCTAGCTAACAAGAAACTCACTTCTGAATTTGAACGACTGTTATCCACAGTTAGCATATACCTTAGCATCAATGGCAGGCATGCAAGCAAGCTGGTACATCCCATTCAGTTGTCAAAAATGGGACATACAGTAAGCAGCAGATATTGGAAGAGGGTCTGGAACAAGATGAGCGAGCTGGTTACTATTCCCCATCGGCTCAGTGCAACTACACGTTTACAGAGTTTACCCAAAAATATGTTTTTTCCCTTTTGTCTGTGGTTTATCCCTCACTAGATTGTAGCTCATCTGGCAATGCCTAAAATCACACTGTTGCAGCTACCTGTAAACACACAACTGTATCACAATCGGCCGTGATCGGGAGTCTCATAGGGCGGCGCACAATTGGCCCAGCATCGTCCTGGTTTGTAAATAAGAATTTGTTCTTAAATTTAAATGACTTGCTTAGTTAAATAAAGGTTACACAGTGAATGGCATATCCTCGTATGGCAATAGCTTATTTGCATACAGTGGGGCAAAAAAGTATTTAGTCAGCCACCAATTGTGCAAGTTCTCCCACTTAAAAAGTTGAGAGAGGCCTGTAATTTTCATGATAGGTACACTTCAACTATGACAGACAAAATGAGAAGAAAAAAAACAGAAAATCACATTGTAGGATTTTTAATGAATTTATTTGCAAATTATGGTGGAAAATAAGTATTTGGTCACCTACAAACAAGCAAGATTTCTGGTTCTCACAGACCTGTAACTTCTTCTTTAAGAGGCTCCTCTGTCCTCCACTCGTTACCTGTATTAATGGCACCTGTTTGAACTTGTTATCAGTATAAAAGACACCTGTCCACAACCTCAAACAGTCACACTCCAAACTTCACTATGGCCAAGACCAAAGAGCTGTCAAAGGACACCAGAAACAAAATTGTAGACCTGCACCAGGCTCGGAAGACTGAATCTGCAATAGGTAAGCAGCTTGGTTTGAAGAAATCAACTGTGGGAGCAAATATTAGGAAATGGAAGACATAAAAGACCACTGATAATCTCTCTCGATCTGGGGCTTCACGCAAGATCTCACCCCGTGGGGTCAAAATGATCACAAGAACGGTGAGCAAAAATCCCAGAACCACACGGGGGGACCTAGTGAATGACCTGCAGAGAGCTGGGACCAAAGTAACAAAGCCTACCATCAGTAACACACTACGCCACCAGGGACTCAAATCCTGCAGTGCCAGACGTGTCCCCCTGCTTAAGCCAGTACATGTCCAGGCCCATCTGAAGTTTGCTAGAGAGCATTTGGATGATCCAGAAGAATATTGGGAGAATGTCATATGGTCAGATGAAACCAAAATATAACTTTTTGGTAAAAACTCAACGCGTCGTGTTTGGAGGACAAAGAATGCTGAGTTGCATCCAAAGAACACCATACCTACTGTGAAGCATGGGGGTGGAAACATCATGCTTTGGGGCTGTTTTTCTGCAAAGGGACCAGGATGACTGATCCATGTAAAGGAAAGAATGAATGGGGCCATGTATCGTGAGATTTTAAGTGAAAACCTCCTTCCATCAGCAAGGGCATTGAAGATGAAACGTGGCTGGGTCTTTCAGCATGACAATGATCCCAAACACACCGCCCGGGCAACGAAGGAGTGGCTTCGTAAGAAGCATTTCAAGGTCCTGGAGTGGCGTAGCCACTCTCCAGATCTCAACCCCAAAGAAAATCTTTGGAGGGAGTTGAAAGTCCGTGTTGCCCAGCAACAGCCCCAAAACATCACTGCTCTAGAAGAGCTCTGCATGGAGGAATGGGCCAAAATACCAGCGACAGTGTGTGAAAACCTTGTGAAGACTTACAGAAAACGTTTGACCTCTGTCATTGCCAACAATGACCTGCAGATAGCTGGGACCAAAGTAACTAAGCCTACCATCGTATTGAGATAAACTTTTGTTATTGACCAAATACTTATTTTCCACCATAATTTGCAAATAAATTCATTAAAAATCCTACAATGTGATTTTCTGGATTTTTTTTTTCTAATTTTGTCTGTCATAGTGTACCTATGATGGAAATTACAGGCCTCTCTCATCTTTTTAAGTGGGAGAACTTGCACAATTGGTGGCTGACTAAATAATTTTTTGCCCCGCTGTAAATAGTTGCAGCCAAATATATTGGCAATATATTGGCACCCTTGCAGTTTTCTTAAATAATGTTTTATTTATCCTAAAATAAGTTGAAATAAAAAATAAGTGTTTGTTTCTCCACAAATTATTGCATTTTCATCATTGCAGAACCAATTTTAGTTTTGTAAACTTAACTGTACAATTTTACATTAGAAAATAAAGACAAGTGGAATGAACAAAAGTATTGGCACCCTGGAGCTAGTACTTCGTTGCACAGCCTTTGCCCCAAAAAACTGCCCAAAAAATGTTTATTGTAGCCATCAATGAGCTTGCTGCACTGTTTTACTGAAAACTTGGCCCACTCTTCAGCAGCAAACTGCTCTAATTCTTCAATGTTTGAAGGATGCCCACTACCAACTGTTGTTTTCTGTCGCCACTCCAGAACAGTCCAGTTTTTCCTCCTTGAACCTTTCCAGGGTGCTTTTGATGTGTGTTTGGGTTTTTGTTCTTCTGGAAGATCCACAACCTTCAAAAGAGACATAGATTTTGTTATAGGCCCCTGGGTACCAGAGGCAGCAAAGCAACCCCACAGCATTATCATACCTCCCCCATATTTGATTGTAGGGAGGAGGTTCTCTTCTTTGAATGTTTAATTTGGTAATTGGTAAACATAGGAATACCCCACCCATTGCTGAAGGAGACACAAGAAAGCCTGAATTAATTTCTCAAACACACCCACCTAAACAAAGCAAATCCTGGGGAACATGTTCTCTGGAGCAATGAAACAAAATTAGAACTATTTGACATTACAGATCAGCCCTATGTTTACTGATGACCAAATAAAGCATCCAATGAAAATAATACCCTCCCTAAAATATAATATGGCAGAGGTTTGGTAATGCTGTAGGGTTGCTTTTCTGCCTCTGGTACTAGGGGCCTTGAACGTACGTACGCAAGGTATCATGAAATCAACAGATTATAAGGTGTTTAGAAATCCAATGTTCAACCCAAAACCTGGTTCTCCGTTGAAGGTTGTGGGTCTTCCAGCAGGAAAATCACACCAATCACACAAAAAAAGCACCCCAGAATGGTTCAAGAAGAGACGCTGAAATCTTCTGCAGTGGGTCAGCAAAGAGTCCAGATTTGAATCACATCCAAAAATCTATAGCAAAAGCTGGAAACAGCATTCGGTGCTGTTTACTCCTCAAACACTGAAGAATTAGAGCAGTTTGCTGCTGAAAAGTGGGCCAAATTGCCAGTAGACAGGTGCAGCAAGCTCATTGATGACTACTTGAAGCATTTGTCTGCAGTTATTTTGCCAAAGAACGTGTAACCAAGTACTAGCTCCAGGGTGCCAACAATTGTGTCCATACCATTTGTATTTCTTTTCTAAATTATAGTTCCCCAAAGTAGTAAACCAATATCCAGGGTTACTTGGGTTGGTGCGTTAAAGAAAAGACAAAAATACATTTATGAGGATTGAAAGGAAAGTGTGTTTACTCACTAATTCGAAAAGATCTTTACAATAAAAAGCTAGCGTGCTATGGAAGTGGCAGACCAGATGGGATAAAGAGTATACTCTATTTAACCAGTGCCTGGGCTTACCTCCGCTGTACCCGCACCCCACCATACCCCTGTCTGTACATTATGCCCTGAATATATTCTACCACGCCCATAAATCTGCACCTTTTATTCATTGTCCCCAACGCTCTAGGCGACCAGTTTTGATAGCCTTTAGCCGCACCCTCATCCTACTCCTTCTCTGTTCCTCGGGTGATGTGGAGGTAAACCCAGGCACCCTCATTTGTTGACTTCTGTGATCGAAAAAGCCTTGGTTTCATGCATGTCAACATCAGAAGCCTCCTCCCTAAGTTTGTTTTACTCACTGCTTTAGCACACTCTGCCAACCCTGATGTCCTTGCCGTATCTGAATCCTGGCTTAGGAAGGCCACCAAAAATTCAGAGATTTCCAAACCGGACTGCAATAGCATCGAATAGTCCCCGAAGTCAGGGACCAATACACGCAGTCAGTCAGGAAAGCAAAGGCCAGCTTTTTCAAGCATATTTTGCATCCTGTAGCTCTAACTCCAAAAAGTTCTGGGACACTGTAAAGTCCATGGAGAACAAGAGCACCTCCTCCCAGCTGCCCACTGCACTGAGGCTAGGTAACACGGTCACCACCGATAAATCCGTGATAATCGAAAACTTCAACAAGCATTTCTCAACGGCTGGCCATGCCTTCCTCCTGGCTACTCCAACCTCGGCCAACAGCTCCGCCCCCATGGCAGCTACTCGACCAAGCCTCCCTAGCTTCTCCTTTACCCAAATCCAGATAGCAGATGTTCTGAAAGAGCTGCAAAACCTGGACCCATACAAATCAGCTGGACTTGACAATCTGGACCCTCTATTTCTGAAACTGTCGCCGGCATTGTCGCAACCCCTATTACCAGCCTATTCAACCTCTCCTTCGTATTATCTGAGATCCCCAAGGATTGGAAAGCTGCTGCGGTCATCCTCCTCTTCAAAGGGGGAGACACCCTGGACCCAAACTGTTACAGACCTATAACTATCCTGCCCTGCCTATCTAAGGTCTTTGAAAGCCAAGTCAACAAACAGATAACTGACCATCTCGAATCCCACCGTACCTTCTCCGCTATGCAATCCGGTTTCCGAGCCGGTCACAGGTGCACCTCAGCCACGCTCAGGTGCCGCCATTGATAAAAGACAGTACTGTGCAGCCGTCTTCATCGACCTGGCCAAGGCTTTCGACTCTGTCAATCACCATATTCTTATCGGCAGACTCAGTAGCCTCGGTTTTTCTAATGACTGCCTTGCCTGGTTCACCAACTACTTTGCAGACAGAGTTCAGTGTGTCAAATCGGAGGGCATGTTGTCCGGTCCTCTGGCAGTCTCTATGGGGGTACCACAGGGTTCAATTCTAGGGCCGACTCTTTTCTCTGTATAGATCAATGATGTTGCTCTTGCTGCGGGCGATTCCCTGATCCACCTCTACGCAGACGACACCATTCTGTATACTTCTGGCCCTTCCTCGGACACTGTGCTATCTAACATCCAAACGAGCTTCAATGCCATACAACACTCCTTCCGTGGCCTCCACCTGCTCTTAAACGCTAGTAAAACCAAATGCATGCTTTTCAACCATTCGCTGCCTGCACCCGCACGCCCGACTAGCATCACCACCCTGCATGGTTCCGACCTAGAATATGTGGACATCTATAAGTACCTACGTGTCTGGCTAGACTGCAAACTCTCCTTCCAGACTCATATCAAACATCTCCAATCCAAAATCAAATCTATAGTCGGCTTTCTATTTCGCAACAAAGCCTCCTTCATTCACGCCGCCAAACTTACCCTCGTAAAACTGACTATCCTACCGATCCTCGACTTTGGCAATGTCATCTACAAAATAGCTTCCAATACTCTACTCAGCAAACTGGATGCAGTTTATCACAGTGCCATCCGTTTTGTTACTAAAGCACCTTAGACCACCCACCACTGCGACCTGTATGCTCTACTCGGCTGGCCCTGACTACATGTTCGTCGCCAGACCCACTGGCTCCAGGTCATCTACAAGCCTATGCTAGGTAAAGCTCCGCCTTATCTCAGTTCACTGGTCACGATGGCAACACCCACCCGTAGCACACACTCCAGCAGGTGTATCTCACTGATCATCCCTAAAACCAAAACCTAATTTGGCCGCCTTTCCTTCCAGTTCTCTGCTGCCTGCGACTGGAACGAATTGCAAAAATCTCTGAAGTTGGAGACTTTTATCTCCCTCACCAACTTTAAACATCTGCTATCTGAGCAGCTAACCGATCGCTGCAGCTGTACATAGTCCATCATTATATAGCCCACCCAATTTACCTACAGTACCTCATCCCCATACTGTTTTTATTTAATTTAATTTTCTGCTCTTTTGCACACCAGTATCTCTACCTGTTCATCTGATCATTTATCACTCCAGTGTTAATCTGCTAAATTGTAATTATTCACTCCTATGGCCTATTTATTGCCTACCTCCTCATGCCTTTTGCACACAATGTATATAGATTTTTTTTTCTACTATGTTATTGACTAGTTTATTGTTTATTGTTTACTCCTTGTGTAACTGTGTTGTTGTCTGTTCACACTGCTTTGCTTTATCTTGGCCAGGTCGCAGTTGCAAATGAGAACTTGTTCTCAACTAGCCTACCTGGTTAAATAAAGGTGAAATAAAAAAAAATGTTTAAAAAAAAGTTATATTTGGCACAATAAAAAGGGAAAGTGTTGGGCATAATCACAGCTCGTACATTCATTTGGAATAAAGACATGAGGTTGGATTGAAGTAAGGATAATTAGTCATGATACCATTGAGTTGTCCTGAAACAGATTTTTTTTTACATGTAATGAAGTACGCATGAATATGTTCTATAAACTTATAGGCCACAATACTAAATCTACGCATAATAAAGATTGTGCAATGCCTCTTTATTCTACGACAGACAATACAGGTATTTACATCATTAGGCGCTGGGCTGAGATAATATTGCTGTTAGGATCCCTAGAGGATCCCAACAATCGACCCAAAAAAAGAGACATGGATATGTTCTCTGACCATGATCAGTACTGACCTCCAGGGTGACCACAAACAGTGACCACAAAGAACAATCTCAGATGACATTTTATGGTAAGATGGTCAATAATGATGCAAGCAAAGCTCCAAGATTCTCCTTAAGAACAGATCTAGGAACAGTTAACCTCAGCCCAACCCCTATAAGGAGAGGGAAAAAAACAGATTTTAAATCAGGGTTTGGAGGCAACCTCCACTTTCACCAAGTCAAGTAGATTGATAACAATTTTCCTCAAATGCCATTGACCTGGGGCTTTGCATGGTCCAGCAAATCTTAAAGTCAGTCTCACAAGAGGTCTAATGCAAAAATCTTGAATTCTGAGTGTTGGGCGGGTGGGGGGATTGGGGGGAGAGAAGGCATCACTCAGTTTGCCTGTGGGTAAAGAAAAAAGGAGGTTGGTTGCTTTGATACGCAGCTCCCTTGATGTCAGATTTTTCCATCAAAATCTAAGTGGAAACAAAGGGAATATCCTAGCATTGTGAGCTAGCCGATTGTTATATCACCTGCAGGGTTGGGTAGTAATTGATTACATGTCATCAGTTAAGTGTAATCTTATTACAAAAAAAGTCACATGATCAGTTATGTTACCAGCAAAAACGAGATGATTACTTATTGGATTACTTTTAAATTCAGAGAGGATGTTTGCAGAAAAAATACATTATGACACATTTCTGTTTTCTCAATCAAATTAAATTCAGCATTGAAAAGAGGTTCAAGTTTAAGTTTATTCCACCTGAGCAGGTCTAACCACAAGTCAGAGCACACTATGATAACACACCGAATGCATTTAAAGGATCCTTTTTTGTCTTCTTCTAATACCTTTAAATGAGAAAGTAATCCAAAAGTAACTAAAAGTAATCAAATTACATTACTGACTTTGGGTAATCCAAAAGTTATGTTGCTGATTACAATCACCAAGAGCAGGGCCAGAAAATATATTTATTTGAAAATGTTGTTATTAATGTGTTCAGTCAAATGTTAAAGGTGAAAATGTCCATGACTAAGCTTACTGTTCCTCCCACATTCCCCTCATATCTTTTTAACTGCATTGATGGTTAGGGGCTCGTAAGTAAGCATTTCCTTGTTGTATTCGACGCATGTGACTAATAAAATGTGATTTGATTGGTTGCAGTACTTGCTGTACAATGCGTTGAGTATCATGGCTAGTTTAAAGAATTTCTGTCGAATTCCACTAAAGTTCTTTCCATAATGTCTCTGTGTGTTCTGGTCCAAAAAGGAAGTAAAACAATTGGTAGTTATGAAGTGTGTACTTGGTATAAGTTCCCAAATGTGATTCAATCTAAACAGAGATCATTGAAAATGGTTCATTCTTTCTGTGTTGGTTTTGTATACCTTTAGGTAGATATTGTGCTGGGGCTAGAGGGCACAAAGTAGACTAGAGAGAAAATAAAAGTGATAAAAAGGTAAAAGTTTAATTAAAAGGAAGGAAATGGAGTGGGTTTGCCATTACTGCATCTTGTCCTCACCAATGTACCCATGAATACTAATACAGAGAGGCTGAATTCTTAGTCCGAATTTGTTCAAATGCATTAAATGGTTAGGCTTGAAAAAAAGGCCAAAAGACATGTGTAACTGACTGGTATCAAACAATGGTTGTCATCACTCCACACTACAGTCAGCTGAAGATACTGCTAGATAATGTAGTTTGTTTGTTACACTGGGACTAAAGATCACATAGTTAATTTCTTAACCCTATCAGCAGGGTTGGGGAGTAACTGATTACATTAATTAAATCCGTTACAGGTAAGGGATTACAATAAAATGGTAACTGTAATCCGTTATGTTACCAGCAAAAATATTTAACTGAGATTACAGATACTTTTGAAAAACTAGATGATTGCTTCGAGGATTACCTTCAAATTCAGAAAGGATGCTTGTGAAAAAAAACTCTGACATTTCTGCTTCTCAATGACATTCCAATCAGCATTGAAAAAAGGTGCAAGTTTAAGTTTGTTCCACCATCTATTCCACCTCACTCAACGTCAACAAAACAAAGGAGATGATCGTGGACTTAAGGAAACAGCAGAGGGTGCACCCCCCTATTCACATCGACGGGACAGCAGTGGAGAAGGTGGAAGGTTTTAAGTTCCTTGGCGTACATGTCACTGACAAACTAAAATGGTCCACCCACAAAGACAGTGTGGTGTAGACGGCGCAACAGCGCATCCTCAACCTCAAGGAGGCTAAAGAAATTTTGTGGACATCTGTCCTTTGGTCTGATGAGTCCAAATTTGAGATTTTTGGTTACAACCACCGTCTCTTTGTGAGACGCAGAGTAGGTGAACGGATGATCTCCGCATGTGTAGTTCCCACCATGAAGCATGGAGGAGGAGGTGTGATGGTGTGGGGCGCTTTGCTGGTGACTGTCACGATTTATTTCAAATTCAAGGCACACTTAACCAACATTCTGCAGTGATACGCCATCCCATCTGGTTTGTTCTTAGTGGGACTATCATTTGTTTTTCAACAGGGCAATGACCCAAAACACACCTCCAGGCTGTGTAAGGGCTATTTGGCCAAGAATGAGAGTGATTGAGAGCTGCATCAGATGACCTGGCCTCCACAATCACCCGCAAAGAATGTGCAAAGCTGTCATCAAGGCAAAAGGTGGCTGTATATTTTGATTTATTTTTTTTGGTTACTACATGATTCCATATGTGTTATTTCATAGTTTGGATGTCTTCACTATTATTCTATAATGTAGAAAATAGTACAAAATAAAATAAAACCTTGAATGAGTAGGTGTCCAAACTTTTGGCTGGTATGGTATATATAATATATAGACCTGAGGCATACAATATATTAGTATAGTCTGTGTTTTATTGCCTATTGATCCACATCTCATTATAGTGTTATGTTACCCATACTCTATATAATATATATGTTTATAGATGTGTTGTGTATTTAATGTATTGATGCAGTGCTCACCTCCTGCGAAAATAAAAGTTAAATAAAATAAGTAATTGTAAACTTGAGTTCTAACAGATTTTAAAAAAAAATCCTCAATAGTGGTAGAGAATAAGATGACCTGTGGGAGCCAACTTAGAAGACACCACATTCAAGTCCTCCATCCCCCACTCAATCAAATGTAGGAACTGGCTTCTCCAGTCTGACCCTTCTGCTGTCTCAGGCTAGACACCCACCCCCGCTCGGCCATCTAGAGGTTTAAAGGTTAGTACCTTTTATGTAGGGAAGCTAATGATCAGGTGCAATATTCATGGGAGTGTGTAAACTTGACTTTTTTATTAACATAGCATTTTTGTATATTCTCTATAGTTATGTACTTGGTAAAGTATCAACTGACCAATTCTGCCACTTTTGTGCATCCCTTTTAGGGACACCTGCCAGACTTGATACAAAATATTATGAAGAGCTCTCATTCTTGAATGTTTCAGTTGGAAACTTTGCACACACACTGCTGCCCTCTTGTGGGCAACATCTAAATTGCCCCCAGCTTCATAGGTAAATGTATGGCCTTTCTTTTGCATTTCAAAGATGACACCCACCCCCCCCATCCCCCATTTCCAAAAACGTAAAAGTGTTTCCTATCCAATGGTATCAAGACTATGTTTATCCTTGCTTCAGGTCCTGAGCTACAGGCAGTTAGATAAAAAATTAAATGAAGGGCCTGATCTTTACGAGGTTTTAAGTGCCTCAATGGTTTGTAAAGGAAATCACACTACAAACTATCACCCCCAAGCACTTAATGAGATCACAAATATCATGGATACATTAGTACCAGTAGATATATGGAGGCATAAAAACCCTGACTTGGTAGGATATACATGGAGGAGGATTAATCAAGCTAGCCATCTTGATTACTTCCTGGTCTCATTGTTGCTGGCATCAAAAGTAAAAAAGTATTAATAGGAGAATGCAATCGAACCACCATCTAATTGGCCTCCATTGAACTCTTATAGAATGTCCATGTGGACGGGATATTGGAAATGTTATTAAAACCTGTTGGATGACATGTTGTTCTTAACTAAGACAAAATAATTAATAACTTACTTTTTTTCTGCACAACATACCGTATGTACAGCACATCCCCTTATTGTATGGGACACTTTTAAATGTACTTTTAAAGGCCATTCAATACAATACTCATCATTAAAACCAAAACAGTTTAGGTCTAAAGAGATTAGACTAATAAAGGAAATTAAGGAAGTAAGAGCGCAAGTAGATGGTAATAGAAACTGTACTATAGAGGCACAAAATAGGTTAGAGGAAAAACAAAAATAATTGGAGGTACTTATTCAAGAACGATCAAGAGTAATGTATTATAAAAAGAAAGGGAATTGGATGGAAAATTGATAAACAGCACAACATTTTTCTTGAATCTTCAACATAGAAATGCTACCAAAAAATAATTTACAGAAACTTGTTACAAGTGGAGTCATCCATGGTACACCAAATTATATTTTGAAAGAGGAAGCACAATATTTTAAGTATATGTTTTTTCAGTCTCCTCCATTTCCAATGAATGATGTTAAATGCAAGGATTTCTTTCCTAATAATACAAATTTAAAATTAACAAATGTACAGACAGACCTGTGTGAAGGCCAGCTTACAAAGGAGGAACTTTTTGAGACAATTAAATATTTTCAGTCTGGAATAAGGTACAGGTATACCAGTAGAGGTATATCAGACCTTTTTTTATGATCTCAAAGATCCATTATTAGAATGTTTTATTTACTCCTATAAAAATTGTAGACTTTCAGGTACTCAACAAGGTCTGATTTCATTACTACTAAAACAGGACCCAGGTGGTAAGTGACACGTTTCAGGAAACTAGTCGCGGGTCACTAATTCACAGGAGAGCCGCTGGAACGTGAACTTTTTAAAATCAAAATGCGTTTTTTGCAGAAATGCCTTCTCGAACATGTGACCTTTCATGTGCCTCAATAACAAACTAGTGTGCCATCTGTAAATACAAACAATTCCGAGCCTAGTTGGTTTAGCCACAGAATAAGACAGCAACCTTCCAGCTAGCCATGATTGGCTGAGATAATGAGTGGGCTGGACATGCCGAGAGATAAGTTTGGATTGGTCTGCCATATAGCACGCTTCTATCTATTTGACTGGTCAGTATATGTTGGTAATCCTGTCTAATGCAGCTTTTTTTAATGTATTGCATAGTAAAACTGCCGAAGGGTTTCTCTCCACTTTCTGGAGTACCGAGTTCAGTGGAATTCGAGTATGAGAGCTAAGGAGATAGAGAAAACACTTGTCTCCGGATTACATCTCCAAACTAAGTGCAACCATGGCATCCGTGGCAGGAGACGTGGTCATCTATGAAGTATACGGGTAAGAAAGTGGTTTCATTAAAGTGTACTGTTAGCTAGCTAACTTTAGCTGGCTGGCTCGCTAACGTTACATGTATGATCTTATTATTCGTATCTCAGACCCATTTGATTGGCTAGCTAACATTAAACCTGGTTGGATAGCTACCTGCAGATTCATGCAGGGTAGTAACGTCATGAGTTCTGATTATGGTTCATTGTTTAGTTAGCTAGCTACATGTCTTAACGAAAGACTCCACTATGCAAGTAACCATTTCGGGTGCGTTCGTAAATTCAGTCCGGCCATTTACTCCTATTTCAGAGCACTCTAGTCTGAGTGTGCCAGAATGCAGAAAGACTGTTAAATTTACGAATGCTCAACACCAGTTGAATATGACCGGTGTCAGTAAACGTCAGCAAAACAGGTAGTTAAATTGTTGCCACCTGCACAGTTACAGTCACAAACGCTCTGGATAACATGAAAACAGCCTAACCAGCTCTGCCAGGGCGAGTAAAATGGTCGGAGTGGGGTGTTCTCTCATTATGTCTGGAAGTAGCTAGCAAGCTAGCCAAAGTTAGACAGTTCGCTTTCGTGCTTGACTGCTGTTGTGAGGTCAGAATGTTTGGATCAACCCTACTCATCGGCCAAAGCGTCCAATGTGCGCTCTGAACACTCAGAACGGACAATCTGTTGCAGTCACAAATTTAAAAAAATGGACAACATAACAGCCTAACTAGTTCTGCTAGGGCGTTTAATGATCAGTGAGCTGTTCTCTCATTTGTGTCTGGAAGTAGCTAGCAAGTTAGCTTGGGTGCTTGACTGCTATTTTTTTGTTATGAACAAAACACATACAAAAATAAAAATATACAAACAAGAGTACATAAACCTAACAGACAGGGGTATTACATATGGAGAAAAATGTTCAATTTGTCAAAACATTTTATGGTACTTATTGCTTATACACTTACTGATAATTTCAAAATAATATTTAAATTGTATGTGAATAGGGGTTTGTTCTCTCCACTTCATTTGATGGATAAAGAATCTGCCATGAAAAATAAACAAATTAATAAATAAAGTTAAATCAGGGTCCATATAATTTGGATCAAAACAAAACATAATATCAGTCTTTCAAATTAACATTAATATTAGTTCCTTTTAAAATAAAATCAAACTCACTCCAAAATCTTCTGACATAAGAACAGTCCCAAAATAAATAATCATGAGTCTTTGGGTCAAAGCCACAAATAACACATAGCTATTTTGAATCTGTGTAAAATAAATGTCTTTACAGGAATGCTTGACTGCTGTGGATTAACCCTTAACGAGATGGGTGGGCATAAAGCATTAGAGGGTGTGAATGATGCTGAATGGGTGTAGACAAAGAGGGCTTTCCAGCATTAGTACCAAAACATTCAGAGGCCATTTTCTCAAAAGTGAGGTTATCAACTTTCAATGCAAAATTGCATTCCCATTGTTCCTCAAATGCAGTATATGATATACCATTTTGTAGCTCTGAGTCTACTTTTATCCAATATAAAAAACACAATTTCAAATTTTGCTACATAAGACCAATTTGAGCCAGCCGGTCACATATTGGAGATAATATATGACAATTACTTGAAACAATGATGAAAAACATGATGAAAAATCAAAGATACCTTTCAAAATCTGCTGTGAAGACCAGGCCTGGTGTTTTAATAAAGTACGACTAGAATGTATATATAAATGTCTGGATTACTTTAATTTCGGTGAATTTCTCATACAATGGGTTAAAGTTATGTACAGCAACCCCAGATGTAAAATAGTAAATGATGGTTATTTCTCAGAAAGTATTGAGCTTTAAATAGGAAGAAAACATGTCCGTTGTCTACGTATCTATTTATTATGGCAGTTGAAATGCTAGATCCAAGAACATCAAAGGGTTAGAAAACCAGGGGATAAAAACAAACGTATCAATGAATGCCGATGACTCAAGTTTCCTATTTAGTCCGCAATCTGGATCCATACACAGTCTCATTGAAGATCTTAATCACTTTTCTAGTCTCTCGGGACAAAAACCGAATTATGACAAGTATACCATATTATGTTTTGGATCGTTAAAAGACAGTGTTTACACTACCTTGTAGTTTACCAATAAAATGGGCATATGGTGAAGTAGACATACTTGGTATTCACATCTCAAAAATACAAATGAACTTACCACAGTCAATTTCAATAGAAAGTTTGCAAAAATAGATAAGATTCTGCAACCATGGAGAGGTAAATACTTGTCTATATATGGAAAAAAATCACATTGATTAACTCTTTGGTCCTATTACAGTTTACTTACTAACGGCGCTACCTACTTTAGACAACTTGTTTTTTAAATCATGAGCAAAAAATATTTAATTTTATTTGGAACATTAAGCTAGACTAAATTAAACATTTCTATTTACCTATCGAATATGAGTTTGTGGGTCTAAAACTATTCAATATTAAAGCTTTGAACCTCTCACTAAAAGCTTAATTCATACTTAAGTTATACTTAAACCCAAGATGTTTCTCCATTAGATTTATTAAGTAAGGCTCATCGTTTGTTCAAAAATTGCCTTCATACAGATGACAACTTCTCATTTCCGACTAATTGAAAATTAAATGTTGGTTTAAAACCTCTTTGGGCTAGGGGCAGTATTTTCACGTTCGGATGAAAAGCGTGCCAAAGTAAACTGCCGGCTACTCAGGCCCAGAAGCTAGGATATGCATATTATTAGTAGATTTGGATAGAAAACACTGAAGTTTCTAAAACTATTTGAATGTCTGTGAGTATAACAGAATTTGGCAGGTGAAACCCCGAACACAATCCTTCCAGGGAATTTCTTTTTGAGGTCAATGTGTTTTCCATTAGGTTTCTATGGGAAGCCCTTTTAAATAGGAATCTGCTTGCAGTTCCTATGGCTTCCACTAGATGTCAACAGTCTTTAGAATTTGGTTGATGTTTTTCTTTTGAGAAATGAAGAAGTAGTCTTGTTCTTTCCATGTGTCACTCAGATGGACTCAAGTATTTTGGTGCGCACGACCTGGAACGTGCTTCACTTTGATTTCGTCCGGTTTTGAACACAGTATATCCCATCTTAAATTGTATCGATTATTTACGTTTTAGGATACCTAAGGTTGGATTAGGAAAGTTGTTTGAAATGTTTGGACCAAGTTTAGAGGTAACTTATTAGATACTTTGTAGTCATGTTGGGGAGTTGGAACCGGTCTATTTTCTGAATCAAACGCGCCAAATAAATGGACATTTTGAGGATAGAAAGAAGGAATTTATCGAACAAAGGGACCATTTGTGATGTTTCTGGGACATTTTGGAGTGCCAACAGAACTTTTGTGTCGCACTTTTGACAACTTTTGTGTCACACCTCGCTGGTTGAAATATGATTTTCATGTGTTTGTATGCGGGGTACTGTCCTCAGATAATCGCATGGTCTGCTTTCGCCGTAAAGCCTTTTTGAATTCTGACACTGTGGCTGGATTAACAAGAAGTTAAGCTTTTTTTTTATGTATTACACATGTATGTTTTGTGAATTGTTATTATGAGTACTTTTGTTTTTTAATCTGGCGCGCTGCAATTTCACTGGATGTTGTCAAATCAATCAAGTTACCAGGATTCGAGTTGGAATGGGGGTGAAGGGATCCGACATGAAGGTCAGTCAATCTGGAAAATTTCAAGAACTTTTAAAGTTTCTTCAAGTGCAGTCGCAAAAACCATCAAGTGCTATGATGAAACTGGCTCTCATGAGGACCGCCACAGGAAAGGAAGACCCAGAGTTACCTCTGCAGCAGAGGATAAATTCATTACAGTTACCAGCTTCAGAAACTGCAGCCCAAATAAATGCTTCACAGAGTTAAAGTAACAGACACATCACAACATCAACTGTTCAGAGGAGACTGCATGAATCAATCCTTCATGGTTGAATTGCTGCAAAGAAACCACTATTAAAGAACACCAATAAGAAGAAGAGACTTGCTTGGGCCAAGAAACACGAGCAATGGCCATTAGACCGGTGGAAATCTGTCCATTGGTCTGATGAGTGTTGTGGAAATTCTATTCAATAATGAGGAGAGACAACGTCCGTCACCAATCAGGATATTACTTTATTCAAAACTTATTAATAACATAGATTCATTATTGCAATAATGAAGCTTGTTGACGAACCATCTGTAGGTGATTCGTTGAGATGCCCAATGAGCGGACTTGAGCAACATCATTTTATAGCAAAGTCCATACTCCTGGATGTTCATGACAAAAAACAGATGTATTGAATGGGTCACAAGGTTAAGATTTGTATGAAAGATACTTCTAATTCACAGCAGACAGTATCTGCTGTAAAAACAGTTCTCATTCTGTAGAGACCATGGACTGGACCTGGTGTCATCTCTCCCTGGTACCTTATAGTACAGAAACATTTACTCATGCTATGGAATGTTGTCTTTGTCACCAATCGATCGTAAATCCACTGTCAGTGTTAAATCTCCCAGAGGACCACTTTCAGTCCACACACACAGATGAGAGTGTTCTAAATGAACTATTCTGTTGCATAAATCAACAATTTGTTGCAATAACAGTATGTTAACATAATCTTGTCATTTCTGTTTTGACATGAGTCCAAATTTGAGATTTTTGGTTCCAACCGCCGTGTCTTGGTGAGACACAGAGTAGGTGAACAGATGATCTCTGCATGTGTGGTTCCCACCGTGAAGCATGGAGCGGGAGGTGTGATGGTGTGGGAGTACTTTGCTGGTGACACTGTCAATGATTTATTTAAAATTCAAGGCACACTTAAACAGCATGGCTACCACAGCCTTCTGCAGCGATACGCCATCCCGTCTTGTTTGTGCTTAGTGGGACTATCATTTGTTTTCAACAGGATAATGACCCAAAACACACCTCCAGGCTGTGTAAGGGCTATTTGACCAAGAAGAAGAGTGATGGAATGCTCCATCAGATGACCTGGCCTCCACAATCACCCGACCTCAACCCAGTTGAGATGGTTTGGGGTGAGTTGGACCGCAGAGTGAAGAAAAAACAGCCGCTAAGTGCTCAGAATATGTGGGAACTCCTTCTAGACTGTTGGAAAAGCATTCCAGGTGAAGCTGGTTGAGAGAATTCCAAGAGTATACAAAGCTGTCATCAAGGTAATGTTACGCTCCTCGTTTGGAGAATGACCAAGGTGCGGCGTGGTAGGCGTACATTTTCTTTATTAATGTTCCACCAAAAAAAAACAATAAACAATACAACAAACGTAAAGCTTCAGAGTGCAACACATGCAACAAACAAAGACAAGATCCCACAACTGAAGGTGGGAAAAAGGGCTGCCTAAGTATGATCCCCAATCAGAGACAACGATAGACAGCTGCCGCTGATTGGGAACCATACCCGGCCAACAAAGAAATATACAAACTAGAATGCCCACCCAAATCACACCGTGACCTAACCAAATAGAGAAATAAAAAGGCTCTCTAAGGTCAGGGCGTTACATGCAAAAGGTGGCTACTTTGACGATCTAAATCTAAAATGTATTTTGATTTGTTTCTCACTTTTTTGTTTACTACATGATTCCATATGTGTTATTTCATAGTTTTGATGTCTTCATTATTATTCTACAAAGTTGAACATAGTACAAATAAAGAAAAACCCTTGAATGAGTAGGCGTGTCCAAACTTTTGACTGGTACTGTATGGCAGACAAACACGTTCTCTACCTTCTCCCTTTTCCACTTCCCTCTTCCATTTTTGTGGTAATGCTGCAATCAATTGGTTGTAAATTTGGATTGAGCAGAAATTCCCATGTATTTTTGATAGCTGCATATATGACATAACTCCATGGTTTCTATTCTTAATATTCTTAATAAATATAATACACATTTGAAACATTTTTTTACATAAAGAATGTTTTTCTATTAATCAGTATATTTGAGTTAAACCATACCATTTGTTATATTTGTTCTATCTTTTCTGGAGGATAAATCTGAAAGTGTAACCTGCTTTGTAAGGTTTGTTTAAGAAAGGCCTATAGTTTAAAGTAACGATGGACTGTTTTTTCTCTTTGCTTATTTGAGGCATTCTTGCCATAATATGGACTTGGTCTTTTACCAAATTGCACTCTCTTTTGTATATCACCCCTACAACTGATTGGCTTAAATACATTAAGAATGAAAGAAATTCCACAAATGAACTTTCAACAAGGCACACCTGTTAATTGGAATGCATTCCAGGTGACTACCTCATTAAGCTGGTTGAGAGAATGCCAAAAGTGTGCAAAGCTGTCATCAAGGCAAATGGTGGCCACTTTGAAGAATCTCAAATATAAAATATATTTTGTTTAACACGTGTTTGGTTACAACACGATTCCATGTGTTTTTTCATAGTTTTGATGTCTTTTGACTGGTACTGTGTACTAAAGATACAAATCGGCTGAAAGGAATTGGCATAAATAGATAAATAAACCAGTTTAATTTGTGGACAAAAATGTTGACAGCTGTGCCATACCGTTTGCAAAATGAATGGGAAGAGATTTTCAATGTACCGATTCCATGGCACATGGTTCATGAACTGGTGCAAAAAACAACACTTGATCCAATACTGAGTTTTTCCATAACATTTTTGACACCAACAGAATGCTATATTTTTGGGTAATACAACAATCTCAGCTCTGTAGATTTTGCTGCAAAGAGACAGAATCACTAGATCATTTATTCTGGTAATGCCTCTACTTAGCTTGTTTCTGGTCACAGGTTCAGGAATGGTAAAACAAAATCCCAACATTCACTTAAAATTAACCTTACAAATAGCACTGTGGGGCGATTTGGAAAGCCATAGTGAGTCAATAAATAATATAATAACACTCATATTGAGCTCACAATCTGTGGATAATGTACGATTAGAAATGTTCAAAATGTATGTAAAACATCACAGCACAATTTAAAAATATATGGCACATGGAAACCAAAATGTGGCACATGGAAACCAAAATGTGGCACATGGAAACCAAAATGTGGCACATGGAAACCAAAATTAGGGTGGTCTATGGTGATAGGTGGGATGGGCTGAGGGGTGGGATTAAAGAGTTTATGATTGGTAATCTATCACTGTTATGTGATTGCTTTATAAAAAAGCACCATATATGCAAAATGTGTATGCAAAATGTGTATGTAAACTACTATTCAAAAGTGTGGGATCACATAGAAACGTACTTGTTTTTGAAAGAAAAGCAAATTTTTTGTCCATTAAAATAACATCAAATTGATCAGAAATACAGTGTAGGCATTGTTAAAATGTTGTAAATGACTATTATACCTGGAAACGGCTGATTTTTAATATCTACAAAGGTGTACAGAGGCATATTATCAGCAACCATCACTCCTGTGTTCCAATGTTTCTTTAGCTAATCCAAGTTTATCATTTTAAAAAGGCTAATTGATCATTAGAAAACACTTTTGCAATTATGTTAGCACAGCTAAAAACGGTGATTCTATTTAAAGAAGCAATAAAACTGGCCTTCTTTAGACTAGTTGAATAACTGGAGCATCAGCATTTGTGAGTTCAAATATAGGCTCAAAATGGCCAGAAACAAAATAACTTTCTTCTGAAACACGTCAGTCTATTCTTATTTTGAGAAATGAAGGCTATTCCATGCGAGAAATTGCCAAGAAACTGAAGATTTCATACAACCCTGTGTACTACTCCCTTCACAACTGGCTCTAACCAGATAAACTTGGATTAGCTAACACAACCTGCCATTGGAACACAGGAGTGATAATGGGCCTCTGAACGCCTATGTAGATATTCCATAAAAAGTCATTTACAACATTAACAATGTCTACACTGTACATCTGATCAATTTGATGTTATTCTTATTAATGGACAAAACATTTGCTTTTCTTTCAAAACGAAAACGTTTAAGTGACTGTAAACTTTTGAACGGTTGTGTATATGTACCAATGAAAAACGGTACAAAAAAAAGATAGGTGTCCTCCGAAGTGGGGGGTGATGGATGGGTTAATAAAAAAATCCCCAAATAAAAAATGGTTTTCATAACTTTGTGCTAGCTGGGAGGCCTACTCGGCATAGCTCATCTCCTCCCTTCTGACCCCCATTGCTGGGCCTGAACAATGATCCGTTCTTTCACTCTAACTCTCAGTTAAGCCCCTGCAGTGTGCAGGGACTGGGCTCCTGCAGGGCCTTCCCCTGAGATAACACAATTGTAGGATTTAGCAGAAGGCCTCTCCACACCTCTCCCCTACTCCACTGCGTAGGTAATGATCTCTTCTGCCCTAGCCTTACCTCTGGTCCTGACTTTGGAGGGGATGTTGAGGCCCAGCCTACAAAGCCAGGGCCAAGGGCCCTGGTCTAGCTATAGTGCTTCTGTCTCAACCAGCAAGGCCTGGCTGACAGCTGATGGATCTCCATCTGAAATCTCTCCACGTGAACTGTGTCAACAGCAAACAAGTGTACAGTAGTGAGTATGTGACTATGACCAGCTGTTTTTCCTGACCGTAAGACCTAGTTAGGAAAAAAGCTCTATACACTATAGGCTACATTTCCTAGTCAACTGACCTGGCCACGATAAACTGTACATTACACATCGTATAAAATATATGAAGCTATGCCAGCTAACACATTTGGTTCCCTGGAAGTTGTGGAAACACATGTTTTTGGTTTCCCATTGGTTCTGGGAATTGAAGTCATACGTTTTCTTACCGGTAAAATCATTTTTTAAACATTCTGAGAGCGGAAGTGAACATTTTGCCTGTTCTGGGAATGTACATTTTTAGGTTGCAGGGAGGTACTGAGAACGTTTTACTATGTTTCCCTAAAAGGTTGCCTGGGTGGTTTTATTAACGTTCTGAGAATGGAAATTATAGGTTATTTGAAGGTGTGGCCAATTAGTGGGTGCAGCCAACACACTTAATAAGAGAGTACAGAGAGTGTTTTGTTGATGCTGAGAATAGAATGTATATGTTTTTAAATAAAACATTCCTTGTGGTTTTTACATTCTTTTAAAGGTTCTCAGAACAATTATTGTGTTAAGAACATGTAAAAAAAACAAAAGAAAACTTTAGTAATGTTGAAATAATGTTATTTAAAAACAAATCATTTTACATTGGAAATGTTCTCAAATAGTTCAAGAATGTTAAGAAGCAAAGTTCTTCTGTGGGAATTTTGGTACTTCAGCATAACGTTTCCTACAGGTTTGCTCATGGTTCTATTTAAAGTCATGATCTCAAATTATTATTGTCATGACTTCCACCGAAGTCGGCTCCTCCTTGTTCGTGCGGTGTTCGGCGGTCGACGTCACCGGCCTTCTAGCCATCGCCGTTCCATTTGTTTTGTCTAGTTCTCCGCACACCTGGTTTACATTCCCTAATCACATTGTATATATACATTCCTCTGTTCCCCCCCATGTCCTTGTGTGGAATTGTTTTGTTTCATGTTCAGTGTGACGCTCCAGGCTGGTTATTACCCCCTGGGTATTCTTGTTTAACCTATAGGAGGTTTGATTATTAACGTTAGTTTTGTGACTGTATTTTGCCCATTTCTCTTTTTGCTTTTCGGCTGGAGGTTTGACGCAGTTGCGTCCATTTGTTGTGCTTCTGCCCTAATAAAGAGTGCGCCTGATCACAACTCTCTGCTCCCCTGCACCTGACTTCAACACCAGTAGCGCATACGCTGACAATTATTGCTAGAACATGACCAAAATTTAAATAAAAATGTAATTATGGAATGAAATACCAGGAAAATGTAAAAAATGTGTCAAGTTCCTGAAATGTTCCGAGAATGTTCCAAAGCCAAGCAACTATCCTGCACCATTCCCAGAAAGTTGTGGGAAGGTTCTGTGAAAAATAACCATAGGACAACCACACTCTCACCAAGCTCCAAAAACATATGGTTCTCAGAACGTTGTACTAGCTGAGTATATAACCTAATATCAAAATATAATTAATTGACATGATCATTCAAAAGCAGGACACCTAGCATACTGTATTTGACCTTTAAAAGCTATTTTAGTTAACACTGTGGGTGATCTCATACTTTGGCCAGATGTGATCTCTTCACATTTTAACTGCCAGCACTTTTGTTCCTTCTATAATTGTCTAAAAAGGTCAATGGGCATTTGAGAGACACATGGAAGGTGTTCATTAAATGTACCAAGAACATTGACTGTCTTTTTAATATATCCACCCAACTCTTTTCACCATCAGGAACAGTTTGATACAAATCCCTAGTGCTCTAACAGACAGTAGATATTGCTATTGTGGACATTTTCTCTGGATCGTCCCAATATTAAATCCATTAGGGCATTAAATCAATAGTAAGCCGTTGTGCAAGCTACAGTTGGCCATCAGAGTTGCTTTTTTGGAGAGAATTCTGAGAATTGGCCAAATCATTTTTTAAACAATTTGGATGAGGAGAATGAATTGTATTTTCCAAACCGATGAACCCAGGTCCCGATTGTCTGGCTCTTATCCTAACATCATGCAGTCGGCAGCCTGCTCTGCAGAACTATATTTTTCTGAGTGCCCCTGGCTGAAAATAACGTACTGTAATTGAAATGAGTGTCCTGGTAATTCTTCATCCCTCCCTTTATTTATGTATTTTCTAATCATATAATTGTTGTTCTATTTTTTTCCCTACAGCATTTTTTCTCTTCATCAATTTTTATTGCCTGCAGTGTGCTCTATGGAACAGAGGGAGAAATTGGAAGTCAATTTTATTAATGGCAAACAACAATTACGTCAACTCCCTCAAAGTTACCTTTTGTAATTCACTTGTAAATAAAGTCAATGTCGTTTGGCTGGAATGTTGCTACCGTCCCTTTCTGTGAGATTGAAACCATCACCTCACCATCTCTATCATTTCACCACTGGCATCATTGGTATCTAAGCACTCTGAAACACACTTAAGCTACACCCATGCACGCACATGTACACACACGCACACACCACAACCACAAAATGACTGCTTCAAAGTGCAAAATGTAATCTCCTCCCTTATATGCTGAGAGTAGTAAACCCTTTTGAGAACAGGCTGTCGATGTCTTATTGTCATCTGCATGTGGGCCTTGACATACACAGAGGGCATATTTGCCTCTCGGCTTCAGCTCCATCTTTTATGATACCAAGAGGGGATGTTTGGAGAGGAGGTACACCAGCAGAGAGAGATGACAGATTACTCTATAGTGCAGTTTATAGGACCTGCGGGTCAAATGGCACAAATAACCAGCATTGGTTTAATTAGTAGAATTTGACACTTCAAACAATGAAAGGAAAGTTTGGAGGTAATGTCATGTCAACTACTGTAGCGTACTGTACATATCCAAAGCCTCTGCTTTTGGCATACAGTGGCTTCAAAGTTCCCACATTAGTGCAATACTAACAAGAATATAATAGCAACGTTTTCGATGCTCATCCACCATTTTCACATGGAAATACTGATCTTTCACAGCCATTTATACCACCAGCTGGATAAAATTATAATTCAATCTTAATACTCTAAAGAGACTCTCAAAGACTAAAGAGGTGTCACCAGCTCAGGAATGACATTGAAGTGTTTTCACTTTTGAGGAGTTTGTGATAGTTGGCACATTATAATACCAATCTTATGACAAAAGCTCTCTAATGAACTCTTAACTCGGAGATGATAATTGCTCTTGGAGGATAGATTTCAGTTGTAGTACACTTTAAAATAATCAGCCACTTTGAAATAATGTGAAAACAATAGCTTTAAAAACACACCATGAAATAGCAGCATTTGAAAACTCATCTCTTTCTTCCTCAAATCGTATCATCCTGAACGATACAGGCTGTTCATCTGCCTGTCACATATCAGTTGGATGACAAAACGTTAGTCTTCCAAGCAACAGAGGCCAATACAGAGGTTGCATGGGAATTAAGCCCTTTTAAAACCTATCGATTCCCTTTGAGTGAATGGCAGGGGGAACTTGAAAGCGTTTATGACAGACAGAGTAATTCTCTGTATTCAAACAGCATTTAATGATCCCTTCAGGGAGGGATGCAGTGGTGTAGTTAAAAAAGAGCTCCGAATTGCTGATGCAATTTTATACTGGAGGTAAACTACACACATTAAAAAGGCATAGCTTATCTCAGAAACTTGACCACTCTTACAGTGGCTTTCATCACTGTCCCAATGGGAGCTGTGGTATATCTAAGGCACGGTTGATGATGATTATTCATAGGAGGAAAGTAAGAGATGATAACTGTTGACACAAATGATTCCTTCAAAAGCAATCAGCTAATTTCTACGTTTGTCTACTTTTCTATCTTTGCGACCTAATTTTGTTGCCTCTCAAAGCTGATAATTGCATAGCATTTACTGTCACTATTTTCATCTTTAATACAGTGTGTGAACGAAGTATACCCAAGCCAAAAAAATATACATCTGTAATTTAGTTAATCGAATCAGCAGATACGTAGTACCAGTCAAAAGTTTGGACATGCCCTCTTTATGTTCTGTTCTACATTGTAGAATAATAGTGAAGACATCAAAACTATGAAATAACACACATGGAATCATGTAGAAACCAAAAAAGTGTTAAACAATTCAAAATATATTGTATATTTCAGATTCTTTCAATAGCCACTCTTTGCCTTGATGACAACTTTGCACACTCTTGGCATTCTCTCAACAAGCTTCATGAGGTAGTCACCTGGAATGCTTTTCCAAACCATCTCAATTGGGTTGAGGTCGGATGATTGTGGAGGCCAGGTCATCTGATGCAGCACTCCATCACTCTCCTGCTTGGTAAAATAGCCCTTACACAGCCTGGAGGTTTGTTTTGGATCATTGCCCTGTTGAAAAACAAATTATAGTCCCACTAAGCACAAACCAGATGGGATTGCGTATCGCTGCAGAATGCTGTGGTAGCCAAGCTGGTTAAGTGTGCCTTGAATTCTAAATAAATCACAGACAGTATCAGCAGCAAAGCACCCCCACACCATCACACCTCCTCCTCAATGCTTTACGGTGGGAACCACACATGCGGAGAGCATCCGTTCACCTACTCTCCGTCTCACAAAGAGACAGCGATTGGAACCAAAAATCTCAAATTTGGACTCATCAGATCATGGACAGATTTCCACCCGTCTAATATCCATTGCTCGTGTTTCTTGGCCCAAGCAAATCTCTTCTTATTATTGGTGTCCTTTAGTTGTTGTTTCTTTGCAGCAATTCGTCCATGAAAGCCTTATTCACGCAGTCTCCTCTGAACAGTTGATGTTGAGATGTTGTGAAGTATTTATTTGGGCTGCAATTTCTGAGGCTGGTAACTCTAATGAACTTATCCTCTGCAGCAGAGAACTCTGGGTCTTCCTTCCCTGTGGTGGTCCTCATGAGAGCCAGTTTCATCATAGCGCTTGATGGTTTTTGTAACTGCACTTGAAGAACCTTTCAATGTTCTTGAAATGTTCTATATTGACTGACCTTCATGTTGCATTGTAACAATGGAATGATGTCTCTTTGCTTATTTGAGCTGTTCTTGCCATAATATGGACTTGGTATTTTACCAAATAGGGCTATCTTCTGTATACCACCTCTACCTTGTCACAATACAACTAATTGGCTCAAACGCATTAAGAAGGAAAGAAATTCCACAAAGGCACATCTATTAATTGAAATTAAATCCAGGTGACTACCTCATGAAGCTTGTTGAGAGAATGCCAAGAGAGTGCAAAGCTGTCATCAAAGCAAAGGGTGGCTATTTGAAGAATCGCAAATATACAATATATTTTGAAGTGTTTAACACTTTTTTGGTTTCTACATGATTCCATGTGTGTTATTTCATAGTTTTGATGTCTTCACTATTATTCTACAATGTAGAAAAAAAATCTAAAATGGAAAATTCAGCGGTAGCATACTTCTGTCCTTGCCTAGCACTGTCACATTTGATTCAACTAATTAACAAATCAACACCTGTATTAGCTAAATTAGGTGTGCTACTGCTGGTCTGGAACAAAAGTCCACACATACTGCAGCCCTCCACCACCAGGAGTGAAAAACACTGTTCTATATAATGTAGAAATGGAGTGCTAACATTATATATCATAGCTCCATACAGAGTGCCACTAATAGAGTCTGAGCACCAATACATACTTGAGCTTAAACCTTTCGTGCTATTATTCAGCATGCAAGCCTTCGCTTCGATCAACACTAGTCAGATCTTCCCTACTGATTGAGAGGACCAGGATGAATTGTGTGGGTAAGTTAAAATGTTATGACGCTTACTGGGTTTGAACAACACTAGCAACATCAGGCTTGTGGGTTTGATTACTTCATGGGCCACACACGCTACAAATAAAAGTCTCTGGTAACCTGTATGACCATATTATTATCATTAGGACAAGAGACCCAAGACCAAAGTAATGGAAGAGGATCACTGAGAGCGGAATTGTGGAGGAAATTCGATTCCATCTCTGTTTTATTAGTCAAAATAGATTCAAATTAATTTCACAAATCGTGCAAAACTCCCTAAGAGGTGTTTTTCCTAAATGGACTGGAGAATGGACTGACCACGACCTTAACACCCCTCCCCCCAGCCAATGTAGCCTCCCGTAGTGAAAGTACGGTAAGAGATACAGTTGGGTATGTTTACCTTGCAGATGGAGCTTGCTCTCTGGGCTCTGCAGGAGGACGGAGCTCACTGAGTCCAGATTATCATAGCTGCTGCATCCCAGCGGGCCCGTGCGAGTCTCTGTCACCTGCAAGAGAATCAGGACAAATACTTCAGGAACAGTAGGGGCGAGAGACACTGCGGTGTGTGTGGATGTGAGTGTTGGGATGGGGGGTGATCATAAAGAAAATTGTTTTCATTATGATTTAACTAGACTCTGAGTAGAGATTTACACATGTAAATCATCAAGCACGCATTGATTTCATTGAAGGATTGGAACGAATGTTTGTATCATGCCTTTGTATGTCAAGCATTATTATATTGAAAAAATAGCACAAATTGTACCTACACACTGAAGAAGGATGCAAAGCCGAAACGTCAGTGTACGCTATGCCTGATGCAGTGAAAATAATAAAATAATAAAAAATTGAGGTCAACTTTAAGCAACATCTTTTTGAGTGCGGACCCATTATACCTTGTTTGTCTGAATTTGCGGGTTTAATGAACCAGCCAAGGTACAGTACCAGTCAGAAGTCGGACACATCTACTCATTCAAGGGAATTTCTTCATTTTTACTATTTTCTACATTATAGAATAATAGTGAAGACAGCAAAACTATGAAATAACACATATGGATTCACAAAGTAACCAAAAAAATGTGAAACAAATGTTTGAGATGCTTCAAAGTAGCCATCCTTTACCTTGAAGACAGCTTTGCACACTCTTGGCATTCTCTCAACCAGCTTCAACCATGTGAGCAGCTCATAAATATCTTAACTTCATGTGTGTCACGCTAGCACATACATGTTCTGCGGCGCTGAGCTAAGTAAGCTGTAATTGGGCCAGAGCACAGCAGGCCTTTCTAAGCAGCACTTTTATAAGTACCTCCTTTTTATATCCATCTGTGACGTGTACCATGACCGGCTTATTAGACACATTTTCTTTTAAGGAACTTTAAAGGCTTTGTTTCCTTTCAAAAGAGGTGAGACGTTAATGGACTTTTTTCAAACTGTGCCTGCGCCCCACTTTCTGCTAGAGAATAACACTTCCCTTATAAAAGTCGCAGTAGTGGCCTCTCTCCCAGCCCAAACTTCAATCTATGGCATAATTAGGGTAGTCAAATGTGAGGGTGCTTTTAGTTCCGACTACACGTCTGACTTTAAGATTTTTTTAAAGAGAGTGCTCTTGAAAAGGGTGCCTTTTCTTCCCATTATGAGATGACCGGCAGTGTTCAGTAGTACTTTCACATGATTCCAAGAAGCCAGATGAGATGCTACTAAGCAAAGGAGATTAAGAGAAAAAAACTCTTGGCATTAACCTCAAACGAATTTCACTCAGTCTTTGGCTTGGTTAGAAAACTCTAAGCTTGAAGGTGGGGGGTTGCGTTAGCAGCTTGCATGAAGTCCAATCTCATGTGAATAGGGGATATCGAAGATGTGGGAAGAGTCAAATACTTCATGGTGAGCAAAGAGCTACAGATACTGATACAATTACATTGACATAGAATGCAGTGATGGGTAAATCGAATCATCAAATCACCAAGTAAAATGTGTTTAGAGTCCTTAAACGTCCTCTTTCCCACATCCTGTTCAGCCACCACTACAACACTTTACGATTGACAATGTGACAACATTTTCCTGTCTTTAATGTTGATTCAGTGCCAGATGACAGGTTGACAAGCAGGAAATGAAACAGATGTACTGTATATCCTGGCGTCACTCTCTTTATGGGGTAAAACTTGAAACCAGGGGGGAAACAAAGTGACAGGCTCCTAAAAACACACTGGGCATAGACGTCAATTCAACATCTATTCCACATTGGTTCAACGTAATTTCATTGAAATGACCTGGAAACAACATTGATTCAACCATTGTGTGCTCTGCAATAACAGAGAATGCAATTGAATAGTATGCTTAACATTGAATAGTATGCCCCTTCCTGTCAAAGGGTAGATATGCTATGTTCTGCAAAACTATGACTGAATCATAGCACAACGGACAACATAATTTTAAAAATCTTTTGAAAATGTAACTGTATGTAAAGGTAGGTTTGCTTGCAGCAGCCATACCACTGCAACTCTCCACCACTCCAAACTCTAAAATGTCAGAAAGCTACAGTAGAGTTATTGACAGAAAAGCCCAAACAATACATTTTACAAGCTCTCTGCAGCCTTGCATAACGTTTCAAAGTAGATTGATTATTGTGCTTGCCTAGCCTATCAAACAGTGGCATCTTGATGGGTGCTGACAGGGTGCTTTTCTCCCTTTTGTTGTTGCTTATCATAGAATAAATTACTTTCTGGTTGTATTGCACACACATACACAGACATACGCACGCACACATGAGAATGCAGAAAATACAATAGACATTTTACCTCGATCAATGTGTGCTATAGTGGATCACATCCAAGAATCATATTGTCAAAAGGTGGAAAGACCTATTCAGGAAAAACAGATTACCATCCTTGATAATCTGAATGCCCAGTAGGATATCAGGCAGTTTCTCTCCACACAGACACAAACACACTATCTCTCAAACACACATACGTACAATATTGAGAAAAAAAATGTCATACAACGTAATAAAATACAAGGAGCAATCAAAGAGCTGAAACAGGCCAAGGAGGACTTAGAAGATCTGGATTGTTAAGCGGAACACAACTCAGAACCCCAGGGAGACCATGCTGTTTCGTAGTCCTAACTACCATGGCCCTAGAACACACTCTTTGTCTCTTCTCTGATCTCCAAAATCCAGGATACCTAGAATCACAAGCATATTTGGATTATAATGACAGGACGATAACATTGTTCCTATGTTCGTTCATTTTTCGATTTTTTTTCAATGCATACTCAATTTCTATTCAGAGCAGGATAATTGATTTGTGGGGTGCATTACATCCTATCCACCTCTTCTCATTTAGATGGATCCCACTACCGGTTAGAGCATACTTCCTGTCAATTATGTGCATAACAGATTGCTAAGAGCACGTCACACTGGAGACCTTAAGAGCATTGGCATTTCAATATGTTATGTAATGGGGATGAGTGACAACATTATGTTCAATACCCATTTTGTTGAATGACATCACCATCTATTTTTAATTAACACCAATTGTTACAATTTGTATGGTGTCTGTGAATCATAGAGCTCCAGCAAACTTTATGCACTGTTGCAGTCGTATTCCAAATTTGCAATTGTACATTTTTCCCTCATGCACCAATTGTGACAGAAAAAATATGACTCCAATAAGACTGGCTTTAGGAGTTGTTGCAAGCTTGCTGAAGTTCAGGAAATTGCTCGTCCACGCAGTTCATATCAAATTTGATTTATCATGAGCCGAAATGAGACAAAATGTTTTCTTAAGAGCCCTTCCCAACAATGCAGAGAAAGTAAAAATGTTAACTACTACATTGACACTCACACAAAACCCACACACACACCGATACAACACAAACATACACACAGACACACTTTCACACTTATCACATGCTGTTGCTAATCTTCTTATTCTTACTCTCACTATTATCCATTCTGATGCCTAGTCACTTTACCCTGCCTTCAGCCTATGATGTGTGTGCATTTGTGTGTGTGCGTGTGTGTGTGTGTGTATGTGTTGTATTGGTATGCATGTGTGTGAGTGTCAATGTAGTGTTCGTGAGTGTGTATCAGAGGAGGCTTGTGGGAAGAGCTATAGGAGGATGGACTCACTGTAATGGCTGTAATGGTGTGTTTATAGTGTGTATATACTGTATAGTCTTGTGAGTGTGCGTAGTCAGTGCAAGATAGGGTCAATGCAAATAGTCTCTGTAACCATTTAACTATTTATCAGTCTTATGGCTTTTTAGCAGTCTGATGGCTTGGGGTTAGAAGCTGTCTCGGAGCCAGTTGGTCTGAGAGATGATTCTCTGGTACCGTTTGTCGGATGGTAGCAGAGTGAACTGTCTATGGCTTGGGTGGCTGAAGTATTTGGCAATATAAAGCAAAATCAACTAATCATTCCTTCTTCCTCCATAACTCTTTCTTTCTGAGAAATATGTAATTAACTACTAGCGGTTAAGGGCATTGGGGCCAGTAACCGAAAGGTTGCAGGTTAGAATCCCTGAGCTGACTAGGTGAAAAATTTGTCGACGTGTCCTTGAGCAAGGCACTTAACCGCAATTGCTCCTGTAAGTTGCTCTGGATAATAAATGACTAAAATGTAAATGTAAAATTACATAAATGTACATGTACTGTATATTGCCAGGTCACAATGTGCTTGTAATGTCAAGAGGAAGTAACTTGCCTCCTTCACCAACAATGAGCCCACCTATAGCACGCATGGCAGCCATTTTGTGCTGCACACCTACACATCAGTTGTTGCAGTGCAGAGGTGAGGAGGTTTACTACTGACAACACAGCCCTTTGTGGTATAGCTACAGTAAGATAATCAAGGCACAGTTATGAGCATCATTTATTCTCAAAAGTCCTGAAGACATCTAGCGCTGTCCTTTAACCATATTTGCTGTTGCACAACTCTACCGACTGCGGGCAGGATTAAAATGATGGTAGCCTGAGAGAAGGAGGGAATAGATTGGGGCTTGAGGGAGGGATACATCCAGTATGATGGAGTGTCTTCATCAGGGGACTGCTGCCACTGCAGAGCTTTCTTAATCTGCCCATCACCTGCCACTCGCCTAATGACTTTCTATTTCTGGAAACATTGAAATTAAGGGACATGCTCCCCAGTAACTCTCTGTGGCTGGACACATCTCTGAAGGGACATGCTCCCCAGTAACTCTCTGTGGCTGGACACATCTCTGAAGGGACATGCTCCCTAGTAACTCTCTGACACTGGACACATCTCAGAGGAAGTATGCTTTTGGAATGTAAAGGAATTCCATGAAATTTAGTAAGAGGTAACTTCACTGTATCACATGGCCTAACCGCACAACTCATGAAATGTGAGGTGTTTTAATTGTGTTCCGAGCCTACATGGAAAGGTAACAATTGGTAAAATTGGTAGTGCTTAAACTGAGTACCAAGATTGAATAATAATAAGGCTGCTTCAAAAATTCAAATGCCTTCATTAGGCCACACCCTCCTCAACCAACCAATCAAAGCCTAGTTATATTCACACCAAAAAATCTGGGTTAAATAATAGGGCCTGTTAATTTTAACACCTCAGACACATTTTGCTCCACTCTACTCCAGAGCATTGGGGACCACAGAGGTGGCAATCACAAATTAGAAACAGGATCCTGCTGCATCATCAGTAAATCTGCATATTGAATCCTGGTGTAAATCAGGCCAGCAGAGTGACTCCTCAGGGAAGTGACCTTGTGGGAATACAAGCCAACGTCACACAGCAGCAACCATATTCCTCCCCATCCCTGCATAATCATCCTGGAGCTTGGTAACAGAAGAACTGCCTGCTCGTAAAATTGTAATCTTTCATTAAAACGCTTTACTGGGCATCTTATTTACTTTCTTAAATTATCCACCCCTCATAGGTAGCTATTGGGTCCTGCTACACCAGGGATGCGGGCATCTGAATCATGAGGGGCCGCAGTGATTTGGGGGTTTGTGTACCCACATCCATACCCACATATGCAGTCATAGTCGGCCCTAGCCTTTTGGGGGCCATAAGCAAAATTTTGTGTGGGGGGGGGGGGCACCCCACCTTGGGAGCAAAGCATTTTAGCGGCCACCCTCTTGACAGCGGAGAGAAACATTTGTAAAAATGTTAAATATATATACATTTTATTTTAGTTTTATTTAATTAGGCCACCAATAGCCCATCCATGCTGGGCTGTCAGTAGCCCATCCCTGTGCTACCCAGAATTACATGTCTCCTCCTTTTCATTTGTCACAGCAGGGTGTTAGTGCCATGCGCAGTTCTTCTTTGTGCTGTTTATCTCTGATTTGGGGTATGTTACAGGTTTAGCCAATATGCTGTGTCCCAATTATTTGTTTCTTTGCCCTGCTGAGGCATGGGTGGATGGAAAGCCAAATGAATGGGTAGCCAGGGTACCAAACACAATGAAAGGTAGTTGGCTGAGGGAATGGTGGGGGTAATGGATGGGTTGACCTATAGATAAATACTGTGGTCTGATGAATAGAAATATGGATGGATGGATATTGCTGTGTGTATTTAATTGCAAAAAGCAGTAGAATAAAGTGGATGCTCTTGGCAACTTTAGTTGTCATCTTGTCAATGTGTAGGAAGTGAAGAACTGTTCTACATTCCAGGAGACAAATGAAGTACAGGAATACCCCCATATGATCACATCACTCAGTAACCTCAGGTCAGTCTGCCTGTAGCAGCTGTGTGTGTGTGTGTTCTCTTTCTCCTTAGATTTATTCCATTTAAAAGCTGATGTTTAAAATTACTGAGCTCCCTTGTTCTCTTTTAGGGCGACTGAATTATAGTTATCATCGGGCCTGAAAATTCAAGCCCGTCTTACCCAACCTTGGTGAGCTGAAGCCTGAGCCTAGGACCGGTCCAACATCACAGAAATGTAATGAGCCTGAACCTGAACAAAACCCCTTAAAACAGTATATTGATTTAAACTGGTGTTGAGAACAATGCAGCAGCAGAGTGAGAAGACGAGGAAACAGCCCTTGTCTTAGAAAAGCACGGCGAGAGGAAAACTGGGCCCGTCCCGGCTCATAGGGTTCGGGCTGAGAATGAGAACTCTACACTGAATCAAGAGAAAGATGTCTCAGGAAGTACACACATTTCACTACACACACTTCACAACTTCACAGCCCCGACAAGAAACTGCCGGTTACAGAGACACTTTGGCCCAGAAACCTTGTTTGTTTGAAATGATGTTATTAAGCCACCCATAGGGCTGTGAACTTTTTAAAGCCAAAAGGAAAGGAGGTGATGGTTGAGGCTTCTAGGCTCCAAAAATCAATTGGTTTGGGCAGATAAATTCCTGTGTGGGGTCTTAGAAAAATAACAAGTCCACGGCTTGCCCTGGGCGTCACCGGGGCAGTGGAAATAAGTCTTAGTTTTGATTAACGTTGGCATGTTGCTGGAACCTCTTAAGCAGTGCTAAGGCTTGAGGAGACGGGGGGACGGGCCAGGGATGAGGGCTTGATAAATATAGCCAGGCTTGGCAGATCAGTGGATGCTCTCAGGCCATCCCAGCACACACTAATGCCTGTACACACATACACACACACGGACACACACACAAACACACGCACACATTTTCCTACTCTTCATTTTTCTCCTTCTGCCTCACCAAAACCTATTGAATTGTCTGGGGCACGTCCCCCCTCCAGCAAGAGGTATCAGGACAGAAAGAGTGTCAAGGCCAGAAAGATCAGGGCTTACTCTAGACACATGACAACACAAACAGTATTGTGTGTGCATATATGTGCACTTGCTTGTGTTTGTATGCGAGATAACATGATAAGATGAGGATATGAAAAATTCTGAAAGGGAAATTAAATACCACAACTTACCTGTATATACAATAGCAACTTCCAGGTCTTAAAACTCACATTACATTACTGCAAGCAAACCACCAAGTAAAACGGCACTGCAACCAAACTCAACACTGCAGTACTATACGGTAAATGTGCTTACTCGCCAGACAGGAAACATCTTAGATTTGGACTCTATTGATGTCTTTGTGCCTGTGTTTTCTCCATAGGCCGCAGCATCTCACTGTGAAGTTGGACTCACAGCCATATTAAATCAATATTGGAAGTGCAGGGCCTTGTTCTCTGTGTTTATAGATCCAGGCTGTGCTTCAGACCCAGCTTCCTCTCCACGTACAGATCGCTGTCTGTCTGCTACGTGACTGCAGGATCAGTCGCTGACTTTACTTCTGCCGTTACCTCCTATTTATAGTGGGATAGATAGACCAACCAGTGATTTTGGATGGTAGTATTTCTGACAAAGCGTAGCAGTTTCAATAGTATGTGTATAATTTGTGTGGGCAGTGGCCTCAAACTCAGCAAAAAAAGAAACGTCGCTTTTTCAGGACGCTGTCTTTCGAAAATCATTAGTAATAATCGAAATAACTTCACAGACCTTCATTGTAAATACGTTTCCACATGCTTGTTCAATGAAGCATAAACAATTAATGAACATGCACCTGTGGAACGGTCATTAAGACACTAACAGCTTACAGACGGTAAGCAATTAAGGTCACAGTTATGAAAACTTAGGACACTAAAGAGGCCTTTCTACTGACTCTGAAAAACACCAAAAGAAAGATGCCCAGGGTCCCTGCTCCTCTGCGTGAATGTGCCTTAGGCACGCTGCAAGGAGGCATGATAACTGCAGATGTGGCCAGGGCAATAAATTGCAATGTCCATACTGTGAGACGCCTAAGACAGCGCAACAGGGAGACAGGAAGGACAGCTGATCAACCTCGCAGTGGCAGACCACATGTAACAACACCTGCATAGGGTCGGTACATCCGAACATCACACCTGCGGGACAGGTACAGGATAGCAACAACAACTGCCCGAGTTACACCAGGAACGCACAATCCCTCCATCAGTGCTCAGACTGTTCGCAATAGGCTGAGAGAGGCAGGACTGAGGGCTTGTAGGCCTGTCGTAAAGGCATGTCTTCACCAGACATCACTGGCAACAACGTCGCCTATGGGCACAAACTCACCGTCGCTGGACCAGACAGGACTGGAAAAAATTGCTCTTCACTGACGAGTCGTGGTTTTGTCTTACCAGAGGTGATGGTCGGATTCACATTTTTCATCGAAGGAATGAGCGTTAGTAACAGTCAGTATCTACACCGAGGCCTGTATTCTGGAGCGGGATCGATTTGGAGGTGGAGAGTCCGTCATGGTCTGGGGCGGTGTGTCACAGCATCATCGGACTGAGCTTGTTGTTGCAGGCAATCTCAATTTTACGTGTTACAGGGAAGACATCCTCCTCCCTCATGTGGTACCCTTCCTGTAAGCTCATCCTGACATGACCCTCCAGCTTGACAATGTCACCAGCCATACTACTCGTTCTGAGCGTGATTTCCTGCAAGACAGAAATGTCAGTGTTCTGCCATGGCCAGCGAAGAGCCCGGATCTCAATCACATTGAGCACATCTGGCACCTGTTAGATCGGAGGGTGAGGGCTAGGGCCATTCCCCCCAGAAATGTCCAGGAACTTGCAGGTGCCTTGGTGGAAGAGGGGGGTAACATCTCACAACAAGAACTGGCAAATCTGGTGCAGTCCATGAGGAGGAGATGCACTGGAGTACTTAATGCAGCTGGTGGCCACACCAGATACTGACTACTTACTTTTGATTTTGACCCCCCTTTGTTCAGGGACACATTATTCTATTTCTGTTAGTCTGTGGAACATGTTGAGTTTATGTCTCAGTTGTTGAATCTTGTTATTTTCATACAAATATTTACACATGTTAAGTTTGCTGAAAATAAATGCAGTTGACAGTGAGAGGCCATTTTTTGTTGTTGCTGATTTTATATATTTTTTTGTCAAAACTGATTTTTTATTTTGTCACGGTTTACTTTTGGGAATCAATGCAAATGGATTTCTGTGATACTGTTGTCCTCCTAAATTCTAAATTCGGTCTGTTTTTGTCACGACCGTTGTTGGAATGAGACCAAGGTGCAGTGGGGTGAGCGTACATTTTCCTTTTTATGTTATAAATGTCACCAACAAAACAAGAAACAACAAAAACGAACGTGAAGCTGACTAGGGCTATACAGGCCACTAACACAGACAACTACCCACAAAATACAAAAGGCTACCTAAGTATCATTCCCAATTAGAGACAACAATAGACAGTTGTCTCTGATTGAGAACCATACCCGGCCAAAACATAGAAATACAAAACATAGCATGCCCACCCCACATCACACCCTGACCTCACCAAATAGAAAAATAAAATGGCTCTCTAAGGTCAGGGCGTGACAGTTATTCTCTTTCTTTTAATACACTCTTTTTGTTATTTTCTATTGTCTTCATGTGGTTTACTTTAGGTATACTGAATAATGGAGTGTTTCTTATCAAACGCCTGAAGGACCAATTGTTCCTTCCACTTAAATAGAAAATACTATCAACACATTGTAATATATTTGATGAAATTAATGTGATGAAGTGTTTCTTGATTTGATAACATTTCTGCCTCACTAAATAAGCTATATTTGCCCTCAGTTGACACAGTCCAATCATGATATATGGTGAATGTAATTGTAGTGTGAGACAGATTAAATGATTAATCAACAATACTTGGCTTTGAGTAGGCACATTCTTTGATGTCTGATAAAAAGAATAACAGACACATTCAGACGCACGCGCACGAACGCGCCCATGCACACAAGCACACGCACACATACGGACACACACGCACATTTCCTAATATTCCAATATATCCCACAAACACAGTCCAACATCGGTACCACTAAGAGATAGTGCAGGTTTGTCAGTCAAGAAGACAGTCAGGACAGGTTTTCTCTGGCTCCACACAATGTGGCTGGTTACAGTGGCTATACTTATTCCGTTGAGAATGTGCTGTGTGTGCTTCTTCCCTCATCGACTCCTCGCCCGGCCCTGACTCAGCAGCCATTGTCAATTCTGTTTAATTTTGTCATGCTTGACTTCCTGCTACCCAGAGTCCTGTCTGCCAGAACCTCTTCATCTGCCTGTCACTTAGGACAACAAAAAGATGACAAGACACTCTCTCCAGGGGGCTAGGAGGGGGCTGGAGGAGGCCAGAGGTGTGTGTGTGTACCTGAATAAGATCATGTTGGTCTTGTTAAAAAACCTTGTTAATAAAGATCACTTGTGGGAGCTGCAAAATGGTGTTGCTGACATTATCCCACTTTTTAAACACATTCCTTTTATATCCATATTCTGTGGGAAACATTTGAACATATTTAAATACTGTTTTTTTGTGTATAGATGGCATACCTTGATGGCATTGGTGGAGATCTGGATCTCATGGAGTTTCCGCATGGTGCCATCTCGGTCGATGAAGTATGAGGATGCCAGCTGGTGCAGGGCCTCCACATTCTGAGTGGCGTTGACCAGCTTTCTGTCCAGCTTGTTCTTGGCCATGTACATGGTCAACGCCTCCTCGCCTACAAGGAAGACAGGACGTGGGACTTGTATTATGATACAGCGAAATATGATACCATTGTTGACTTACTCTTTTCCTTGGTATCATCATTCACTCAAGTACAGGGCCTTGCGAAAGTATTCACTCCCCCTTTCCTATTTTATTACTTTACAACCTGGAATTAAAATAGATTTTGGGGGGATTTGTATCATTTAAGTTACACAACATGCCTACCATTTTGAAGATGCAAAATATGTTTTATTGTGAAACAAACAAGAAATAAGACGAAAAAAAAAAAAAACTTGAGCATGCTTAACTATTCACCCCCCCCAAAGTCAACACTTTGTAGAGCCAACTTTTGCAGCAATTACAGCTGCAAGCCTATTGGGGTATGTCTCTATAAGCTTGGCACATCTAGCCACTGAGATTGTTGCCCATTCTTCAAGGCAAATCTTCTCAAGCTCCTTCAAGTTGGACAGGTTCTGCTGGTGTACAGCAATCTTTAAGTCATACCACAGATTCTCAATAGGATTGAGGTCTGGGCTTTGACTAGGCCATTCTAAGACATTTAAATGTTTCCCCTTAAACCACTCAAGTGTTGCTTTAGCAGTATGCTTAGGGCCATTGTCCTGCTGGAATGTGAACCTCCGCCCTAGTCTCAAATCTCCGGAAGACTGAAACAGGTTTCCCTCAAGAAATTCCTGTATTTAGCGCCATCCATCATTCATTCCATTCTGACCAGTTTCCCAGTCCCTGCCGATGAAAAACATCCCCACAGGGATGGTGTTCTCTGGGTGACGAGAGGCGATGTGTTTGCACCAGACATAGCGTTTTCCTTGACGGCCAAAAAATTACATTTTAGTCTCATCTGGCCAGAGTACCTTTTTCCATATGTTTGGGGAGTCTCTCACATGCCTTTCTGCAAACACCAAACGTATCTTGTTTTTTTTTTCTTTAAGCAATGGCTATTTCTGGTCGCTGTTCCGTAAAGCCCAGCTCTGTGGAGTGTACGGCTTAAAGTGGTCCTATGGACAGATACTCCAATCTCCGCTGTGGAGCTTTTCAGCTCCTTCAGGGTTATCTTTGGTCTTTTTGTTGCCTCTCTGATTAATGCCCTCCTTGCCATGTCTGTGAGTTTTGGTGGGCGGCCCACTCTTGACAGGTTTGTTGTGGTGCCATATTCTTTACATTTTTTTATAATGGATTTAATGGTGCTCTGTGGCATGTTCAAAGTTTCTGATATTTTTTTATAACCCAACCCTGATTTGTACTTCTCCACTACTTTGTCCCTGACCTGTTTGTAGAGCTCCTTGGTCTTCATGGTGCCGCTTGCTTGGTGATGCCCCTTTGCTTAGCGGTGTTGCAGACACTGGGGCCTTTCAGAACAGGTGTATATATATTGAGATCATGTGACAGATCATGTGACACTTAGATTGCACAAGGGTGGACTTTATTTAACTAATTATGTGATTTCTGAAGGTAATTGATTGCACCAGATCGTATTTAGAGGGTCCATAGCAAAGGGGTGAATGTACAGTATATGCATGCACAACTTTTCAGTTTTTCATTTATTTTTTATTTTTTGAACCAAGTGATTTTTTTCATTTCACACCATCAATTTGGTCTATTTTGTGTATGTCCATTACATGAAATCCAAATAAAAATCTATTTAAATTACAGGTTGTAATGCAACAAAATAGTAAAAACGCCAAGGGGGATGAATACTTTTGCAAGGCACTGTATGCACACTTTGTTGTCCATCAGTTGCTAGTTAGGCACCAAGTATTGAAGTACTGAAGTTTCCAAGCCATCTCCATTAACTTCACTGTAATCATAATTCTACTTTGTGGAGGGAAATAGTACTTCCTACGATTGTGATATGTTGATGTCCCACCTAACTATCTTAAGATGAATTAAGCAATGGCTATTTCTGGTCACTGTTCCGTAATGTCGCTCTGGATAAGAGTGTCTACAAAATGATTAAAATGTCAAATGTAAGTTAGTTCTAAAGTGACTATTACTGCCATTTATGCATTAACATTTCACTTAAAACAGTCTATGTTCCCTTAATAATTCCAGATGATGTGTTTATAAAGGTTGAAATGGATATGGGCGTAAGTGAGTGGATTGCTTTCACACCGAGGGAATGACCTTTAGTAGTGAACATCCTGGCACCGCAGGGGAAGAAGTGAACACCCCAGCAGAAAGCCCTGAACCTTTACACAGCAACAAACAATGACTAACGCCTGTTAGTTAAAACGACATAAAGGTCATTTGAACAGCATAAACAGCAAATGTTTCCTATAAGCCAAGTTATCTGGAACTCATTCAAGAACATGTCACATATATTCACAACTCCCTGCATCATGATTGGTTATATGGCCCGTAGCTATGCATTTGGATTGGTCACTTAGCTTGTGATGGCTTTGACCGGGGGCGGCATTCAGGCCCATGTCTCATGCCTGGTTGGACCAGCAGTACCATGGCGTGGGAATATGACAGACCCATTCTCTCCCTGCTCTTCCCCGGGGGAAGGAAGGTTATACAGACACCCTTGGCCTACTGCATAAGGATAATGATACTACATTAACTCTCTATCGCTATAGCTTTGCCCCTCTCCTGTTTATCCGAAAGTAGGTCTACTGTACATAAATATGTTATTTTACTGCTCTTGTCCCAGTGAAGTCAGGCCCAGCTAGATTTTATACTTGTGGGTGATTTTTTTTAATAAGAAATACATTGTCTCACATTTTACTGGGGCAGCTCTTTGACGATGTGCCTCAATAATGACTAAATTGATTCATACCTATGGCTGAGCCTTTAGCATTCTAAAGCTCTGTCTCAGTCTATGGTCAATGACGTTTTGCCATTTTTATGGATTTACAATATTGCCAAACAGGGGCACAATTTTATTGGCTACTGTAATGAAATAATACAAGATGATGGATATATAAAAGCAATACATGAGGGGAAGGTATCGATTTACCTGTATATCATTTAAGCACCAGTGCCTACTGGTGCTTAAAAGCAATGGAATTGCTTGATATAGGTACTCTACTGAGGAGTTAATGTTACCTGTGTGTGGGTTACTGTATATCTTACAGGATATATTACATTCTATTATTATACTGCACAATGGCAACATGTGCACTTCCAATAGTGTCTGCATACATATGAACCAAAACACATGCAGAGTAAAAGACAGATGTGCAAGCAAACATACACATGCTACATCCGCATACACTCATGGACACACACAGACATACACACTCCTTTTAGCTCATAAAGTGAGTCTGGCGAAGAGAACACGGTCTTTTCTGTATTCCTTTATCACTTTAGATGCAATAGCTCTGGGCATTCAGGACAGCTTTCAGTACATTCCTGTAATCTGGGTTTATCAGATCACATAATGGTTGTCTTTATTAATATGCAACCCAGAGATTGAGATGAGTGACTTCTAGGCGATAACGCTCTGAAATGCCTTCAAGGTTATAGATGATCTGGTGAGAAAAGAGAGTGTGTGTGTGAGAGAGCAATAAATAAAGAGTAAGAGAGAGAAGAAACCGTAAGAGAGAAAAAGAAAACCGCGAACAGAGAAAAAATTATTGTAACCTGCAAAATTGCAATCAGTTCTGTGTCAATATTCCCTGAATCTATCATCAACCTTTAATCACATGTGCATTTGTGGCAGCAGTGAATCATCCTGCTGGGAATGGTTTTATTTTGAACGTATTAATACTTTACCTTAGTATCATATTTCGCTTCAATATCACATTGCAGAATTCCATAATTAGTGTTAGTGTGAATCACCTTGCAGACCTGTACTTGATATTGCAACTCTAAACCTCTGCCAATGAAATCCCCCACCCTTGCCTTAACTAAATTATTAAACAGACTGTTTGACATTCAAGTGAAGTCTCAGATTTATACAGAAAAGATAGCTTTCTATAGGATCAGCTCCTCAGTGACAGTTTGATTTACCAATGCTTAATGAGATAAAACTACGTCTAATGAGATACAACTACGTCAAATGTTATCTTAACAGGACAGAACAATGAGAGGAAGTGCAGCTTTTAGATGGGGTAGCCATTCAATTATGGCAAGCCAGGCATATGCTCATTTGACAGTCAAAACCACCAATTTACCCATTGATATCTCATCTACATTTATTTCCCATCAATTCCCCATCAATAAGCCATCAAAAAAGTGTCATGGACATTAACAGCACTTTGCTTAAATAAGGTCACAGGGAAACAATTTGGTCGAACCAACCACAATCAGGAGTCATCACCTGGCAGCCCGGAGCCAAATGCGTCCCACAAGCCATTGTTGTGGCTCACCAAGGGTGTCTTAATAAAGTAGAAGTAGATATATACTTTCTTACCTCCCAAGGTGGCTGATATGAGGATGTGGGTTCCATACTTCTTGATGATGGTGTCAATGAACTGCTGAGTGGAGGGTCGTCGCCCTAGCAACCGGACACTGCGCTGGAAGTCCGGCATAAGTGGCACGGGGTTCCGGATCAGGTCCCTCCTCTCGATGGCTGTGTTCCTCACCTTCCAACGCGCAAACTCCCTACAAGGAAACCAGCATAGGTAAATGCTTATGTCTTTAAATATTCATCAATGGTATTACGACAACCATTTATGCAACAGCAACAAACCGCACTGGGGACAAGATAAGTAGATGAGCAAAATTGAAGGTCATTTTACAATTGGCACCCGCTATAGCAAGCATCTTCCCTGTTGACATAATATCATCAATGCCATACTTGACTAATGTCTAAAATGGCAGTTACTGTTCACAATAGCTACTGGCAATGTTAAGACAAGAGTGTAAGTCAATTGTGATCAGATTCTTATTGAAAGGGAAGATGTATCGCCATCACTAAGTAAGATTTTTTTTAAATACTAGCAGCACATGACACCATGTAATGACAATTAATTAGCTTTTTTTAATGTAACCTTTATTTAACTAGTCAAGTCAGTTAAGAACAAATTCTTACTTACAATGACAGCCTACCAGGGAACAGTGGGTTTTTTAACCTTTTGGTTACTGGCCCAACACTCTAAACAGTAGGCTACCTGCCGCCACAGCTGGCTACCAGTTTTCTGCTTGAACTTCCAGTGAACATCATCTCACGCCATTGAATCATCATGTTATCTAATCAAGGAAAACGCCAAGCATGGCTGTGGGCTATGCCTGATTCTCTGTAGGTCCTGATTGTGTGAATGATCAGCATTAAACCAAACCGCTTTGGCCACGGGCCAGATCTGGGTCCTGCAATCAGGCAAAACTCCTGATCTCTAATTGAATCACAATCATAGACCAATATTCTCATAGACATTTGAATTACACTAAAATGTCTACTATAGACATCCAATTTCAAAACAAATAAATTCTGTCCCTATTGTGTAAATTGTATGGTCCAATAACTGCAATGGGAATGCTGGTCCAACATTACCCCAGGGCATGGCTGGGGAAACAACTGAAAGAGCTACGTGATTCCACAAACAAGAAAAGCATAGCATTCTACAACTATTACATTGCAAAGTAATCCAGGTGTTATTCAGAATAATTTCCCAGATATGAATTTTAACAACAGCATAACTATTGCATAATCAGCCTTTGCCATATGTGTTTTACGCAGTAGGATTAGGGGCATCTCAAATATAAATATCCATCCAGCTATAATTCTTTGATTAGTATTCTTTGTCTGAAATAACCCCCTGGCAGACCAGTTGTCCTTTTAATTTCCACGAGACAGCTTGCAGTTTGCATGTTTAGCAACACAGACCCACCAAACAATTGGCGGGGAAGAAGGACAATGTTAAAATAAAGATGTCACTTGGCAGCTTGAAGAGGTAGGCTAGGTACAGTATCCACTTATAATTTTGACACGTTGGTATTCAGACAGGTTCGTAAATCTCATTCAACAGGTTAGATCCTTCGGCAATGTAAAAGGATTTTATAAGAGATTGCATTAGTTTGGGAGACACCACTGCCCCTTTATTCAATTGTGAAGCAGGGATTTTTGTCCCATATACCCTATCATACTCATGCAAACACGCACACACAGACAAAGTAGCTGCCAAAGTAGCTGCCAAGCAAACAAGAAAATGTCCATCCAGAGGCGGGGCTCTCAGCGGATGGTAATTTTAATACAGGGAAACTGAAATCCGTCTTGCCTAATTTCCACTAGCATGTCATCTGTGGAACTAAAGAAGAAAGAAAAACCCTAGATAACCTTTACTCCACACACAGAAACGCATAGCAAGCTCTCCCTCTAACCCGAACTCTATCCTCCTGAATCCTGCTTACATGCAAAAACTCAAACAGGAAGTACCAGTGACGCGCTCAATACGGAAGTGGTCCAAAAAAGAGGATGATGCTAAGCTACAGGACTGTCTCGATAGCACAGACTGGATTATGGAGACTCATCCGATGACATTAAGGAGTTTACCACATTGTTAACCGACTTCCTTAACAAGTGCATCGATGAGGTCGTCCCCACAGTGACCGTACGTACATATCCCAACCAGAAACCATGGATTACAGGCAACATTGGCACTGAGCTAAAGGCTAGAGCTTCCGCTTTCAAGGAGAGGGGACACTAATCTGGACACCTATAAGAAATACCGCTACACCTCCGGCGAGTCATCAAACAGGCAAATCAGCAAGACAGGACTAAGATTGAATTCTACTACGCCGGCGAAGATTGAGTCGTACTACACTTGTCGGATGTGGCAGGGCTTGCAAACTATCACGGATTACAAAGGGAAACCCAGCTGTGAGCTGGCCAGTGATGAAAGCCTACCAGACAAGCTAAATGCCTTTTATTCATGCTTCGAGGCAAGCAACACTGAACCATGCATGAGAGCAACAGCTGTTCCGGACAACTGTGTGATCGCTCTCTCCATAGCTGATGTAAATAAGACCTTTAAACAGGTTAACATTCACAATAGATTACCAGATCATCTACTCAGAGCATGCACTGACCAGCTGGCAAGTGTCTTCGATGACATTTTCAACCTCTCCCTGACCCAGTCTGTAATACCTACCTGTTTCAAGCAGACCACCATAGTCCCTGTGCCCAAGAATACCAAGGTAACCTGTCTAAATTACTATTGCCCCGTAGCATTCACGTATGTAGCCATGAAATGCTTTGAAAGGCTGGTCATGGCTCACATCAACACCATAATCCCAGACACCCTGGACCCACTCCAAATTGTATACCACCCAAACAAATCCACAGAAAGAAATTCACGCAATCTCTATTGCACTCCACCTTGCCATCTCCCACTTGGACAAAAGGAACACCTATGTGAGAATGCTGTGCATTTACTACAGTTCAGCGTTCAACATCATAGTGCCCTTCAAACTCATAACTAAGCTAAGGACCATGGGACTAGGGCTGTTACAGAGACTGTATTAGAACCACAATGGCAGTCATGAGTCATAACGGCAATCAAATTCCATCTGAACATTTAGTCATGGTAACTACAGTAGGCTTCTCCAAGCTCTGATGATGCTGATGGGCATTAGTAGGCTTCCAAACTTGCTAACTGCTGGTACTCAGCACTCTATTGTCCCTCTAATCACTCTGACATCAATGCAAATGTAATCATAATTAAAATCAAACACTTCATGAGAGCCCATGAGCTCAAGTTGTGCAACATCTCTATAGGCTATGCAATTGCATGAGAAAACAGAGTTTTGATGGCCTCTATTAAAAAGAAGAAGATCCCATCAGCTAGACCTACCATATGCATTTTTCAACTGTCCTAATATTAAGCACATTGCTTCGCTTTATAACAGGAGTATAATATAAATTAACCAAGGGAAAATTGTTGTCCATTCGCTATTTAAGTGCATAGCTGACATTTATTTTTTTCTCCTGAGACAGGTGCATGATAATTGTCCATTCTAAATCTAAACTAATTTCACACATATATTCTTTAGGTTATGTAAAGACAAGATTAAATTAAGAATAGTCTGATAACATTAGCCTGTCACTTGTGAATGATGTATTATCACTTATGAATGATGTATTATCACTTGTGAATGATGCCCAGCGTGTGCATTACAGTGCATGCAGCTTTTTCAAATCATAGTCACACAGCTCATGCAGCCGGGCCATTAGGCCTATATGTTTTGACAAGGTTTGTAATCACAACTAAAGTGGTCAAATAATTTCTTAAAATGAAGTACATTAATCCGCTTTACAACTTGTGTTGAGCCTAACTGTCATACATAGGCAGCGTGTGAGTTTGGGGAAGTTCATTTTCACCATAAAAATGCATTACATGCATAATCACATTTGCAGTCACTTTTGAGAACATATGATTTCCTGCTAATTGATTGCATTTTGGAACATTTGTGCTTATAGTTTACTTCTGTGTGCTCATTGCTGTGCTTATAATGTGAAGAAATATCCTAATAGTTGATGAATATTTTAAGCTAAACTTCTTATCTGTTGCATCAGCCTCACTGTGTAACGGTATTCGTCGTCTGAAGAAGAGGAAGAGGAACCATTGGACCAAAGCGCAGCGTGGTAAGTGTTCATGCTTTTTATTGGAACTGAACGCTATAACAAAAATAACAAAGAGAATAAACGAAACAGTCCTGCAATGTGCAAAACACTAAACAGAAATTAACTACCCACAAAAACCATGTGGGAAAAAGCTACCTAAGTGTGGTTCCCAATCAGAGACAACAATAGACAGCTGTCCCTGATTGAAAACCATACCCGGCCAAAACAAAGAAATACAAAAACATAGAAAAAATAACATAGAATGCCCACCCAAGTCACACACTGACCAAACCAAAATAGAGACATAAAAAGCTCTAAGGTCAGGGCGTGACACACTGATAAAAAATAATAATAAAAGTAATGCCAGTGGTTGTATTCATTTGGGGTCTACGGCATCCCACAACTTCCCCGAGTATGTTTGGAATATTTAATTATCGCACAGAAGGACAATTTGACCAATAGAATAGGTCAACTTTTGTACTATGGGGGATAATAGATTGACATAGGCTAATGTTGTCACGTTCTGACCTTTGTTTCCTTTGTTTTGTCATTATTTAGTATGGTCAGGGCGTGAGTTGGGTGGGCAGTCTATGTTTGTTTTTCTATGATTTGGGTATTTCTATGTTTCGGCCTAGTATGGTTCTCAATCAGAGGCAGGTGTCATTAGTTGTCTCTGATTGAGAATCATACTTAGGTAGCCTGGGTGTCACTGTGTGTTTGTGGGTGATTGTTCCTGTCTCTGTCTTTGCACCAGATAGGACTGTTTAGGTTTTCCATGTTTATTGTTTTGTAGTGTTCATGTGTACATTTACATATTAAAAGAACCATGGACACTTACCACGCCGCATTTTGGTCCGACTCTCCTTCACCAAAAGAGAACCGTTACAGAATCACCCACCTACCAAGCGGCGTGGTAAAAGACAGCGACGACAGCAGCAGCAACAACAGCGGCCAGCATCACAGGACTCCTGGACATGGGAGGAGATACTGAACGGAGAGGGACCCTGGGCACAGGCTGGGGAATATCGCCGCCCCAAAGCAGAGCTGGAGGCAGCGAAAGCTGAGCGGCGGCAATATGAGGAGGCAGCACGGCAGTGCGACAGGTAGCAGAGAGGCAGCCCCTTATTATAAAATTTTCAGGCACCGTGGGGGGACAGACGTGAGGTGTGGTACTAAGCCAGGTAGCAGACCTGGTGAGCTCAGCGGGTCCTCGTGCTTATTATAAGTATCCAGCGCATTACTGGTCAGGCACCGTGTTATGCGGTTAAGCGCACGGTGTCGCCAGTGCGTGCCCATAGCCCAGTGCGCTATAGGGCAGCCCCCAAAAGTGCCATGCGAGTGTGGGCATCGAGCCAGAGCGTATGGTGCCTGCTCAGCGGGTCTGGTCGCCGGTAGCCTCCCGCCTGTCCGGCGCTGCTGCCGGAGTCTGAGGCGCCAGAGCCCCTCAGCCCAGAGGCGCCAGAGCCCCTGCCCCTCTGTCCCGAGCTGCCCCTCTGTCCAGAGCTTCCGCCCCTCTGTCCCGAGCTGCCCCTCTGTCCCGAGCTGCCCCTCTGTCCAGTGGGGTCATTGAGAGGGGTGGCAATGGTTAGAAAGCCACGGAGGCGGACTAAGACAATGTTGAAGTGGGGTCCGCGTCCCGCGCCAGAGCCGCCACCGCGGACAGACGCCCACCCAGACCCTCCCCTATAGGTTAAGGTTTTGCGGCCGGAGTCCGCACCTTTGGGGGTTCTGTCACGTTCTGACCTTTATTTCCTTTGTTTTGTCATTATTTAGTATGGTCAGGGCGTGAGTTGGGTGGGCAGTCTGTTTGTTTTTCTATGATTTGGGTATTTCTATGTTTCGGCCTAGTATGGTTCTCAATCAGAGGCAGGTGTCATTAGTTGTCTCTGATTGAGAATCATACTTAGGTAGCCTGGGTGTCACTGTGTGTTTGTGGGTGATTGTTCCTGTCTTTGCACCAGATAGGACTGTTTAGGTTTTCCATGTTTATTGTTTTGTAGTGTTCATGTGTACATTTACATATTAAAAGAACCATGGACACTTACCACGCCGCATATTGGTCCTCTGATCCTTCTCGCCTCTCCTCTTCAGATGAAGAGGAGGAAATCCCTGACAAGTGTTTTTGCTGTTCGTTAGGCCTACTCATCTTGTTGGCTGAAGAAAAGTAAATGTGGACAGTTCTTCAATATGCGCCTTGGAATTCTATAAGAAGGACGTGCGCAGTTGCGTTCCCTTTGTATTACTTCATCAAATTGGCAAAGACTCCCTCCCTTCTGTTCTCTGTGCTATAGCATGGCACGAGGTACCGATGTACCAAGTGTGGAACCAACAGGAACAGCTTCTAGCCCCAAGCCATAATACGGCTAAATAGTTAGTAAGTAGTTAACCAAATAGCTACCCGGACTGTCTGCATTGACCCTTATTGCACAAACTCATCACATACGCTGCTGCTACCGTTTATTATCTATTCTGATGCCTAGTCACTTTATTCTACGCTACGCCAATCTACCGCCATTACCTCATACCCCTGTACATCGACTCAGTACTGGTAACCCGTGTATAGATCCAAGTTATCGTTACTCATTGTGTATTTATTATTACGTCTTATTACTTTTCTTTTATTTCTCAATTTTCTTTCTCTTTGCATTGTTGTGAAGGGCCCGCATGTAAGCATTTAACTGTTAGTCTACACCTGTTTACAAATACAATGTGACAAATACAATTTGATTTGATTTTAAACACACACAGGCACACACACACTGTCCTTGATGGAGGTGTGGTGTCTCTGTGACAAGGGAATCTCTCTCTCTCTCTCTCTCTCTCTCTCTCTCAGCCTTTTGAAAAGCGCTTTCTAATTACTGCTCTTCAAGGGGATGGGAACAAATGAATGCAAATTGCATTGTGGCTGGTTTTGCATCAACAAATCTCAAGGTAAAGTAGGGAAGATAATGAGGCATATTAGGTCTCCACATGAAATCACTCACAAGGTAGGTAGCACACTTGCGTGGGTGTGGCTGTGTGTGTGCGTGCATTATGTGTATGGATGTGTAATTGTATATTTCTATATGTGAGCGTCTGTATATGAAACTGTACTTGTGTATGTGTGTGTGTGTATCTGTGTCTCTGTGTATCAGTGTGCAATTGTCTCAGCACGAGTGAGGGAGAGATGGTGATAAAGAGAGAGAGAAAGACAAAGAAGGGAGAAATGAAGAAAGCTACAATCTGGTCCAATTTGTGCTTATCTCTCCACTGGGTTTGGCTCATGTTCGAGAAAAAGGCAGCAGCCCTATTCAGATTTCTCATTTGCTGCAACCCCGTCCTTTGGATTCATGTCAATGAGGACTTCAATGTGTTCGTTGTAGTTAAAGGACCCTGTGGTTTAGCTTTGGACTCTATCCTCTATAATCTCTTCACACAATAAAACAGATGCAGGCTAAATACAGGTTAACACAGGGCCCAGGTAAAATAGCACTACTCATTAAGACAAGTCCAAACCAATCAAGTCTGACTCAATTACCTAGTTTATCATTCATTACATGATCTGCTGAAATATTTGGCATGTGTGCAACAGCACACACAATATGGGTTGTACTGTAAATGTAAAGCAGGAAATGAAATGACTCATGCTGTTATCTAGGCAATATGTTCTAGTGATAATGTGTCAATACAACGTTGTCTGACAGAAAATTATAATTCCATTGCACATGTTGATTGCGCATTGCAAACAGTAATTCTGCTGTACTATAACAGCACCGAAAGCGTACTTTGTCTCAGGTACACCACCAAGGCCCCGTTTTCCTCTCCTAGACTCACCAACCCTCAATTGTTCCCCACCATGATTAAGCTGTGAGTAGGTCCTTGGGCCCTTCAAATTGACCTATTACTTAGTTCCAATTCTCAGAGAGTCGATCAGCTGGGTTCAATTTCCCCGTGCATTGCTCGGTGGTAACAACTTTCATTGGCCGTGTTCAGCATGCTATTACCATCAGACTCCCTTTGGCCTGCACTCCTGTATTTGGATTGTGTCCAAAGTCACATGCATTAATCAGAATATACGCCTACCTTTTTCAGGCAATAGCGAGATTTGCCAGCAGTCTTGATAGTGTGATGGTATGGCCTGATAAATGTGACATGTACATGAATGGTCTCTGTCAACGTCTCTGGTAAAATAACAGGTAATAAAATGGCAATAAAGGGTTAACGCAATTATATTCACATGAAGACAGCAGGTGGTGTGAATACAAAGGCGATGGGTAGTATGTTTTTATCGTAACTCTAAACAGCCTCTCAAAATAACTGTTCTGAAAGCATATGTTACTAAAAGTGTAATTACCTCTATCTGATTAGTTGGTTATGTTATTTCATCAGCTAAAGGGAGATGGTAGACTGCATCTATCAGTAACAAGCCTTTCGCTCATCAACTTTTCCCCAACATGAGCACAAAATAATATGCCAGTTTCATATTTTCCTCCATTGTATTCCCATAATTCATCCACCATTTTGTTCATATCCAAAATACTTTTCTTGAGGTGAAAACAAAATCATCACAATTCTTCAATGTCAAGAAGACAAGTAATTTTCTAGAGCACAATGCTCGGTGGTGTGTGTTGGTGTATGCTGATTAATCCGGGATACTCTTCAGAGATCAGTTGCTGTGTGTGTGTGTGATGGACACACACACATCTAAATGGAATGATAAGTCAACAGACATAATAATAATCATTCCAAGAGAACTGAGAGATTATCAGATTTACCCAAATCTCCCTTGTGCTCCCTTCATCTCTCTCTCTCTCTCTATGTATCAATTTGTTTTAAGTACATCCCTCTTCACGGCTCAGGACGATTAGCATGGAAGCATATGTGGCGGCCATATGTATTTGGGTCCGTATGCCCAGATTAGGCATGCCAGCAGATGGGACCTGTGATATGATTCACTGCTTCATTTTTCAACTCAAAGCCTAGTTTAATGACCCCTCAAAGAAACATGTGAGAAGATAAATACGAGTGCCACTGCAAACTAAGACAAGTGGAAGAAAGCATTATTATCACTTCAGTCAGGCATTAGAGGAGAGATAGTGTGAGGTGGGGAGTGTGTTTTATTTTTCATTTATTTAACTAGGTAAGCCAGTTAAGAGCAAAATCTTATTTACAATGACAGCCTAGCAGGGAACAGTGCCTTGTTCAGGGACAGAATGACATTTTACCTTGTCAGCTCAGGGACTCGATCCCAGCAACCTTTCGGTAACTGGCCCAAAGCTCTAACCACAAGGCTACCTGCCGCCCCAGGGGTGGGGTGGACATCTGGCATTTTGGGCAAATGCCAGATGGGCTGGTCCATTGTTAGCCTAGTGAGCCTAACTAGCTTTATTTTGTGCAAAATGATCATTATCTGGCAAAAAAATGGAGTCTCAAGGAATACAATGGGCCGGTGTGGGAGCCTCGAAGAATAAAATGGGCCGGTGTGGGAGCCTCGAGGAAAAAAATGGTCCGGTGTTGGGGCCTCGAGGAAAAAAATGGTCCGGTGTTGGGGCCTCGAGGAAAAAAATGGTCCGGTGTTGGGGCCTCGAGGAAAAAAATGGTCCGGAGTTGGGGCCTCGAGGAAAAAAATGGTCCGGTGTTGGGGCCTCGAGGAAAGAAATTGCCCGTTGTGGGGGCATGCTTGCTGAGATCTGTGACATACACTACCAGTCAAATCATTTAGAACATCTACTTATTCAAGTTTTTTTTTAAACTGTTTTCTACATTGTAGAATAATAGTGAAGATAATAAAACTATGAAATAACACATGGAATAATGTAGTAACCAAAAAAATGTTAAACAAATAAAAATATATTTTATATTTGAGATTCTTCAAATAGCCACCCTTTGCCTTGATGACAACTACGCACACTCTTGGCATTCTCTCAACCAGCTTCACCTGGAATGCTTTTCCAACAGTCTTGAAGGAGTTCCCAAATATGCTGAGAATTTGTTAGCTGCTTTTCCGTCACTCTGCAGTCTGACTCATCCCAAACCATCTCAATTTGGTTGAGGTCAGGGGATTGTGTAGGCCAGGTCCTCTGATGCAGCACTCCATCACTCTCCTTCTTGGTCAAATAGCCCTTACACAGCCTGGAGGGGTGTTGGGTCATTGTCCTGTTGAAAAACAAATGATAGTCCCACTAAGCACAAACCAGATGGGCATACCGCTGCAGAATGCTGTCAAAGCCATGCTGGTTAAGTGTGCCTTCAATTATTTAAAAAATCACAAGAGTGTCACCAGCAAAGCACCCCCACACCATAACACCTCCATGCTTTACGGTGGGAAATACACATGCAGAGATCATCCGTTCACCCACACCGCATCTCACAAAGACATGGCAGTTGGAACCAAAAATCTCCAATTTGGACTCCAGACCAAAGGACACATTTCCACCGGTCGAATGTCCATTGCTCATGTTTCCTGGCCCAAGCAAGTCTCTTTTTCTTATTGTTGTCCTTTAGGAGTGTTTTCTTTGCAGCAATTTGACCATGAAGGCCTGATTCACCTCTCCTCTGAACAGTTGATGTTGAAATGTGTCTGTTACTTGAACTCGGTGAAGACTTTATTTGGGCTGCAATTTCTGAGGCTGGTAACCCTCATGAACTTATCCTCTGCAGCAGAGGTAACTCTTCCATTCCTGCGGCAATCCTCGTTAGAGCCAGTTTCATCATAGCACTTGATGATTTTTGCGACTGTACTTGAAGAAACTTTCAAAGTTCTTGAAATGTTCCCTATTGACTGACCTTCAAGTCTCAAAGTAATGATGGACTGTCATTTCTCTTTGCTTATTTGAGCTGTTCTTGCCATAATATGGAATTGGTCTTTAACCAAAAAGGGCTATCTTCTGTATACCCCCCTACCTTGTCACAACACAACTGATTGACTCAAACACATTAAAAAGGAAAGAAATTCCACAAATTAACTTTTAAGAAGGCACACACTCATGAAGCTGGTTGAGAGAATGCCAAGAACTGTCATGAAGGCAAAGGGTGGCTACTTTGAAGAATCTCAAATATATAATATATTTTTATTTATTTAACACTTTCTTGGTTACTACATGATTCCATATGTGTTATTTCATAGGTTTAATATCATTCTGTGGCACCTTATCTGATTGTCAGGCATTTTTTCTGTTAGTGCTAGTTTGACCACCAGATGGCATCTTTGAGAAGCATTTGATAGTCTTCCATATTGGCATTACCAGCAAATTTAAAAAAAATGTAATAACATAGTATATGGGATTGATTTCAAGAAATTTGGCTTAATTAATTTGATTAATATTATGTTTCTATTCTGAGAAAAACGAAAAACGAAACACTCAGGATTTCCGTTAGGATGGAATGGAAAATATGGCGCTGTACAATGTGATGGTCGGGAGTAGGCAGCATAAAAGGATTGGATGATTCTAAATGGTTTGCCTTCATTAGACAACTTTGTTCCAATATTTCTGTAAATCAATGATATTTATTCCCATAGAAATTCATTATGGATCCATAACTAAATAAACATCAACATTTTGAAAGTGTATTATTATCTTTTTTTTTATTAACGAAAGCATAAATATGCGATGAAGAAATACAGTACTGTACAGTATATGCTTTAACATTTGGATAATAAAGCATTTAAAGCATTTTGAAGATAAGCCACCTGCATTTGTTTATTTGGCTACTGTGCAGTCTGACAAGTAAACATAGCCTACAGTACATACTGTAGTAAACATGGGAAAATGCCTAATTCCTTACATAAGGGAGAGCAGGCCATGTCCAGACTTTCTCGGTGACCTCAAGTACTCATTAATTCTGTATTTAATACTTTTTCGGGTTGCATCAGTCATGAACAGAAACTTCTGAGACACAATATTAATGATGAACACCCGGAGGTTCACTGGTAAGCCACATTTGCCTAGGGATCCATCCCAGTTTGTATTCTGTGCCCACTCGTGGTATCTCTCTTCAGTTACACATCCTTGGAATAGCAGAACAGCATGATGGTGTGGGCGACCCACTGCCTGGTGAGCAGTTGGCCAAGTTCTGTTGTCAGAAGAGGAACGGAAATGTCAAGGTGAACCGACAACCTGACGAACCCGCCACGTATGTTGACTTTGCCTGTCGGAGGTGGAGTTCCAGAGCTCACAGGTGTGCCTGGCATGGATTGTGACTCCATCTCGTTCCTCTCCCTTTTCAACGCGTCTGCCTGACTCTCCACAAATGCCGCCTGACTCTCCGCTAATGAGGAGTGACTCTCCGCCAATACCGCTTGGCTCTGGACTATTGCATCAGCTGTTGCCCGTATCGCTGCCCTCAGAGAATGTTTCTTTTTCTGATGGTCTGCCTTCAATATCTCAATCTCGGTCTACAAAGTTTCAATCTCATCCATGTGCACCTTCATCAGTTAGAAATGTAACACTTCAGAGTACTTAAGCATCAAATACATTGCAAGTTGAGGGATTTTCACAACAGCAGCCGCCTATAAAAAAGTATATTGTCCTGCTAATAGGAAACATTTTCATGATGGGCTACACCTGCAACAGTACCACAGTACACTTGTGAAAAACAAGTGTTTGAAAACCTGTGTTCAAAATGCCTCCAGTTGTCCATCACTACTGTAAATAAAAACACAGCATTGTTTACATCTTGTTACATGCTTTATTGTAACCACAATGTCACACATAATTTGTATCTACCTGTATCTATCTAACTTTTAGAGTTTGGGATTTACAAATGTGCGCTTTCATTATTAGTTACATTGTTTTAGCTCAAACGTACAGATTTTTTTTTCTTTAAATGGTTGTTTTATGTAGGATGCTACATTTTTGACCAGTTTCAATTGTAAGCAAGTCTCACAGCCAACCTCAGCCAGTTAAGTTATTTTATATAGGTCTAGGCTCAGAAAAACTAGACTCCAATTAGGCCCTCTTGTTGTTTGTAAAGTCAAAATAAAAAAAGTATATTATTGTTGAAATGAATTGCCCGACTGGTGTAGGTTTTTTCCATCTGTTGGTGTGCCACACTTGCACAACAAGTTAGCTATATTTTCAGCACCAGCCACTGTTCACCTCCTATTGAGTGCGCCGCCAGTGTTTTTTAAAATGTAACCTTTATTTAACTAGGCAAGTTAGGTAAGAACAAATTCTTATTTACAATGACGGCCTACCCCAGCCAAACCCGGATGACGCTGGGCCAATTGGCACTCCCAATCACGGTTGGACGTTATACAGCCTGTATTTGAACCAGGGACTGTAGTAAATCCTCTTGCACTGAGATGCAGTGCCTTAGACCGCTGCGCCACTCGGGAGCACTGACCAATATATACTGTTTTTTTTTTCTTCAGAGCATTAACCGTGTGTAGGTAGATGTGGAAAGGTAGATACAAATGATTTGTTGCAAGTTGGGGAGGGAGAGGGGGGTTCACACCAAGCTCGGCTATTAGACAATTCTTTAGTAAAGGTTGAATAGTCTATTGTTCAGCTAATAGCCCATCCTTCAACACTTGTGAAAAACGAATAATAATATTTTTTCCTCTTTCAACATGTTAATTGATAAAGTGTTTTTAGCCACAATTGGCCATAAACCCAATTAATACATTTGGGCACGGTCGATAGCTTGCTGGACTTCGGGCTAGAATGTTGAGGGTTCGAAACATGCTCCCTGCTTGTTTCATGACATTATTATGCCGGTCTCAGAGCAAATAGCCTGGATTGTTACTCCCATCTCGTTCCTCGCCCTTTCCACGCACCATTCTCCCCCTGAGTGGCTCGCTTGTGGGCGTGCTGGCAGGAAATGGCAGAATCTTCGGTTGTGCGTCAAGAATTCAGCATAACAAGTGTGTATGAAGGTCTGGTTATTCACAGGCAAATAGTAATATGCTCTAAACCGCTCTGATGACAAACAAACTTTGCTGCCCTGTTTTCAATCATCCACATGGTTGGGAGAACCTCCTCAGATTAATGCAGAAGAAGGGAGTTAGATATGCATAGGAAGTGTAGTGTACTGTTGTCTTTCTGTATATGAAATACAATCATGTTTCTAGTTACAATGTGTAATCATTGATGTCCCAGGAGCAGGAGTGGTAAACACTGTTGAAGTGTAGAATTGTAATACATACATGCAGACACAGCATCATTCAAAGAATGGAGTTTGATACACCTGGTATTGGATATGACAAAAAAAAACTTGCTAAATAGCCATTTTTGTAAATTAACTTTTTGAGAAAAAATATATGCACAATCGTTTGTCTCTACATTAACAAACATATTGCTCTCAATGGAATTGTACATTTTTTGCTTGACTCGTTATGACGTTATACTGTAATTACTTACATTTGCTTCCACCATAATGTTTTGTCAGCCATCTTTGCTGAAGAAAATGACCAGGGAGGCTCGCGTCAAATTCCTCATTGGAACCACTCGATATGATTGGTCAAATAAAAACCGTGGAACCCAAATGCATAATGAGTGCTCTAACTTCCCATTGCAGTGGTCTGGAGCAGTGAAGCTTGACACTGGGTACCTCTAAATCCTGTGGTGTAAGCTCGCAACTTTTAAAGGAGGAACCACGGTGAAAATAATGTCCTCTAATAGTCTAAAACAATTCAGATAACACTTTAATGGCTTACTAAGCCGATATATTGTTTCACCAATAATATCAGCCGATATTGGCCTTTTACCGATAAATCGGTTTCAGACGATAATTCCACCGATAACGGATATTCAATAAATAGGATGAATAAAGGAAATCTCATGCTGATCTGAACACTTAAGGCTATTCACATGATTTGTCATTATTGTCACAATGTAAAAAAATCAACATTTGAAGCATATTTCATGGAGAATTGCTCTTTAGGATGTCCATTTATGAGAAGTCAGTGTGGAAATGTTTTACTTTATAATTTCCCCACTGTAAAACAGTATATTGGCAGATACTGTATATTGGCAACTACGTTTTGTCCCACAATAGATCAGAGTCGATATCAGACCCAAAAACATGACACAAGTTGCAGATACCTTAAGTCACAAACCTCTGCCAATGCTTCAATTTACTCTCTTGTTGTTGTTTTTATACTTCAACTAAGAAACAGGTCTTGTTTTATAGCTAGCAGGGAGAAATATTCTAATACCCTCCAAACAGAATATTTTCCACTACTGCCAACTGATCTTTTCAAGTATTTACCTATTTCGCGTCCCCCTGGCCAGTGCTTATGAGAAGTCACACTACATTACAAAATATTACAGAATTATGTTATCTTTTATCAAATATAAAACCACAACAAAAATAATATGCCTGTATCTTATTCAACTTTCTCCAAAATGCAAATGCAAGATGATTCATATGCTTTCCACCTGGGGAAGACTTTTGAAAGGCATTTCAACTTATTGTGTTTGATGCCAGGAGGAACATTGAGGAAGAGCTATCCATCTTCCACTAATTCCCCTGCGAACTTGTTTGGAGGGAACATTTAATTGAATTCCTGCACAACCATTTCTCGCATCCCCTCCGTGTTTTTATTTCTGTTTACTCGTCTTCCCAGACATTAGAACAATCAAAGCGACATGCTCCCCCTGGTTTCTATGTGTGGTGAATGGGGACATATCTCAACAGGGAATGCTACCACTAATGAGTGTACTGGTGGCTTTGGTCATCTCTGCTTCCATTTCAGACATGAACAACTTAAAGGCCTGAAGAAAAGGAACGTCCACAGTGCACGGTCCATAATTAAGCATCATCTTTTGCACATTGAGCTATCACACTCAATCTGCCTCTTATTAAGCAGGGAGCACTGCAGGAGATGAATATGAAAATGTGTACATGGGAGGGAAAAAGAAGAATACTCAGAGACAAATGCAGCCAAGCAAGCCACTATCTTCTCCGTCAAATTCGACGCCCCCAGGATTGAGAGACAATTAGTCAGTTGATAAGATCATTTGAATAATAACTCTTCATCGTTAAATAACCCATGTGACGCTCTATGAAAAGATATACTGTATGACGCTCTAAGTAAGATATACTGTATTTTCTATTCAAGTAAGCAGACATAGCTCTGATGTCATGGGAGACATTTATGTTACCGGGATGTACAATCTTAACAGCTACCACAGATCTGACAGACAGCTTTAACCTTTTTCCATGGGATCAGGAGAAACTCACCATTTAACAAACCTGCAGCTGTCATCCTACATGCATCTAATCACTTTCTACATAGCGATAAAGAGCAATATCTGCCAGGCAGCTGATCTGAATGCAGTCCCACAGCCAGATTCAATCCCCCATTAGAAATGGGTGACATTAAAAGAGGGTGTTCAGATAATCCATTGCGGATGAATGGGCTTGAACCCCACTGTTTTCTGACAGCTATATGTCTCTGACAGAGACATTTACAAATGCCAGTTTCACAAAGCTGTGAAAACCTAAATGTGTCCTTATTCAGCTTTCTAGTAGGATTCAGTATCCTACAGTACTCCAGGACTATATTTTTGTCTCTGGTGGAGTTACAGAAGCCTTGCTGTTCAGATGAGGCTGTTTTATTCGGATGTATGTGCAGAAAAAGCTGGCATGCTGCTTGTTGCTTGAGATAGATTCTGATCCAGTTATTATAATTCCTCAAAGAATGTCATGGTAAATGATGTGTCATTGAACACTGGTCACTTTAATAATGTTTACATACTGTTTTACCCACTTGTTTTACCCACTTTATATGTACATACTGTATTCTAGTCATGGTTCATCCTATATAACTACTACTGTAGACACCTTTTCTATTCATATACTGTATATACATTATATGAATATATATCTTTTATACATTGCTTGTTCTGATATTTCTTAATTTCTTAATCCTGAAAAAGTATGTGTGTATTTTTATTGCTTGGTATTACTGCACTGTTGGAACTAGAAACACAAGCTTTCACTGCACCTGTGATATCTGCAAATCTGCATAAAAATACACTTTTATTTAGAAAATGTAAGCATTTCCACAATGTGATGACTTATTTCTTCCATTCCTCACAGGCTCCATCTTAAATCAAACTGACAATGCTAAGTGATTTGAGAATGTGCCATATCTTCTTTGTCTTTAGTGTACGTGTCAGGCTTTTCCCTAAGTGTCCATTCTATATCTCACCTCCCCCTCCAAGGTATTGTGTGGTTTAAATTAGAATACTCTCATTATCCTGTGTCTGTTCAACCAACCCACATCTTTTGGAGGAAATCCTATTTAAATTAGATGAATATCCATACAAAATCCTATTCATACCACAGTTAACCAATCATGACTCAGGTATTATTGTTCTATGACACAGCAGATGGCAGACTTATACATACTAACATAAGTGGATTAATACCTAATTGAAACAAATTACCTCCACATGCTGAGATCTGGGTTGTTAGGCTTTAGCCTGAAGTGTTTAAGTCCCTTGGTGGGTAGTCTCCTATTATTCCATAGTGGGGACCACCAGTGTGATGGTGGTGGGGGGGATCTTAATGGACTGTTTTTTAAAGAATACATCTTAATGGCTTTCTTCCTACACAGGGCCATGTGGAAATCGATGGGGGATTTATTTTGGTTTTCACAGGTGCTGCTTTGCTGCTTTCTATTCAGTACCGATGTGGGCTGTATCTGTAAACACAGCAGGTGACATTGAGGCCAGAAATGGTTACATTAAATCCAGAGCTATTTTAATGTACTGTGTGAATCAGCCCTGCCACAGGCAATAATGGAGCTCAAACAGCACAGAGGCTATATTTGTTTATATTAAGGTGCAGGAGCTCCACAATACTTTTGAGATAATATTATATAAGAAGAACAAGAGCTCAAGCAGTAGAAAATTTGAGGTCCTGGTACTCAGCTCCGGCGAGCTCCTGCCCAAGTCAAGCACTGGGCATACATCCCATACATCAATTACATGGAATGATGAGAGCGGCTGTGCTGGAGAGATATACTATATATACAAAAGTATGTGGATACCCCTTAAAATTTGTGGATTTGGCTATTTCAGCCAAACCCATTGTAGACAGGTGTATAAATTCGAACACACAGCCATGTAATCTCCACAGAAAAACATTTCCAGTAGAATGGCCTTATTGAAGATCTCAGTAACTTTCAACGTGGCACAGTTATAAGATGCCACCTTCCCAACAAGTCAGTTTGTCAAATTTCTGCCCTGCTAGAGCTGCCCCGGTCAACTGTAAGGGCTGTTATTGTGAAGTGGAAACTTCTAGGAGCAACAGCGGATTAGCCACGAAGTGATAGGCCACACAAGCTCACAGAACGATACTGCTGAGTGCAGAAGCGCCTAGTGCGTAAAAATCGTATGTCCTCAGTTGCAACACTCACTACCGAGTTCCAAACTGCCTCTTGAAGCAACGTCAGCACAATAACTTTTCGTTGGGAGCTTAATGAAATGGGTTTCCATAGCCGAACAGCCGCACACAAGTCTAAGATCACCATGTGCAATGCAAGCGTAGGCTGGAGTGGTGTAAAGCTCGCCACCATTGGACTCTGGAGCAGTGGAAACATGTTCTCTGCAGTGATGGTTTGGGGATGCTTTGCTGCCTCAGGACCTGGACGATTTGCCTTAAATAGAAGGAACCATGAATTCCTTCTGCTCTGTATCAGAGAATTCTACAGGAAAATGTAAGGTCCTCCGTCTGTGAGCTGAAGCTCAGCTGGGTCATGCGGCAAGACAATGATCCACACAAGTCTACATAAAAAAATGTTAAAAAGCAACAAATTAGAAGTTTTGGAATTGCCTAGTCAAAGTTCAGACCTAATAAAATCAAATCAAACGTTATTTGTCACATGCGCCGAATACAACAAGTGTAGCCCTTACCGTGAAATGCTTACTTGCAAGCTATTAACCAACAGTGCAGTTCAAAAAGAGTTAAAATATTTACCAAATAAACTAAAGTTAATAAAAATCTAAAAAGTAACACAATAAAATAATGTTAACGAGGCTATATACTGGGGGTACCGGTACAGGTAATTTGTACATTTAAGCAGGGGTGAAGTGACTACGCAAAGATAATAAACATTGAGTAACAGCAGTGTACAAAAACAAATTTGGCCATTTGGCCATTTGATCCCAATTGAGAAATTGTGGCAGGACTTGAAACGAGAAGTTCATGCTTGAAAACCCACAAATGTTTCTGAGTTAAAGCAGTTCTGCCTGGACGAATGGGCCAAAACTCTGCCACAGCGATGTGAGAGACTGATCAACAACTACAGGATGTGTTGGTCGCAGTCGTTGTAGCTAAAAGGTGGCACAACCAGTTATTGAGGGTAAGGGGTAATTACTTTTTCACACAGGGGAATTTGATTTTGCATAACTTTGTTAATATGATGTTATTGACAGAGGTTTGGAACTCTCTTATTGGTCTATTAACTAATTTTCTGCTTGGTGATGTCACCAGGTTGGCCAAAACTCTATCCCACAAAAACAGGCTGACATTTCAGGTGGTCTTTTCAAACAGTTCTTACATTTAAAAGGACATTATCATCATTTTCACAATTTCATAGTGTGGAAATATATATAAAACACATTAACATTTTGACTGCACTGGGCCTTTAGTAGCTTCAATCCACAAAAAGTGGATTTCTTCTCTAACCTGTGGTAATAGCGGTGAAAATATCATCATGATGAGAGAGGGAGAATTAGAGAGGGGACTAAGCCTGGGCCGAATTCAGGCTACGTTGAAAAAACAGAAGGTATTCTGAGATTAATAATCATTTTTATGTATGATTGCTACATGCAGTGTTTTTTTTGTGAGACTCTACAGCTCGGTCATTGTTTCTTACATTCTGACTCCAGACAGATCATAGGCATGGCACTGCCCACGTGACCCCAGAAAGCCTCAACCATCCTCATCGAAATTCAGAACACAAAAATTGCCAAATTAATTTGATGCTTCCCTTAAAAAGCCTTTCAGATGTAAAGCACTGATATTCACAGTAAATATTCACATCAACTATAGTTCCAATTTGTTTTTGAACCGCTTCTATTTTGTAGTCATTATAATCTTAAACTTTGAAAGTGTTGACTCCAAAACAATTAGAGGTTGAAAAACCTTTCGGTGACCGTGAATGATACAGGATGCAAGGTTGCTAAAAAATAAGTCAATAGCATGTATCTCTGATGTCAAAACGACAGACCAGTATCCCTTCTTACTTTTCTTTCCAAAACACTTGAGCGTGCTGTCTCTGACCAACTTTCTCGCTATTGCCAACAATATTCTTGTCACGGCCATTAAAAGAAGAGGATCAAGGTGCAGCGTTGTGAGCGTACATTTTCTCTTTATTAGAAAAGTGACGCCGAACAAAACAAAAAACACTACAAAAACAAACTGTGAAGCTAAAGGATATGTGCCCTAAACAAAGTCAACTTCCCAAATAGAAACGAGGGAAAAAGGGCTACCTAAGTATGGTTCCCAATCAGAGACAACGATAGACAGCTGTCCCTGATTGAGAAACATACCCGGCCAAAACATAGAAATATAAAATCATAGATAACAAAACATAGAATGCCCACCCCAAATCACACCCTGACCAAACCAAATAGATACATTAAAAGGCTCTCTAAGGTCAGGGCGTGACATTTCTTGACTCTAAATAGCCATGCTTTGAAACGGGTCACTTAACCAACACTGCTCTTCTCTGTGTCACGGAGGCTCTCCTCAATGCCAAAGCTGACTCTCTGCTCTGTTCTCATCCTCTTAGATCTATCCGCTGCCTTCGTCACCATGAACCATCAGAATACTCCTCTCCACCCTCTCAGGGCAAGGTGTCTCAGGCTCTGCACACTCTTGGATTGCATCCTACCTGGCAGTCCGCTCCTACCAGGTGATGTGGAGATGATCTGTGTCTGCACCACATACTCTCACTACTGGTGTCACCCAGGCCTCGGTTCTAGGCCTTCTCCTCTTCTCTCTATACACCAAGTCACTCAGCTCCGTCATATCCTCACACGGTCTCTCCTATCATTGCTATGCAGAAGACACTCAACTACTTTTCTCCTTCCCCCATTCTGACACTCAGGTGGCGACACGCATCTCTGTGTGCCTGGCAGATATGTCAAATTGGATATTGGCCCACCACCTTAAGCTCAACCTCGACAATTTGGAGCTGCTCTTCCTCCCGGGGAAGGCCTGCTCGCTCCTAGGCCTCTCCATCACAGTTAACAAATCCACAGTGTCCCGCTCCCAAAGTGCAAAGAACATCTGGAGTTACCCTGGAGAACAACCTGTTGTTCTCTGCAAACATAAAAATAGTTACTCGCTCCTGCAGGTTCGTGTTATACAACATCCGTAGAGTACGACCCTACCTCACACAGGAAGTGGAGCAGGTCCTAATCCAGGTGTTTGGCATCTGCCATCTGGCCTACTGCAACTCACTGTTGGCTGGGCTTCCCGCTTGTGCCATCAAACCCCTGCCGTTATCCAGAACGCTGTAGCTCGCCTGGTGTTAAACATTCCCAAGTTATCCCATGTCACCCCTGTCCTCCACACACTCCACTGGCTTCCAGTACATGCCTACGGAGCAGCATGATGAACTGCCCCTCCCTACCTTCAGGTTATACTCAAACCCTACACCTCAACACGAGCACTCAGTTCTGCCACCTGTGGTCTCTTGGACCTCCCAATCCTGCTCAGCCCAGTCCAAGCTCTGCTCTTCAGAGTCTCTGCCCATCTTCAGAAAACATCTGAAACCTTACCTCTTCAAAGAGTATCTTAAATAATCCCACAGCACCCCACCCCCCTCGCACCACCTCCTCACCCCTCCCCTAAACATCATCATTTTGTGAACTAACACTTGCACTTGACCCCCCTTACTTTATCGAGGGAAAATGTACTTACTATGCCTGTGATATGTGGTTGTCACACCTAGCAATCGAATGCACTAGCTGTAAATTTATCTGGATAAGAGCATCTGCTAAATGACAAAAATGGAAATGGAAAAAACAAATCACCACTCTCCCGGATGTCCTGACAAATACAGTATACACTGCTGTGGCAATTTTTAAATATATTGAATTTCATGGCTAGGCTAATAGCTTCGTCAGCACATTGAGGTTGCTGCGCCATGAGCCCTAAAATGGATCTAATCACGACAATCTCTTAATACACTTTAATCTAGCGGTTTACGCAGGACATGATGCTGGAATCAGATCTGCGGGTGACTGACCTGGCTGCTTGTTCAGATCTAATTAACAGTGTAATAGAAGAACTCCTGCTGATGAACACATTTGAGAGAGAGGTATAGTCTTGCATTTAAACTCATTTACGCCTATATTATATACTGCAGATTAGATAGAGAAAACATTAATAAGGATAACATGGTGAGTTTTATTACACTCAACTGTGTTTCAAGAAGAATGCAAAGTTATCAAATCTGAAAAGGCATCAGCAGCAAGGAATCATTAATTTAGGTATACTCTGACAGATATGTGAAAAATTTTTAAGCATCGCTAATGACCAAAAAAATCTGCTATGAATGGGATATGGTTCCCTCTAAAACAAATGCATTGGACCTACTATTGCAATATTATCATCTGCCAATAGAAAACTGGCTTTATAGGTAACTTTTCTGTTGACTGATAAAACACTAGCTTTGGTTCTTTGCAGCATCACAGTTGCAAATCGCATGCATAACAACAATGCTCAGAGACTTTGCATAAGAGTGAGAGGTATCAAGGTCAAAACAAACATGCAGTATAATGAAACAAATGTTACTGCAAATGCTCCAGCTGCCATGTATTGTGTCTCATCCATCTGCTGCTGTCCTGAATTCTCTATGGAATAACTTCCACTGATGCCCTAAATAGAATATGGATAGATCCACATGGAATCTATGACATCTGCAAAGCAGATATTTGGACAGTGCCTTCGGAAAGAATTCAGACCACTTTACATTTTCCAAAATTTTCTAAGTTAGAGCCTTATTTTAAAATTGGTTAAAAACATCTTCAGCAATCTGCACACAAAACCTGATAATGACATAGCAAAAAAAATTTTTAGAAACTTTTGCAAATGTATTAAACATGAAAAACTTTAATACCTTGTTTACATAAGCATTCAGACACTTCGCTATGAGACTCGAATGTCACGCCCTGACCATAGAGAGCTGTTTATTTTCTATGTTGGTTGTGGTGTGACAGTGACTAAGTGGTTTATCTAGATGAATTATATACCTATGTTGGCCTGGTATGGTTCCCAATCAGAGGCAACTGTTTATCGTTGTCTCTGATTGGGGATCATATTTAGGTAGCCATTTCCCCATTGTACTTTGTGGGATCTTGTCTATGTATAGTTGCCTGCGAGCTCTACCTGAGCTTCACGTTTAGTTTGTTTCGCTTTATTGTTTTAGTTATTTGAGTTTTCTCTTCCTAATAAAAACGATGGAAACATACCACGCTGCATCTTGATCCACTCCTTATAACGATCGTGACAAAAGATCCCACCACAAACGGACCAAGCAGCGTGGCCAGGGGGAGCAGACATTCTGGACATGGGAGGATATCTTGGAAGGTAAGGAATCCTGGACGTGGGAGGAGATCCTGGCCGGAAAGGATCGCCTTCCATGGGAGCAGACGGAGGCAGCGAGGGAACAACGACGACGACACCCGAGAGGCAGCCTCAAATAAAAAAATTGGGGGGGAGCACACGGGGTGGTTGGCGGAGCCAGGTTTTGAACCAGAGCCAACTCCCCATACTCACCGTGGGGAGCGTGTGACCGGTCAGGCACCATGTTTTGCAGTGATTCGCACTGTCTCCAGTGCTCATTCACAGCCCAGTGCGTTCTGTGCCAACTCCTCGCACTTGTCATGCTAAAGTGGGTATCTGTCCAGGACGGGTTGTGCGGGCTCAGCGCGCCTGGTCTCCAGTGTGCCTTCTCGGTCCAGGATATCCTGCACCGGCTCTACGCGCTGTATCCCCAGTGCGCCTTCACAGCCCAGTGCGGCATGTGCCAGCTTCCCGCACTTGCTGTGCGAAGGTGGTCATTTGTCTAGGACACGTTGTGCCAGCTCTACGCTCCAGACCTCCAGTGCGTCTCCACAGTCCAGTACGTCCTGTGCCCCCTCCCCACACTTGCCCTGAGGTCCGTGTCACCACCCGGGGCCACCTGTACCGGTCCCACGCATTAGGCCTCCAGTGCGCCTCCACAGTCCAATACATCCTGTGCCTCCTCCCCGCACTCGACCTGATGTGCGGGTCACCAGCCCGGTGCCACCTGTACCGGCCCCACGCGTCAGGCCTCCAGTGCGCCTCCACAGTCCAGAGCTCCGGCGACAGTTCCCAGACCAGAGCTTCCGGTGATGTTTCACAGTCCGGAACCTCCAATGACAGTCCACAATCCGGTACCTCCTGAGACGGTCCCCAAACAGGAATCTCCTGAGACGGTCCCCAGACCGGAACCTCCTGAGATGGTCCCCAGACTGGAACCTCCTGAGACGGTCCACAATCCGGAACCTCCAGAGAAGTTCTGCAGTCCAGAGTCTCCAGCGATGCTCTGCAGTCCAGAGTCTCCAGCGACGGTCTGCAGTCCAGAGCTTCCAGTGACAGTCTGCGGTCCAGAGTCTTCAGCGACGGTCTGCGGTCCAGAGTCTTCAGCGACAGTCTGCGGGTCCAGAGTCTTCAGCGACGGTCTGCGGTCCAGAATCTTCAGCGACGGTCTGCGGTCCAGAGTCTCCAGCGGGGATTCCCAGTCCGGAGCCTCCGGCGAAGATCTATGGTCCATTTCCTCCGGCGATGATCCACATTCCGGAGCCACCGGCGATGATCCACAGTCTGTAGTCTCCGGCGACGATCTACTGTCCGGTTCCCCCGGCGACGATCCACGGTTCGGAGCCCCCTGGCGATGATCCATGGTCCGGTTCCTCCGGTGAGGATTCACAGTCCGGAGCTTCCGGAGACGATCCCCGCACCGGAGCCGCCGCCGCCGGTAGATGCCCCTATTGAGTCAGGTCTTACAGTCGGAGTCCGCACCTTCGGGGGGAGCTGGTTATTCTCTATGTTGGTTGGGGCGTGACAGGTACTACGGTGGTTTATCTAGGTGAATTACATATCTATGTTGGCATGGTATGGTTCCAAATCAGAGGCAACTGTTTATCATTGTCTCTGATTGGGGATCATATTTAGGTACCCATTTCCCCATTGTGCTTTGAGGGATCTTGTCTATGTATAGTTGCCTGCGAGCACTACCTGAGCTTCAGAGTCAGTTTTGCGTTTTCTTGTTTTCTTTGAGTTTCACTACCTAATAAAGAGGATGGAACCATACCACGCTGCCACTTTGTCCATTCCTTATAACGATCGTGACATCGAAATTGCTGCATCCTGTTTCCATTGATCATCCTTGAGATGTTTCTACAACTTGATTGGAGTCCACCTGCGGCAAATTAATTTGATTGGACATGATTTGGAAAGGTACACCAGTCTATATAAGGTCCCACATTTGACAGTGTATGTCAGAACAAAACCTAAGCAATGAGGTTGAAGGAATTGTCCATAGAGCGACAAGACAGGATTGCATCGAGGCACAGATCTGGGGAAGGGTACCAAAACATTTTGGCAGCATCGAAGGTCCCCATGAAACAGTGGCCTCCATAATTCTTACATGGAAGATGTTTGTAACCACCAAGACTCTTCCTAGAGCTGGCCGGCCAGTCAAACTGAACAACCTGGGGGAGAAAGGCCTTGGTCAGGGAGTTGACCAAGAACCTCATGGTCACTCTGACAGTGCTCTAAAGTTTCTGTGGAGATGGGAGAACCTTCCAGAAGGAAATCCATCTCTGCAGCACTCCACCAATCAGGTATTTTAAGTAGGGTGGCCAGACGGAAGCCACTCCTCAGTAATAGGCACATGACAGTTCACTATGAGTTTGCCAATAAGACTCTCAGGCCATGACAAACAAGATACTCTGGTCTGATGAAACCAAGATTGAATTATTTGGCTTGAATTCCAAGCTTCACATCTGGAGGAAACCTGGCACTATCCCTACATTGAAGCATGGTGGTGGCAGCATCATGCTGTGGGGATGTTTTTCAGCGGCAGGGACTGGGAGATTTGTCAGGATCGAGGGAAAGATTTACAAAGTACAGAAAGAACATTGTTGGAAACCTGGTCCAGAGTGCTCTGAACCTCAGAGCCTAAGATTCCATGTGGATGTGTACAATAGATGACATACTATATTTGTGACGATACAGAATATTCAGACAGGAGTTTTAAGCCTAGCGACTACTGATACATCTATTTATTTAAAAAACGTTTGCGTGCCTTTCAGATGGTGAATCGGCAAGACAAACGATTTAACCACTACAGGATTGGTGGGACCCCTCTGGACAGTTGAGCTAACGTAGGCTAATGCGATTAGCATGAGGTTGTAAGTAACAATAACATTTCCCAGGACATAGACATATCTGATATTGGCAGAAAGCTTAAAATTCTTGTTAATCTAACTGCACTGTCCTTATTGCAGTAGGTATTACAGTGAAATAATACCATGCTATTGTTTAAGGAGAGTGCACATCTATGAACTTAGTTATTAATAAACAAATTAGGCACATTTGGGCAGTCTTGATAAAATATTTTGAACAGAAATACAATGGTTCATCAGATCAGTCTAAAACTTTGTACATACACTGCTGCCATCCAATGGCCAACATCTACATTGTATCTGTGCTGGAATAATACATTATGGCCTTTCTCTTGCATTTCAAAGATGATGGTACAAACAAAATACAAAAAAACGCTTGTTTTTTTCTTTTACCAGATCTGATGTGTTATATTCTGCTACATTAATTTCACATTTACACAAACTTTAAAGTGTTACCTTTCAAATGGTATCAAGAATATGCATATCCTTGCTACAGGCAGTAAGATTTGGGTAAGTCATTTTAGGCGAAAATTGAAAAAAAGGGTCTGATCCTTAAGTGCCTATGAGTGGGATATGGTAGTAGGTGCCAGGTGCACCAGTTTGAGTGTGTAAAGAACTGAAAGGCTGCTGGGATTTTCACGCTCAACAGTTTCCCGTGTGTATCAAGATTGGTCCACCACCGAAAAAATATCCATCCAACTTGTGGGAAGCATTGGAGTCAGCATGGGCCAGCATACCTGTGGAACACGCTTTCGACACCTTGAAGGGTCCATGGGGGGGTGCAGTATATCTTCGGAAGCAGCTAAATCTATTATACAGTATCTGACTGCAATTAGCTCTGTATTCATCAACTAGCTAACACGTTTGGAATCTAAATCTTTTAATGGTACACATAGCAATTCCATGGTGCAGAATCTATGGCACTCATCCTCTCCTAAAGTCTTCCTCCCTTGGGGGAGGAGGGGGGGGATGAGTCTCAGGGGACTGCGGCATCCAGCCAGACAACGTCACACACAGTGAATTAGTCAGTACTTGACCCCGACACTTCCTCTAGCTCCGTTCCTCCATGTAATTACCATCTCTCCCCGCCAGTAATTAACTAAATCTACAGCGGGGCTGATTATCGGAGGTTTGAGGAGGGAAGTGACAAGAAAACTCCCTCTCTAGATCAGCCTTGTTGATTCTCTAACTTACAGCTGAGCCTCTCTTACTTGACTGACTGGCTAACTCAGTTTTGTGGTGTGATTATAATTGGGGAGGCTGTTCCGAGGGGAAATGTTTGTTTTTTTATACCCGCACAATAAAAATGTCTCACAAAATTTGTGGCGATGGTGATCATGCAGTAGAACGATAGTAAACCTTGCCTTGGAAGAATAAATCTTTGAATCATGGAAATAAAAGGGTAAGTGACCACAGATGGGTGCTGGGATAGAGACTTCCTGTGAGTGCTGAAAGGAGAGCTGGAGAGGAGGGGGCATTGGAGGAGCTATGGTGTCGTAAGCGAGCACCTGATTATTTCCAACCTTGGCTCTGACCTTTCTGTCAGCTTGTCTCTCCATCTGTCTGCTGTACCCCCCCTCTCTGACACATATCCACTGGTTTCCTTTGCCTCTGTATCTCTCTCTCCATCCCTCATACACAAAAATCTGCCCTCTTCCTTGCACCCTAATGCACTCTCTCTATATATACAGTGCATTCAGAAAGTATTCAGACCACTTGACTTTTTCCACATTTTGTTACATTACAGCCTTATTCTAAAACGGATTACAATTTTTTTTAATGATCATTTATCGACATACAATACCCCATAATGATAAATCAAAAACAGGTTTTTAGAAATTTTTGCAAAATGTAAAAAATAAATAACTGAAATATCACATTTACATAAATATTCAGACTCTTTACTTGGTACTTTGTTGAAGCACCTTTGGCAGCGATTACAGCCTCGAGTCTTCTTGGGTATGACGCTACAAGCTTGGCACACATGTATTTGGGGAATTTCTCCCATTCTTCTCTGCAGATCCTCTCAAGCTCTACACGATTTGTATGGGGAGTGTTGCTGCATACTGTAACTATTTTCAGGTCACTCCAGAGATGTTCGATCGGGTTCAAGTCCGAACTTTCGTTGGGCCACTGAAGGAAATTCAGAGTCTTGTCCCAAAGCCACTCTTACATTGTCTTGGCTGTGTGCTTAGGGTTGTTGTCCTGTTGGAAGGTGAACCTTCACCCCAGTCTGAGGTCCAGAGCACTCTGGAGCAGGTTTTCATCAAGGATCTCTCTGTACTTTGCTTTGTTCATCTTTCCTTCGATCCTGACTAGTCTCCCAGTCCCTGCCCCTGAAAAACATCTCCACAGCATGATGCTGCCACCACCATGCTTCACCTAAGGGATGGTGACGCTTCAAGCCAAAGAGTTCAATCTTGGTTTCATCATGGTCTGAAAGTCTTTAGGTGCCTTTTGGTAAACTCCAAGCAGGCTGTAATGAGCCTTTTACTGGTGAGTGGCTTCGTCTAGACATTCTACCATAAAGGCCTGATTGGTGGAGTGCTGCAGAGATGATTGTCCTTCTGGAAGTTTCTCCCATCTCCAAAGAGGAACTCTGGAGCTCTGTCAGAGTGGCCATTGGGTTCTTCGTCACCTCCCTGACTAAGGTCCTTCTCCCCTGATTGTTCAGTTTGGCTGGGAGGCCAGCTGTAGGAAGAGTCTTGGTGGTTCCAAATTTCTTCCATTTAAGAATGAGGGGACCTTCAATGCTGCAGAAATGTTTTGGTACCCTTCCCCAGATCTGTGCCTCGACACAATCCTGTCTCGTAGCTCTACGGGCAATTCCTTCGACCTCATGGCTTGTTTTTTTGCTCTGACATGCACTGTCAATTGTGGGACCTTATATAGACAGGTGTGTGACTTTCAAAATCATGTCCAATCAACAGGTGGACTCCAATCAAGTTGCAGAAACATCTCAAGGATGTTCAATGGAAACAGGATGCACCTGAGCTCAATTTCGAGTCTCATAGCAAAGGGTCTGAATATCAAATCAAATTTGATTTGTCACATGCGCCGACTACAACAGGTGTAGTTCTTACAGTGAAATGCTTACTTACAAGCCATTAACTAACAATGCAGTTGAAAAAGTAACAAATTATTAAAGAGTAGCAGTAACATACTTATGTAAATAAGGTTTTGCTCTTTTATTTTTTTTTCTAAAAACTTGTTTTCGCATTGTCATTATGGGTTATTATGTGTAGATTTATGAGGATTATTTTTTAATTAATCAATTTTAGAATAAAGCTTAAACATAACAAAATGTGGAAAAAGTCAAGGGGTCTGAATACTTTCCGAATGCATCTCTCTCTCTCTCTCTCTCTCTCTCTCTCTCTCTCTTTCTGTCTCTCACTTTCTCTCTCTCTCTCTCTCTCTTTCTGTCTCTCTCTGTCTCTCTCTGTCTCCGTCTCTCTCGTGTGTAATATGGCTACCCCCTCAATTAAACATTCCCCTCGCCTAACCGCAGATCTGCAGACTGCATCTAAATGATTCACCCCTGCTCTATCTAATTACTGACAGATAATCCAGACTCATTCAACTCAGCCTGAATGGGAAAAAAGATTTGTCTCCTCCCGGTGCTTAAAACAAAGGGCCACAACAACACCCTCCAGACAGACGATTCACAATTAAACCCATGAAGGAGTTTGGCTCCTTTCAATGCTGCTCAGTTGGTCCTTATCAGATCAATAGGCAGACGTTATTTGTAGCATATTGTATCACAGCAGTGCAAAATGCTGTATGTCTTACCAATGAAAGGCCAATGTAAAGCATCAAAGGGATGGAGACACAAGGTGAAAAACAAAGAAAATGAATTGAATAAAAGGTGTAGATTGAGTTAAAACTAGGGTTATACGTGTTTGATAAACAGTTTAAAGCTAGGTTAACAAGGACATACTATTTGCACATGCAAATGGAAAGCTGGTGATCAGTGGTGAATGTATAATAATATTTTAAGGCTGATCATGTGATCTCTGATGAGAGTCTGTCTAATTCAACTGATGAGGAAATGTTCAATTATAGAAGTGCATAATCTCCATGCATTACACAAATCACAGTATAATTGCCTGGAAAATGATTGAGCATGTCCTGTCTCTCAAACCTACCCACCAAACATGGTTGACGTGCTGTGCTTTGGATGAGTGTGAGGCTATAGGCAGATGTGTGCTTCCATAATGCTAATGTAAAGATAGAATATTCAAATTTGATACTACCTTCTGACTATTGACAGGTTTATAGCAGTATAACACAAACTAAGTGAATGGCAAGTCTGTGACATGTCAACATATTGATATTTGTGGAGCAATGTTGAGGAGAGCTTACAAGTAAGCATCACACTGTATATTTTACACCTGATGGTGTAAAAGATTAAGATCTAAACATAGATTAAGATCTAAACATAGATTAAGATCGAAACATTTGCTGATGTCATCAGAACTGTTCATAACATGTTTTCATATTAAAACTGTAAGAGGATACAGATTCTAATGTTGTTGGCTAAACACAAAAAGATGCCTAGTCAAAACACATTAAAAGATTACATCAAATGGAATAAAGTGGATTAAGCAGAGTTAGTGAAATGGAGGGGGAAACCCAAACATGAGTTAACTATGTTAATTCACAACATATGCTGACTACATACGCTATGTGTGTGTGTGTGTGTAGGTGCGTGTGTGAGAGGGAGAGATCGTGACAGTTTTGCAATATCCTTGAAAAAATTACATTTGTGCTGAAAATTGCTGAATTTGGTGTTCCTGAGGCCCTCTGAGAAAATGGCATTTGTTGAAAAATAGGTCCAAGTCTGTAATTTGTCAAATACAGCCTCACAACTCTTGACCTTGTGTCACGTCCGTTGAAATAAGCGGACCAAGGTGCAGCGTGGTAGGGGTACATTTTTATTTAATTGAAATGACACAAAAAAAATACAAAAACCAACATAACGCTACATGCAGTGCAGAAAGCAACTACACACAAACAAGATCCCACAATCTAAGGTGGGAAAATGGGCTGCCTAAGTATGATCCCCAATCAGAGACAACGATAAACAGCTGCCTCTGATTGGGAACCATACTAGGTCAACAAAGAAATATAAACATAGATTTGCCCACCCAAGTCACACCCTGACCTAACCAAATAGAGAATTAAAAAGTCTCTCTTAGGTCAGGGCGTGACACTTTGATGGCAGTTTAGGTGACGCCATCAGTACTGTACAAAGCAAGGAAATCATCTGTGCCGAAAAACAATCTGTGCAAGGTGCATTTTATCTGTAATTACATTGGATAATGAGAAGTGGTCAGGTGGGAGCCACATTGTTGTGCACCCTAAATCAAATACAGTTTTATTTGTCACATTTGTCACATGCTTCTCAAATAACAGGTGTAAACTACCAGTAACATGCTTATTTAAGGTCCTTCCCAACAATGAAAAGAGAAAAAAAAGAAATGGAAGAGGTGTAAAGAAAAAGCCACATCTCAGACTGGCTAATAAATAGAAAAGATTAAGATGGGCAAAAGAACACAGACACTGGACAGAGGAACTCTGCCTAGAAGGCCAGCATCCATCCCAGAGTCGCCTCTCCACTGTTGACGTTGAGACTTGTGTTTTGCGTGTACTGTTTAATGAAGCTGCCAGTTGAGGACTTGTGAGGCGTCTGTTTCTCAAACTAGGCACTCCAATGTACTTGTCCTCTTGCTCAGTTGTGCACCGGGGCCTCCCACTCCTCTTTCTATTCTGGTCACTTTAACGATACCTACATGTACATACTACCTCAATTAGCCCGACTAACCGGTCGGTGCCTGTATACAGCCTCGCTACTGTTATTTTGCACTGTCTTTTTTTGTACTGTTATTTTTCACTGTATTTTTACTGTTGTTTTTTTTCAATTTCTTTACTTATCTATTGTTCACTTAATACCTATTTTTTACATAAAAATTGCACTGTTGGTTAGGGCCTGTAAGTAAGCATTTCACTGTAAGGTGGTTACACCTGTTGTATTCGGCGCACGTGACAAAAAACAATGATTTGATTTGGTTACAGCCAGTTTGCACTGTTCTGTGAAGCTAGTAGTAGTACATAGTGTTGTACGAGATCTTCAGTTTCTTGGCAATTTCTCGCATGGAATAGCCTTAATTTCACAGAACAAGAATAGACTGACAAGTTTCAGAAGAAAGTTCTTTGTTTCTGGACATTTTGAGCCTGTAATCGAACCCACAAATGCTGATGCTCCAGATACTCTACTGGTCTAAAGAAAGACAGTTTTATTGCATCATTTTCAGCTGTGCTAATATAATTGCAAAAGGGTTTTCTAATGATCAATTAGCCTTTAAAAATAATGTACTTGGAGTAGCTAACAGAACATTCCATTGGAACACAGGAGAAATGGTGGCTGATAATGGTCCTCTGTAAGCCTATGTAGATATTCCATTTAAAAAATCTGCAGGTTCCAGCTACAACAGTAAATTACAACATTAACAATGTCTACACTGTATTTCTGATCAATTTGATGTTATTTTATGGACAAAAAATGTGCTTTTCTTTAAAACTTCTTGTGACTCTCAAACCCGGATCCGGGAGCGTAATCATCGCCTGACACAAATTAGCATAACGCAACGGACATAAATCTTCCTAGAAGATATTCCTATTCATGAAAATCACAAGTGAAATATATTGGAACACAGCTTAGCCTTTTGTTAATCACCCTGTCATCTCAGATTTTCAAAATATGCTTTACAGCCAACGCTAGACAAGCATTTGTGTAAGTTTATCATAGCCTAGCATCGCATTATGCCTTGCTAGCAGCAGGCAACCTTGTCACGGAAATCAGAAAAGCAATCAAATTAAATTGTTTACCTTTAATGAACTTCGGATGTTTTCACTCACGAGACTCCCAGGTAGACAGGCAAAGTTCATTTTTTCCCAAAAGATTCTTTTTGTAGGCGAAATAGCTCTGTTTGTTCTTCATGTTTGGCTGAGGAATCGCCCGGAAATTGCGGACACCACAACGCCGAAAAATATTCCAAATTAGCTCCATAATATCGACAGCAACATGGCAAACGTTGTTTATAATCAATCCTCAAGGTGTTTTTCTAATATCTATTCGATAATATATCCGTCGGGACAATTCGTTTTTCAGGAGGACCGATTGGAGTAATGGCTACCTCTGTATTTTACGCGAGAATCTCTCTCGGAGCCACCATGTGACCACTTACGCAATGTGGCCGTTTACAGCTATTCTTCAACAGAAATGCGTAAAACCACGTCATAATGCTGTAGACACCTTGGGGAATACGTAGAAAGCGTAAGCTCATTGATGGTACATTCACAGCTGAATAGGGAGTCATAGAAACGCAACGCTTTCAAAACCTGGGGCACTTCCGGATTGGATTTTTCTCAGGCTTTCGCCTGCAACATCACTTCTGTTATACTCACAGACAATATCTTTACAGTTTTGGAAACGTTAGAGTGTTTTCTATCCAAAGCTGTCAATTATATGCATATTCTAGCATCTTTTCCTGACAAAATATCCCATTTAAAACGGGAACGTTTTTTTTTTACAAAAATGAAAATACTGCCCCCTAGCACAAAAAAAGCATAAAAAACAAGGACATTTCTAAGTGACCCCAAACTTTTGAACAGTAGTATACGGTATGTGTAGGTAGGGATAAAGTGACAAAGCAGCAGGATAGATAATAAACAGTAACAGCAGTGTATGTGATGAGTCAAAAAATTTAGTGCAAAAAGAGATCAGTGCAGATAGCCCGGGTAGCTATTTGGTTAACTATTTAACTAAATATTTAGCCGTCTTATGGCTTGGTGGTAGAAGCTGTTCAGTGTCCAGTTGGTTCCAGACTTGGTGCATCGGTAGCGATTCCTTTGCAGTAGCAGAGAGAACAGTTGATGACTAGGCTGGCAGGAGTCTTTGACAATCTTTAGGGCCTTTCTCTGACACCGCCTGATGTACTGGGGCGTTCTGTAACACCTTGCGTTCGGATGCCAAGCAGTTGCTAGAATGTTTTGAGGATCTGAGGGCCCATGCCAAATCTTTTCAACCCCCTGAGGAGGAAGAGGCATTGTCATTCCTTCTTCATGACTGTTTAGGTGTGTGTGGACCACGATAATTCCTGAGGGATGTGGACACCGAGGAACTTGAAGCTCGGCCGGCCATTTCCTGTAGTTCAGGATCAGCTCCTTTGCTGACGTTTATTGGAGAGGTTTGTTTCCTGGCACCACACTGCCAGGTCACTGACAACCTCCCTATAGGCTGTCTCATCATCCTCGGTGATCAGGCAGACCACCGTTGTGTCATCAGCAAACTTAATGAGGGTGTTGGAGTGGTGTGCGGCCACGCAGTCGAGGGTGAACAGGGAGTAGAGGAGGGGACTAAGCACGTACCCCTGAGGGACCCCCATGTTGAGGGTCAGCCTGGTGGATGTGTTGTTGCCTACCCTCACCACCTGGGGTCAGCCTGTCACGAAGTCCAGGATCCAGCTGCAGAGGGAGGTGTTCAGTACCAGGGTCCTTAGCTTAGTGATGAGCTTGCAGGGCACTATGGTGTTGAATGCTGAGCTTTAGTCAATGAACAGCATTCTCATGTAGATGTTCCTCTTGTCCAGGTGGGAGAAGGCAGTGTGGCGTGCAATAGAGATTGCGTTTTCTGTGGATCTATTGGGGAGGTATGCGAATTGGAGTGGGTCCAGAGTGTCTGGGACGATGGTGTTGATATGAGCCATGATCAGCATTTGAAAGTATTTCATGGTTATGGGGCAATCGTCATTTAGACAGGTTACCTTGGCGTTCTTAGGCACAGGGATTATGGTGGTCTGCTTGAAACATGTAAGTATTACAGACGGGGTCAGGGAGAGGTTGAAGATATCACTGAAGACACTTGCCAGCTGGTCAGCACATGCTCTGAGTACGCGTCATTGGTAATCCGTCTGGCCCCGCTGCCTTGTGAATATCAACCTGTTTAACTTCTTCGATAAAGGGGGCCCTCTTTTAATTTTTGGATAAAAAAACGTTCCCGTTTTAAACAAGATATTTTGTCACAAAAAGATGCTCGACTATGCATATAATTGACTTCTTTGGAAAGAAAACACTCTGACGTTTCCAAAACTGCAAAGAAATTATCTGTGAGTGCCACAGAACTGATGCTACAGGCGAAACCAAGATGAAATTTCAAACAGGAAATGCCCCAGATTTTGAAGGCGCTGTGTTCCAATGTCTCCTTATATGGCTGTGAATGTGCCAGGAATGAGCTTACACTTTCTGTCGTTTCCCCAAGGTGTCTGCAGCATTGTGACGTATTTGTAGCATATCATTGGAAGATTGACCATAAGAGACTACATTTACCAGGTGCTCGCTTGGTGTCCTCCGTCGAAATTATTGCGTAATCTCCAGCTGCGTGTATTTTTCCATTTGGTTCAGAGGAGAAACCAAACTGCCACGAATGATTTATCATCGAATAGATATGTGAAAAACACCTTGAGGATTGATTCTAAACAACGTTTGCCATGTTTCTGTCGATATTATGGAGTTAATTTGGAAAAAAGTTTGGCGTTGTAATGACTGAATTTTCTGGGGTTTTTCTTAGCCAAACGTGATGAACAAAACGGAGCGATTTCTCCTACACAAATAATCTTTTTGGAAAAACAGAACATTTGCTATCTAACTGAGAGTCTTCTCATTGAAAACATCCGAAGTTCTTCAAAGGTAAATGATTTTATTTGAATGCTTTTCTTGTCTTTGTGAAAATGTTGCCTGCTGAATGCTAGGCTTAATGCTATGCTAGCTATCAATACTCTTACACAAATGCTTGTGTAGCTATGGTTGAAAAGCATATTTTGAAAATCTGAGATGACAGTGTTGTTAACAAAAGGCTAAGCTTGTGAGTGAATATATTTCTTTCATTTCATTTGCGATTTTCATGAATAGTTAACGTTGCATTATGGTAATGAGCTTGAGGCTATGATTACGCTCCCGGATACGGGATTGCTCGACGCAAGAAGTTAAAGGTCTTACTCACATCGGCTACAGTGGTGCTCTCATGCATGGTTCAGTGTTGTTTGCCTAGAAGGAAGCATAGAATGAATTTAGCTTGTCTGGAAGGCTTGATTTACTGGGTAGCTCGAGGTTGGGTTTCTCTTTGTAATCCCTGATAGTTTGCAATCCCTACCACATCCAATGAATCAGAGCCAGTGTAGTAGGATTTGATCTTCGTCCTGTATTGACGTTTTGACTGTTTGATGGCTCGTCAGAGGTAGTAGCAGGATTTCTTATAAGCATCCAGATTAGTGTCCTGCTCCTTGAAAGCAGCAGCTCTAGCCTATACCTACATGCAACAAAAAAAAATAGGTAAGATGGATTTCAGGAGCGCCACCTCTGGACATGCATTTTCTTGTTTGCTTATGGCCCTATACAGCTCATTGAGTGCGGTCTTAGTGTCGGCATCAGTTTGTGGTGGTAAATAGACAGCTACAATAAATAGATGAAAACTCTCTTGGTAAATAGCATGGTCTTCAGCTTATCATGAATCAAATCAAATCAAATTTTATTTGTCACATACACATGGTTAGCAGATGTTAACGCGAGTGTAGCGAAATGCTTGTGCTTCTAGTGCTTCTAGTTCCGACAATGCAGTAATAACCAACGAGTAATCTAGCTAATCTAGCTAACAATTCCAAAACTACTACCTTATACACACAAGTGTAAAGGGATAAAGAATAAAGAATATGTACATAAAGATATATGAATGAGTGATGGTACAGAGCGGCCTAGGCGAGGTATTCTAACTCAGGCAAACACAACCTCAAGACTTCCTTATCATTAGAGAGTTCACATCAGCTGTTGTTAACAAAGAGACACACACCTCCCCCTTAACCTTACCCGAAGCTGCTGTTCGGTCTTGATGATGCATAGAAAAAACAGCTGGAAGTACATTATCCATATATTCCAAATGCCTCTATCACAAATTTCAAGTTCATATATTTTTTTTTTCAAAAGCGTTTGTCCACTTGTTCTCATTTAGTATTTTTTGTCTTGTCTCCTTTGCTTCTTCTGTACTGTGTCAGAAATCTGTACATAATAAGAAGATGCTCATGTCTCCGCCCTAACCACGGGTGCCTTTGTCCCAAAGGTGGAAAGGCAGGCGACAAACTGAGAATTCAGCATGTTGTTGCCACTTGTACAATGTTCTGTTGAAAAGCAGTAAACATCTCTCTCTCTCACAAATACCACAAATCACAAGTTAGCATTTTATCAATGGGAAAATTGCGAAACAAAATATTCAAAATAGGACCAATTCTAACAGAGCTGCTGGAGTGGACATCTGAGTAATGCCTCTGGGTATTTTCTCTGTAGATCATTGTGGAGGCAATTAACGATTCAAACTCTGGATAGATTTTCAGTTGGTAATGAATCTCGGTCCAATGACAGTGTGAGGCAAGCCTCCTCTTCGCACACCGCAAACCCCACATCCAAGATCAATGAGCACCATCATGCCATTTTCATAAACATTATCCTTCTTAATAACAACCTCCATCTCTCTTCTTTGATTACAGTACAATGATGATTCCCAACCTTTTAAAATGCATTAACAGACAGAGATTTGCATTTATATTGGATTTCTCTGGTAGACAAGGACTTGAGATAGAGCCTGCGAACAATGACCACAGCAACATCTAAAAACTATTGATGGGGAAAAAATCGATACAGTTACATATGAGGATATTATTTTTGATATTATATTATATTGTACAATTTTGACAATATCGCAATATTATTTGCACTAGTTAGCTGTACCTGCACCAAAACGCCATAATTTTTCCTCATAGCTTGATGTTCATCTTATTTTTATTTTTAAATAGGGAGCCAATTTCTTTTCAGCACTTTTATTTCCCTGACTGATTTTCTTATGGCTCTCTCTTGTCTCTCTGCAGCAGACATATAGTGAGCAATATGTTTGGAACATCGAATCGCAATGCATATAGAATAGGGAGAATCGTGGCCTCCCGAGTGGTGCAGCGTTCTAAGGCACTGTATCGCAGTGCCAGCTGCCTCACTACAGATCTTGGTTCCAACCCAGGCTGTGTCGCAGCCGGACACAACCGGGAGACCCATGAGGGTGCGCACAATTGGCCCAGTGTCGTCCAGATTAGGGGAGGGTTTGGCCGGTCGGGTTGTCCTTGTCCCATCGCGCTCTAGCGACTCTTTTGGCAGGCTGGGCGCAATGCACGCTGACCGGTCGCAAGGTGTACATTGTGTCAAGAAGCAGTGCGGCTTGGCGGGATCGTGTTTCGGAAAAGGATGCACGGCTCTCGATTTTCGCCTCTCCCAAGTCCATGCGCGAGTTGCAGCGATGGGACTATACCTACCAATTGGATATCAAGAAATTGGGGAGAAAAAGGGGTAACCAGACAATATCGTAACGTGAGGTCCCTGGCAATTCCCAGCCCTCCTAAAAACACAGTTGAGTACATACGCCACAGAGAGAGGAAGTCAGGGCCAAGTGAAAGCAGCCCATTCTACAACTCAAGCATGGATTGATACCCAGTCAACACCGATTCAATCTACAAAACTGCAACACGCTGCAACAGAGAAAGTGTCTATCTGGCGTATGATGTACTCGGTACAGGAGGTGGCGTACATGCTCATGTAAAGAGAAAAAGAGCCCTTTGATTTAGAGATTGCAATCGATAGCACTACCGCATCGCAGCCGATTACTGAACCAATGGATTCCAATTATTCTTAGGGAAGGAAGAAACACACCTCTGGGGGTGGGGTAATTGTAGCCCTGCAGTGTAGTGTGTTTTTGCTCCAAGTGATGGTGACCTTTCCAGCGTGCCAAACGATCACAAGCGATCCTAAATCTATGTGTTTGGCCTGCAGAATGAGGCACAGTGCTCACATTAATAAAGACTAGGGAGATTTGTTTGTTTCTGATCAGATTGACATTGTCCTGCGAACTGCCTTTGGGTAATCTTTCTTGATAATGGATACTTTATCTCCCTGCAAATTTGATTCAACTACTTTCTAACTAGTAAATTGCAAAGACAGTGGAAGCCTTGGGGAAATTTACAAAGCTATTCACTCCTCATTGCCAGTTAGCGTCTGCTGCAGGTTCCGTATTTATTTCTTGACTCACTTGCTTCATATGGGAGCCAAGAAGTGGTGGAAAAGGTGGCATATTGTAACTGCTAGCACTGTGTTTGTAGCTAAGATGTTTGGGAACCTTAGGGTGACCGAGTAGGAGAACGAAGAGCGCTTTGGCATTTTGACCTTTTATCATGAATTATTCCAATCCAACTGTGATAATCCATGTTCTTGGGAGCATGTATGCCAATTCCACAGTTGGATACTTTTCATAGATAATTGGATAGTTTTCACAACACGTCTTACATTTTTGCAAAAGCTAATTTCATATTACCGCCACTGGATTGGATGATGTGCAAACAGGGTGAATAATAATATTAGGGTTCGGTTTTGTATTGGCACTAGACTGGCAGTATATATTTATGTACTATATTACCCGGTGCATGTACATAAAAGGCCCAGCCAAGTAATTACCACAGTCATTCACGTATTCCAAATTTTGTATTCTACATTTGCATATTCTAGGAAAACACATTGAGTTTGATGGAGGATCTGGAGGGCATGGCTGCCCTTTGTCAAAAGCAGCCCACTCTTCATCAAAATGAAGGATATGTATATCACTCTTCCAACAAACGGAGACTAAAGTGAAAGTTTTTCACCACATCCTTGCATCCAGTTGATAGATGACTCAGACTGGTTTGTCTGACAGTGGCCCAGATGTCTGACAGATGTGATTGCAGATTTCCACAGTACATTTTTAATGAGAAGTGCACTAGATTCCGCTCCGTATTGATGCAAGATGCAATTGTCTTGTCACAAGTAAAGCGATACCTTGCATTGACAACTGAATTTGATGCCTCCTACTGTTTTATTAAAAGAATAGACGAAAGGACGTAGTCGAGGTAGTCGAGCTAGCCTGCTTGCGCAACATTTGTCTTGCAATGCCAAAGACTCCGTTCCCCAGGCGAACACATAATGCCTATGTCGCCTCCGCTGGCTCTTTTATGAATCGAACAAACATCATAAGCCACACACGTCAGCAGCACGGGGCCCATGGATGGCTGTTCATCTGAGATTCCTGCGTATGTGTGCTATCCAGGCTGTCAAGCTACATATTATGCAAATGATCTGTTTACAAGTGACAATATAAAGACAGCAAAGCCTGTGGGGACCAGAGGCTGCTGCGGCAATCTATGAAACAAGGAGAGTAGAGAAGGAAGAGAGAGACCCTATTTAACTGTATCGCTAAATGAATGTAACATGTTGATGACGAGTCTCTCTTTCTGTGTCTCGTCTTGGTCTCCTTATCTCTCGCACTCTTCCTCTCTCTCCCCTTTCTCTCTCTAGGATGCTGGACTGCAGAGCAGGAAAACCAAAGCACACTCGTCTGAAAGGGAAGGGAAGCTCCTAGGTATCTATTTTCCGTACCTTGTCAGGCAATTCTGAGGGTATTTACAATGCAAAGAGTGGGGGAAAAATAAAAGGATGCTATTTGGAATCCAACTCTGGCAGATCATGTATTGAACAACACGTAACGTAGCGGGGAGGAAAGAATACGACATGAAAGCTGATGCCTGTCAAGAGAATGGCAACCATGTCCCATTAGAAAAATGCTAGCTAGAATCCTTGACAACTATACCATGCTTCTGGAATAGAAGACAGTATTTGTTAATATCATGTTGCCAATTATTCTTTCCCTTAAGACAAAAATATAACCAAACATGGAGAACAGTAATTATAAAATGATTGGATCCTACACTGACCTCCCTGCCTCTAGCCAGGCTTAATATTTAACTTGTCATTTTTGGGTCGTTATTATCAAACAAACCCAGTAGCCCTGAATAGATCACTACCTCATATGACTACTAGAAATTTAATTTAATTAATTTAATCTGAGAACTTAAAAAGTGAACTAAAATATACAGCAAGTAATATCGATGCAGTACTTAGATGTTTTGTTTCATCCAGACTGCCAAGCCATGCAGCTTTTGTATCTTGTCTTAATATAGCCACTTTTTTATACACAGCCATTCAGTAGAGTCTGAGAGGCTAATCAGAGAGGATGGCTCTGGCTCCATCTCCCTCACATAACTATGTAATTGGGGAATGATTATCTGAGCCACAATGTGTTAGGCAAATAAGTGCAATGGCTGGTGATTGCATAACCTATTTATAACACACTTAAGCCCCTGCCTCTAAGCAGACACACAGCCTAACACACAGCACATCCACTCCATCCCCTTAACAAAGCTAGCCTGCTGATTGGGCCATAATACCATAACACAGACCACAGCCAAACAGTGAGATGAGTACTATTGGGGCCTTGTTTCTTGGTGGGACACACAATAGAACAGGATAAGAAAGCATTGTGTGTCTACCAATCTGTGAACGTTAGAAATAGATGACTAAAACTTCCTTGAAAAAAAAAACAGTTATCCCATCAATTTTATCTTAGGACACTCCTTCCCAACTATCCTGTGTGTGGTGGGGAAGTGCACTAACTCTGTAAAAAGGGTGCACTTTCACACAAACTTTTACACAGTACACTTTTGCATGGTCCCTTCCAATGAGACCAACAATCTGGACTCAAAATAGAAAAAACATTTAGTCAGAGAGTGTCTTTAAAACCTCTGCAACATCAGCACCACCAAAACGCACAAATGAAAGTGAACTCACCTATAAATTTTATATCTGGTTGTAAATCCTTGGCGGAATCTTTCCACAAAGGAGAGGTAACTCCGAGAGTGGTGGAAAGGTCCGCGGTCGGAGATGAGCCAATCAAACTGCTTGGTAACATGTTGCTCGGCGGCGGACGGGTCCTGGCGGGAAGACTGAACTGTTATATGGTCCCATATAAACAGGAAGCAGATGACCTCAATAAACCTCCAGTTCATGCTTTTCTTTCAGCCGCTCTCTGTTCATTCTCGCTCCATTCTGTGAAGACCTGTGGAAAGACAGATAGAGAGAAAGAGGGGGAAGAGAAAGAAGGGGAGATATTATTACATGATGAGTATAATTATTTTTAAATCCTGGGGTGTCAGCGAAGGTGAAACAGATTTAAAATAATTAGTCTAATCGGCGTTGACGGAAAACTAACAAGACATTGTCACTGAAAGGCTGTTTTCAATGTGATATGATTTGTGTATTAATTTCTGTTTTCCTTTTTTTCCAATCTCAGGCCCTTCGTATCCTCCTCCCCGAATTGTCAGGTCCCAGATTGCAGCTCTCCATACTAACGAGGAATGTTGCCCTTTCAGCAGATGAAAATGAATTACATCCCTGGATGTGTGGCCTTCTCTTTCTCCAAACTAATTGGTGCCAGACAAGGTTAAGAGGCTGCTTTATGATATGATGTAGCATGGAGCAGGTTTACATGGGGAAGCACTGTCTACCGTTCTCTTGGGTATAAATTACTAGGGGAAAACTTTGCCTATTGACGAGTGATTTCCTGGATCGTTTAAACACCTGAGCAGTGCTGTATTCAATATGGCGAGATTGGTGTGATATCCTTAAATGAGCATTCCCTTGGGATACATTCATTATCTGAAGATATATTGGTTAAGTTCATGTGGAAAATTATGGCCCAAAGTATATCGAAATGACTTTCTGTAGCTTTGACTGCTAACCTCTGTCCAATCAATACTGTAAAGCCACTGTATCAGAGGAATTAGACACATTGGCAATACATGGATGAGACCAGCCTGCAAGGTTCTCTGTAGGCAAACCTCATTAAAGCTAACAATGATTTATAATGATATGGATTGGCACTGCTCTCGAGGTCACATGACACTGGTTGTGAGAAGGTCTCAATAATCAAAATATCTCACTCAAAAAGTCTGTTTGACAGATCTCAGGTCAGAGTGGACAAGTCTGGGCTTGTTTTCAGCTCATACTCTGATGACCATACATAACTTGTTCTATCTACCCAGTCTTAGACAAATGGCACACAAATTAAGAGACAGGGCTTGAGTTGCAAATGGTAGGTATATTACTGGAAACTATCAACGTTTACCAGTAAACTACCAGAATGTTGGTAACTTTCAAGGAATATATGGAATTTTATCAGATGACATCTCGTGGCCTTTTTGTGTACTTCAGATTATCACAGCTGTATGTATTTATCTATGGCCCTCTGTGTGACCTTATCACGTAAAATATAAGAATATATTTAAAAACAATAAGACAATTTTAAAATAAAACATAGAATGGAAAAGCTGCAAAACATTATCCTAAATTTAAACCATCAACTTAGTGAATAGCATTGGCGAATGATATGAGAGTTTCAGCACAAAATATTCTATTTGTTACACACTTTTACTTATTTTACAATGTCAACATGTACACTGCTCAAAAAAATAAAGGGAACACTAAAATAACACATCCTAGATCTGAATGAATAAAATGTTCTTATGAAATACTTTTTTCTTTACATAGTTGAATGTGCTGACAACAAAATCACACAAAAATGATCAATGGAAATCAAATTTATCAACCCATGGAGGTCTGGATTTGGAGTCACACTCAAAATTAAAGTGGAAAACCACACTACAGGCTGATCCAACTTTGATGTAATGTCCTTAAAACAAGTCAAAATGAGGCTCAGTAGAGTGTGTGGCCTCCACGTGCCTGTATGACCTCCCTACAACGCCTGGGCATGCTCCTGATGAGGTGGTGGATGGTCTCCTGAGGGATCTCCTTCCAGACCTGGACTAAAGCATCCGCCAACTCCTGGACAGTCTGTGGTGCAATGTGGCATTGGTGGATGGAGCGAGACATGATGTCCCAGATGTGCTCAATTGGATTCAGGTCTGGGGAACGGGTGGGCCAGTCCATCAATGCCTTCCTCTTGCAGGAACTGCTGACACACTCCAGCCACATGAGGTCTAGCATTGTCTTGCATTAGGAGGAACCCAGGGCCAACCGCACCAGCATATGGTCTCACAAGGGGTCTGACTATCTCATCTCGGTACCTAATGGCAGTCAGGCTACCTCTGGCGAGCACATGGAAGGCTGTGCGGCCCCCCAAAGAAATGCCACCCCACACCATGACTGACCCACCGCCAAACCGGTCATGCTGGAGGATGTTGCAGGCAGCAGAACGTTCTCCACAGCGTCTCCAGACTCTGTCACGTCTGTCACATGTGCTCAGTGGGAACCTGCTTTCATCTGTGAAGAGCACAGGGCACCAGTGGTGAATTTGGTGAATTTGAACTTGGTGTTCTCTGACAAATGCCAAACGTCCTGCACGGTGTTGGGCTGTAAGCACAACCCCCACCTGTGGACGTTGGGCCCTCATACCACCCTCATGGAGTCTGTTTCTGACCGTTTGAGCAGACATATGCACATTTGTGGCCTGCTGGAGGACATTTTGCAGGGCTCTGGCAGTGCTCCTCCTGCTCTTCCTTGCACAAAGGCGGAGGTAGCGGTCCTGCTGCTGGGTTGTTGCCGCTGACGCAATACGAAACATCTCCCAGCCCAGTCACGGACCAGGATGTCTTGCTCCCAGGCAGACTAAATAACTTTTTGCCCGCTGAGGACAATACAGTGCCACTGACACGGCCTGCAACGGAATCATGCGGTCTCTCCTTCACTGCAGCCGAAGTGAGTAAGTCATTTAAACGTGTTAACCCTCGCAAGGCTGCAGGCCCAGACGGCATCCCCCCCTCAGAGCATGCGCAGACCAGCTGGCCGGTGTGTTTACGGACATATTCAACCAATCCCTATACCAGTCTGCTGTTCCCACATGCTTCAAGAGGGCCACCATTGTTCCTGTTCCCAAGAAAGCTAAGGTAACTGAGCTAAACGACTACCGCCCCGTAGCACTCACATCCGTCATCATGAAGTGCTTTGAGAGACTAGTCAGGACCATATCACCTCCACCCTACCTGACACCCTTGACCCACTCCAATTTGCTTACCGCCCAAATAGGTCCACAGACGATGCAATCTCAACCACACTGCACACTGCCCTAACCCATCTGGACAAGAGGAATACCTATGTGAGAATGCTGTTCATCGACTACAGCTCGGGAAGCTCGTCATCTCGAGACCCTGGGTCTCGACCCCGCCCTGTGCAACTGGGTACTGACTTCCTGACGGGCCGCCCCCAGGTGGTGAGGGTAGGCAACAACATCTCCTCCCCGCTGATCCTCAACACTGGGGCCCCACAAGGGTGTTGTTCTGAGCCCCCTCCTGTACTCCCTGTTCACCCACGACTGCGTGGCCATGCACGCTCCAACTCAATCATCAAGTTTGCGGACGACACAACAGTGGTAGGCTTGATTACCAACAACGACGAGACGGCCTACAGGGAGGAGGTGAGGGCCCTCGGAGTGTGGTGTCAGGAAAATAACCTCACACTCAACGTCAACAAAACTAAGGAGATGATTGTGGACTTCAGGAAACAGCAGAGGGAACACCCCCATCCACATCGATGGAACAGTAGTGGAGAGGGTAGCAAGTTTTAAGTTCCTCGGCATACACATCACAGACAAACTGAATTGGTTGAGGAAGGCGCAGCAGCGCCTCTTCAACCTCAGGAGGCTGAAGAAATTCGGCTTGTCACCAAAAGCACAAACTTCTACAGATGCACAATCGAGAGCATCCTGGCGGGCTGTATCACCGCCTGGTATGGCAACTGCACCGCCCTCAACCGTAAGGCTCTCCAGAGGGTAGTGAGGTCTGCACAACGCATCACCGGGGCAAACTACCTGCCCTCCAGGACACCTACACCACCCGATGCTACAGGAAGGCCATAAAGATCATCAAGGACATCAACCACCCGAGCCACTGCCTGTTCACCCCGCTGTCATCCAGAAGGCGAGGTCAGTACAGGTGCATCAAAGCTGGGACCGAGAGACTGAAAAACAGCTTCTATCTCAAGGCCATCAGACTGTTAAACAGCCACCACTAACATTGAGTGGCTACTGCCAACACACTGTCAATGACACTGACTCTACTCCAGCCACTTTAATCATGGGAATTGATGGGAAATTATGTAAATATATCACTAGCCACTTTAAACAATGCTACCTTATATAATGTTACTTACCCTACATTGTTCATCTCATATGCATACGTTGATACTGTACTCTATATCATCGACTGCATCCTTATGTAATACATGTATCACTAGCCACTTTAACTATGCCACTTGGTTTACATACTTATCTCATATGTATATACTGTACTCGATATCATCTACTGTATCTTGCCTATGCTGCTCTGTACCATCACTCATTCATATATCCTTATGTACATATTCTTTATCCCCTTACACTGTGTATAAGACAGTAGTTTTTTTTTGGAATTGTTAGTTAGATTACTTGCTCGTTATTACTGCATTGTCGGAACTAGAAGCACAAGCATTTCGCTACACTCGCATTAACATCTGCTAACCATGTGTATGTGACAAATAAAATTTGATTTGATTTGATTTGATTTGATTTGCCCTCCTACGGCCTCCTCCACGTCTCCTGATGTACTGGCCTGTCTCCTGGTAGCGCCTCCATGCTCTGGACACTACGCTGACAGACACAGCAAACCTTCTTGCCACAGCTCGCATTGATGTGCCATTCTGGATGAGTTGCACTACCTGAGCCACTTGTGTGGGTTGTAGACTCCGTCTCATGCTACCACTAGAGTGAAAGCACTGCCAGCATTCAAAAGTGACCAAAACATCAGCCAGGAAGCATAGGAACTGAGAAGTGGCAATTTGACCTAAACAAATAATATTTTTGGAAAAACTGAACATTTGCTATCTAACTGAGAGTCTCCTCATTGAAAACATCCGAAGTTCTTCAAAGGTAAATGATTTTATTTGAATGCTTTTCTTGTTTTTGTGAAAATGTTGCCCGCTGAATGCTAACGTTAAATGCTACGCTAGCTATCAATACTGTTACACAAATGCTTGTTTTGCTATGGTTGAAAAGCATATTTTGAAAATCTGAGATGACAGTGTTGTAAACAAAAGGCTAAGCTTGAGAGCTAGCATATTTATTTCATTTCATTTGCGATTTTCATGAATAGTTAACGTTGCGTTATGGTAATGAGCTTGAGGCTGTATTCACGATCCCGGATCCGGGATGGCTAGAATCAAGAGGTTAAAGTGGCTAGTGATGGCTCGAGATTTGAATCTGTATGTTGGCAGCAGCCACTCAATGTTAGTGATGGCTGCTTAACAGGCCTTGAGATAAAAGCTGTTTTTCAGTCTCTCGGTCCCAGCTTTGATGCACCTTTACTGACCTCGCCTTTTGGATGATAGCGTGGCGAACAGGCAGTGGCTTGGGTGGTTGTTGTACTTGATGATCATTTTGGCCTTCCTGTGACATCGGGTGGTGTAGGTGTCCTGGAGGGCAGGTAGTTTGCCCCCGGTGATGCGTCTTGCAGACCTCACTACCCTCTGGAGAACCTAACGGTTATGGGCGGAGGAGCAGTTGCCATACGAGGCAGTGATACAGCCCAAAAGGATGCTCTCGAATGTGCATCTGTAAAAGAGTGAATTTGGTGACAAGCCAATTTTCTTAAGCCTCCTGAGGTTGAAGAGGCGCTGTTACACCTTCTTCACCACGCTGGCTGTGTGGGTGGACCATTTCAGTTTGTCCGTAATGTGTATGCCGAGGAACTTTCCACCTTCTCCACTACTGTCCCATCGATGTGGATAAGGGGGTGCTTTATATGGGATGTGGATAGGGGGGTGCTCCCTCTGCTGTTTCCTGAAGTCCCCGATCATCTTCTTTGTTTTGTTGACGTTGAGTGGGAGGTTATTTTCCTGACACCACACTCCGAGGGCCCTCACCTCCTCCCTGTAGGCCGTCTCGTCGTTGTTGGTAATCAAGCCAACCATGGCAGGGTGAACAGGGAGTACAGGAGAGGACTGAGAACGCACCCTTGTGGGGCTCGGGGTGGAGATGTTGTTTCCTACTCTCACCACCTGGGGGAGGCCTGTCAAAAAGTCCAGGACCCAGTTGCACAGGACAGGGTGAGACCCAGGGTCTCAAGCTTAATGACGAGTTTTTAGGGGATGCTATGGTGTTAAATGCTGAGCTGTAATCGATGAACAGCATTCTTACATAGGTATTCCTCTTGTCCAGATGGGTTAGAGCAGTGTGCAGTCTGATTGCGATTCCGTTGTCTGTGGACCTATTGGGGCGGTAAGCAAATTGGAGTGGGACTAGGGTGTCAGGGAGGGTGGAGATGATGTGATCATTGACTAGTCTCTCAAAGCACTTCATGATGACAGAAGTGAGTGCTACTTCTAGTTTAGCTCAGTTACATTTGCTTTCTTGGGAACAGGAACAATGGTGGCCCTCTTGAAGCATGTGGGAACAGCAGACTGGGATAGGGATTGATTGAATAAGTCTGTAAACACACCAGCCAGCTGGTCTGCGCATGCTCTGGGGAAAACTTAAATGTTTTACTCACATTGGCTGCGGTGAACGATAGGTTTAGGTAGTGGGCTGTGTCAGTGGCACTGTATTGTCCTCAGAGCGAGCAAAGAAGTTGTTTAGTTTGTCTGGGAGCATGGCATCGGTGGTGGCTTTCGTAAGTTTTGGTAGTGAGCTGTGTCAGTGGCACTGTATGTGGCACTGTTTTGGTAGTGGGCTGTGTCAGTGGCACTGTATGTGGCACTGTATTGTCCTCAGAGCGAGCAAAGAAGTTGTTTAGTTTGTCTGGGAGCATGGCATCGGTGGTGCTGGCTTTCTTTTTGTGATTGACTGTAGACCCTGCCACTTACGTCTCGTGTCTGAGCCATTGAATTGCGACTTTACTTTGTCTCTATACTGATGCTTCGCTTCTTTGATTGCCTTGTGGAGGAAATAACTACACTGTTTGTATTCGGTCATGTTTCCGGTTGCCTTGCCATGATTAAAAGCAGTGGTTCGCGCTTTCAGTTTTGTGCGATTGCTGCCATCAATCCACGGTTTCTGGTTGGGGAAGGTTTTAATAGTCACCGTGGGTACAACATTACCGATGCACGTGCTACTAACCTTGCTCACGAATCAGTGTATACATCAATGTTGTTGTCTGAGGCTATCCGGAACAAATACCAGTCCATGTGATCGAAGCAATCTTGAAGAGTGTAATCAGATTGGTCGGACCAGCATTGAACAGATCTGAGCACGGGCGCTTCCTGTTTTAATATCTGTCTATAGGCTGGGAGCAACAAAATGGAGTCGTGGTCAGATTTGCCAAAAGGAGGGCGAGGGAGGCCTTTGTATGCATCGCGGAAGTTAGAGTAGCAATGATCCAGAATTTTGCCAGCCCGGGTCGCGCATTCGATATGCTGATAAAATGTAGGGAGCCTTGTTTTCAGATAAGCCTTGTTAATATCCCCTGCTACAATAAATGCAGCCTCAGAATATGTGGTTTCCAGTTTACATAGAGTCCAAGAAAGTTATTTCAGGGCCGTTGAGGTGTCTGCTTGGGAGGGGATATACACGGCTGTAATTATAATCAAAGTGAATTCTCTTGTTAGATAATGCGGTCGGCATTTGATTGTAAGGAATTCTGGGTCAGGTGAACAAAAGGACTTTAGTTCCTGTATGTTGTTATGATCATACCACGACTCGTTAATCATAAGGCATACACCTCCACCCTTCTTTTTACCAGAGAGATGTTTGTTTCTGTCGGCGCGATGCGTGAAGAAACCGGGTGGCTGTACTGACTCTGATAACGTATCCCGAGTGAGCCATGTTTCCGTGAAACAGAGGATGTTACAATCTCTAATGTCTCTCTGGAAGGCAACCCTTGTTCAAATTTTGTCTACCTTGTTGTCAAGAGCCTGGACATTGGCGAGTAGTATACTCGGGAGTGGTGCGCAATGTGCCTATCTACGGAGCCTGACCAGAAGACCGCTCCGTCTGCCCCTTCTGTGGCGCCGTTGTTTTGGGTCGCCTACTGGGATCCGATCCATTGTCCTGGGTGGTAGTCCAAACAGAGGATCCGCTTCGGGAAAGTCGTATTCCTGGTCATAATGTTGGTAAGTTGACGTTGCTCTTATATCCAATAGTTTTTCCAGGCTGTATGTAAATAGACTTAAGATTTCCTGGGGTAACAATGTAAGAAATAACACGTAAAAAAACAAAATACTGCATAGTTTCCTAGGAACGTGAAGCGAGGCGACCATCTCCGTCGGCGCCATCTGTTGTACAACTGACTTGGTATCCCGTTTCCCTTTCCCTTTCATGATTCCTATAATGAAAGTGTCTGCCCTTCCCCTGTGCCTGTGCCTTCGCTATGGCATGCTGCTGTGATGGGCGAGCCACTCTCTCTGCCCCGACTCGCTCAAGAGCAAAATGCTTTCTGATCATACATTTCAAAATGCAACTGCGGGAAAAACACAGCTTTGGAACCATTGTCCCTGTCGAAGAAAGTGGGGGTCTCAGCTTTCTGTAGGTGTATTTTAATTTCTCCTCTCAATATTCAGCTCAATAGCAACTATTTTACAACCAAGATACTATATGATATGGCTTTGACATATGGCGGTGTGATGTGGGCTGGTGTAGATAAAATGCCAAGGCCGAATATCTGTCCCAGACTGCCCCTGCCGATAATAATTCCAGACAGAATTTAAACCATTTCTGACAGAGTATTATTAAAATGATACATTTAGTTATTGTACAATGTCACCACACATTATTATCCCACTTGCCAGTGGAGTCATGTCTTTAGTTGCTGATAAGAAAACCATTTTCATCTATAATTGCATTTAAGAATTTAGGCCCCTGGCTGTAGAGCACCAACAGTATGCTATCAAATTAGTGCTACTGTATGCAGAAATTCTTCCCCTTTCACACTTTATTAGGCAATAACAAGTCGTAAAAGAGCAGACAACATTTAATGGGTCTAATATTTTACTGTGAAATGGGGGGAAGAATTGTTTGCTTACAAAAGTTACTGTATAGTAATGTCAGCTATATGTACAGTATGTACTGGCAGATGTGTATTTGGTTTTCCTTTTACAGTATACCATCAAATCAATGATTATATCTGCCAATGCATTCACCTGTGATGATTCTGTAGGATTTGTGGATCAGTTTAGTCTCTGACATCCAAATTCCAGTTTTGTCTATCTGCATCCATATAAGCTAGGCTATATACCCATGACTACCAGACTACCCATGCTCATCCGGTTTACTGTATGCTATGTTCCCCATTGTGATGTTGCATACAATAGCATTCAAAATCAAAATAAATCAACAACAACACTGACTACAGCCACTGAGTGTTTTCTGCTATGGTTGCAGAACTGATACTGGAACAAACGGGAGGCGCTGACTTAGGTTGTTTTGCCACTAACCTGAAATGCTATGGCAATGACAAATCCAAGGCAGGTAATTTAATGAGGCCTGCTTTAAGCTAATTAGTTTAGACTAATTTGAGTGTTGGCTGTCAGAACGTAACAATACATCATATAATTGAGAGGGGAGATAGGGAGGAGGGGATTCATAAATGATATTGCGCCGTGTGCTGGGAAACAGAATGCATCACGTCCAACTCTGTGTGTTTAGAGTGTGTGTGCAATGTGTCGTGTGTTTGTGCCTATGTGTGTGTATGTGTGTGTATGTGTGTGTTGGGGATTCACAGGTGTGAGGCTGGCCCAGTATATGAGAGCCTGCGTGCATGCATATGTGTCACCATAATACTAACAAATAGCCACTTACCAAATGAATGTTGTATTATTAAAAACGTTAATGGAGAACAAACCAAAGGGTACTCTAAAGTGCTCTCTCCAATATGATGAGAATGTGGTTGGCAAACTAGGGCTTTTTATACCACAGCATTGTTGAATACTTGTTTCTGAGGCATTTTAGAATGGTCATTAAAACAGATAACGGGACAGTTGGAAAAGATATCGGGACACCTTGCAATCATAAGGCAAATAAGCACCTACAGATGCAGACCATATTTGCTACAAAGTTACATAAGGCTAAACCAACGAACACACAAACCGAAATTGGATACATTGTAAACGCAGGTCCAACAAGGAAAAAACGTAGCTAGCTAGCTAGCATTGATTTGTTTTTGCAGAGACATTTCTTGGAGATTCTGATGACCTAACGCGGAGAGTGATGAACATGAATTTCTCTGGTCCCTACTGTTACAGTCATGACGCAAGTGGCGCTAAGCTGTCAAATCCTCACATATTTCCCACACTGAACAAAAATATAAACATGCAACATGCAACAGTTCATATAAGGAAATCAGTCAATTGAAATAAACAAATTAGACTCTATCCTATGGATTTCACATGACTGGGCAGGGCTGCTACCATGGGCGGTCCTTGGAGGGCATAGGCCAACCCACTTGGCAGCTGGGCCCACCCAAGCTGGGCCCACCCTACACATGATCTGTGGTTGTGAGGCCGGTTGGACGTACTTCCAAATTCTCTAAAACGACAACATAGGCAGCTTATGGTAGAGAAATGAACATTCAATTCTCTATCAACAGCTCTGGTGGACCTATCTGCAGTCAGCATGCCAATTGCACTCTCCCTCAAAACTTGAGACATCAGTGGCATTGTGTTGTGTGACAAAACTGCACATTTTAGAGTGAACTTTTATTGTCCCCAGCACACGGTTCACCTGTGTAGTGATCATGATGTTTAATTAGCTTCTTGATTTGCCACACCTGTCAGGTGGATGGATTATCTTGGTAAATGATAAATGCTCACTAACAGGGATGCATTTTTATGTTTGTTCAGTGTAGTTTGACCAGCTATATTCAGCAACTGATATTTTTGAATGGTTGTCATAATGGCAGGTTTACTAGCAACAAAATATTTAGCTAGCTTCAAGCCTAGTGTTTGAAATGCAATGTGCTCTCCTTGAAATGAACAGTGTTGAGTCTCCTGACGAGAAGGCAAACTTTTCTAGCTATGCCAGGCAAAACCGGCCATTATCAGCTTATTGTTATGGACGTGTCCAAATGAATGTCAATAGAAAACATATACTTTGCTGTTTTTCTGTCTGCTGAGGTCGTGACTGTGTTAGCCGTAGCTAGCTGGCTAGCTAGCAAGCAAGGGATAAGAACATTGCCAGCGAACATAAAAAAAGAACGACTGGGTCACGTCCATAAATATCAAACCAATCGAACAAACGACTGGGTTTTCAACCAAAATATGAGAAAGTATGAATTTGCTTATATAAATTCAAATTTCAACCATTTTTTTTCTTTCTATCATTAAATGTATGCTTCTAGTATTGTTTTCTTTGGCAACTGTGGTATAAGTGGGATAAACAGCATAAACCAACGCAACAGAATAAACTTTGCTGTTATTCTGGCTGCAGATGTCGTGACTGTGTAGCTGTAGTTAGATGGCTAGCTAGCAGCAAGCAAGGGGTAAGGACGTTGCCATTGAGCATGGCAACGGAACATAAAGGATGAATGGAGGTCACGTCCATAAATATTGAACAAATTAAACAAACGATTGGGTCATATCTCTAGCAACCAAAAGGTAAGAAAGTATGAATTTGCTTATAAAAATGTGAATATCAATGAATTATTTGTATTTCTACAGGTAAATGTGTGCTTTCATATTGTTTTCTTTGGAAACTGTGGTATAACCGGGATAAACTCTCCCCTTCTGCACATTACCTTAGGAAAATGAACTACGCAAATGGAGGAGGAAGACCGTCCATTATTTCCAAGATAATGTACAGAATATCGGCGTTTATCCCTTACAAACACCACAGCATTTTTTTATGCTTGTTTCTGATTGGGCATTACATTTGAGTTGTCTGTCACCGTCTGACCATTGGTTATTTTTTTAAGGAAACTAAATATGTTTCTCTGCATCTTTGCTAAAATCTGGATAGAGGATTGAAAAAAATATGTGTTTTATTCAGTATATTTAGTTATTGCTTCCTTTTCAGTCTACCAACTCTGCCAGGAGTATGTATGTTGGCAGCAGCCACTCAATGTTAGTGATGGCTGTTTAACAGTCTGATGGCCTTGAGATAGAAGCTGTTTTCAGTCTCTCGGTCCCCGCTTTGATGCACCTGTACTGACCTCAACTTCTGGATGATAGCGGGGTGAACAGGAAGTGGCTCGGGTGGTTGTTGTACTTGACAATCTTTTTGGGCTTCCTGTGACATCGGGTGGTGTAGGTGTCCTGGATGGCAGGTAGTTTGCCCCCAGTGATGTGTTGTGCAGACCTCACTACCCTCTGGAGAGCCTTACGTATGTGGGCGGAGTAGTTGAAGTACCAGTCGGTGATACAGCCCAACAGAATGCTCTCGATTGTGCATCTGTAAAAGTATGTGAGTGTTTTTGGTGACAAGCCAAATTTCTTCAGCCTCCTGAAGTTGAAGAGGCGCTGAGCAAGACATTGTGGTCCACAACGGGGCTGGTTTTCCTTTTGTAGTATGTGATTGACTGTAGACCCTGCCACATACTTCTCGTGTCTGAGCCGTTGGATTGTGACTCTACTTTGTCTTTATACTGACGAGTAGCTTGTTTGATTGCCTTGCGGAGGGAATAGCTACACTGTTTGTATTCGGTCATGTTTCCGGGCACCTTGACCTGATTAAAAGCCGTGCTTCGCACTTTCAGTTTTGCGCGAATGCTGCCATCAATCCACAGTTTCTGGTTGGGGAAGGTTTTAATAGACGCTGTGTGTCACACCCTGAACATAGTTTGCTTTGTATGTTTCTATGTATTGTTTGGTCAGGGTGTGATCTGAGTGGGCATTCTATGTTGTGTGTATAGTTTGTCTATTTCTATGTTTGGCCTGATATGGTTCTCAATTAGAGGCAGGTGTTTGTCATTGTCTCTGATTGGGAACCATATTTAGGTAGCCTGTTTGGTGTTGGGTTTTGTGGGCGATTGTCTCCTGTGTCAGTGTTTGTACCACACGGGACTGGTTTCGGGTTTTCACATTTATTGTTTTGTAGTTTGTTCATGTATAGTTTTTATTATTAAAAAAACATGAACTTCAACTACGCTGCGTATTGGTCCACCTCTCCTTCGACGGAAGAATCCCGTTACACTGTGGGTACAACATCACTGATGCACTTGCTAATAAACTCGCTCACCAAATCAGCGTATTCATCAATGTTGTTGTCCGATGCTATGCGGAACATATCCCAGTCCACGTGATCGAAGCAATCTTGAAGCGTGGAATCCAATTGGTCGGACCAGCGTTGAACAGACCTGAGCACTGGTGCTTCCTGTTTTAGTTTCTGTCTATAGGCTGGGAGCAACAAAATGGAGTCGTGGTCAGATTTTCTGAAAGGAGGGTGGGCGAGGGCTTTATATGCATCGAGGAAGTTAGAATAATAACTAAATGATCCAGGGTTTTGCCAGCCCGGGTTGCGCATTCGATATGCTGATAAAATTTAGGGAGCCTTGTTTTCAGATTAGTCTTGTCAATATCCACAGCTATAATAAATGCAGCCTCAGGATATTTGGTTTCCAGTTTACATAGAGTCAAATGAAGTTCTTTCTGGGCCGTCGATGTGTCTGATTGGGGCGGGATATACACGGCTGTGATTATGATCGAAGAGAATTCTCTTGTTAGATAATGCGGTCGGCATTTGATTGTATGGAATTCTAGGTCAGGTGAACAAAAGGACTTGAATTCCTGTATGTTGTTATGATCACACCACGTCTCGTTAATCATAACGCATACACCCCCGCCCTTCTTCTTACCAGAGAGATGTTTGTTTCTGTCGGCACAATGCGTGAAGAAACCAGGTTGTTTTACCGAGTCTGATAACGTATCCCAAGTGAGCCATATTTCCGTGAAACAAAGAATGTTGCAATCGCTGATGTCTCTCTGGAAGGCAACCCTTGCTCGGATTTCGTCTACCTTCTTGTCAAGAGACTGGACATTGGCGAGTAGTATGCTCGGGAGCGGTGCGCGATGTGCCCGTCTACGGAGCCTGACCAGAAGACCGCTCCGTCTGCCCCTTCTGCGGCGCCGTTGTTTTGGGTCGCCGGATGGGATCCGGTCCATTGTCCTGGGTGGTGGACCAAACAGAGGATCCGCTTCGGGAAAGTCGTATTCCTGGTCGTATTCCTGGTCGTAATGTTGGTGAGTTCACGTTGCTCTTATATCCAATAGTTCCTCCTGACTGTATGTAATAAAACCTAATATTTCATGGGGTACCAATGTAAGAAATAACACATAAAAAAAAAATACTGCATAGTTTCCTAGGAACACGAAGCGAGGCGGCCATCTCTGTCGGCACTGTATTTTTTTTTTGTTGTATTGGGCCTATAGCTTCTCCACAAACCACAAACCTTGCTACAGTATAGTACTGTTTCTAATAGGTTAATGTTGCACAGACTTGTGTTTTTCAAGTAATGTTTAAAAAAAAGCTGAGCAGTAGATCTCGTCTTGCATTTTGACACAGAAAGTGATCTTGACTCAGAAAAGGTTTGGATACACTCAGAAAAGGTTGGCCTCTGACTGTAATGAACATTGTCCTGTCGAGAGACATGTTCTATACCAGGCGAAATTGAGCATCATCAGCTCATTGTTATGAATGTATCAAAATCAATGTCACTAGAAAACAGCTTAAACAAATGCAATTGCAGCTACTTTGCTGTTATTTTGTCTGCAATGTTTGACTCAGCTGTTTACTAACTGTGTTAGCAGTAGTTGGCTAGCTACTGTAGCAAGCAAAGAGATAAGAACGTTGCCAGCCAGCAATGAATGACTGGGTCTTGTCCATATATATAGAACAAAAAGAATGAACAACGGTTGCGTCTCTGGCAACGAGCTAACAACTAGGTTTGGTGGGAGAATGAACAAGTATGAATTTACTTAGAAATATAAAAATATCAATGCAAATATGTAACTTCTACAGGTAAATGTGTGCTTTAGTATTGTTTTATTTAGCAACTGTGGTAAAAGCGGAATAAACACCTCTGTTCTGTACATTTGCTTGCAACTATTTCAAAGATATCGTACAGAACATCTGCGTTTATCCCTTACTTACTGTATATTGGATATTAGGTTTTGTAATTATGCCATTATCATTTCTAATTCTGACAGAACCAAACAATTATTATACTGGTATTACAGACAGCATGATGTAATGTACTGTATATGACCCCCAAAATAAGGCAAAGCATGCACGAACACACTATTCATCGTGTCCACCAAGCCTTTGTCAGCTGGATACAGTATTTTTCTCGTTCCCTCCCTCAGACAGACAAAAGTGAGACAGCAGGACAGATGAAGGCAACAGGATTTGAACAGGCCCTGTAAGTGTCAGCCAAATCACCCCTGTTTGTTTCTGCCTACTGAGATCAAAGGCTGCACAGATGCCATGACAGAGCAGCCAGAGACCCTGGCACAGCCACCAAGTCACCGCCACACAGACCCCCGGCATTAACATACAGGGATGAACACACAAACAGACACTCATGCACAAACACACAAAAACACACACACACAGGTGCACTCACTCTGTCACTCACAACTACACCAAACTCCTTCAGTCACACGTATAGCACTTTACAATCCCTTACAATTCTGATTTTAACCACCCCTAATAGACTAGATGCTGACCCTAGCCACCCCTAGCGATAGACTCATCAGGCCAGTCACATGCATGCTTTTGCTATTTTACACTGGATGAGACTGGTACAGTTCTGATTGCTGGCCCAGGGGTATTGAGACAGCATTCAGACCAGCAGCACTCTTTTGCTCTCTGAGTGCACACCACTCTAACTGCCATGCTGGTATCCAAACATACAGTACTCTACGGCCTCTGAAATTGCTCAGATCTGGGTTGTCTGGCATGCAGGAGTTGTGTGGATAATTCCTTCCCTTACCAGTTTGTTTCTCCCATCTCTCTTGTTATTGTGGCCCGGAGCTTCCTCATACCACCTGGGGTATATAGCATCACTGTCTGTCTGAGCTGCAGTACACTAACCCCTGTGGAGGATTCATCTACATCCAAATGGACTAAAGATGATAGGAAATTGTACCAGACGAGCTTCAGCCCGCATTGCAAAACCCACCCCACAAAAATTGGGGTGAGATCACATCATATCTCTGAAACCAAGGGGAGGATTTGCACCATAATTATCCATCTTTTACAGACTAGACCGCTTGTAATTTGAGAATAAAGAGTGTACGGCGCAGTAGCTTGATTTCATGACAGGCAAGCTAGGCAGTTTTATTTGCATGCAGGCAACGTTCTTATGGACAGACACCTCCCGGAGGCGATTCAACATCAGATGTTTTATCCCTCTCTTTCTCCATCCATCTGCGGTCTGGTTGTCTCCTGTTGTGTAAGAAGAACCACACTGTTTGCAAATCTCCCTCGATTTTCACACGGTGGCCTCAGGGTGTCTGGAATATGTATTTTGAATGTTGATGTGATGTGTTTACTGAGGCAGAGCGAGGGAAAGTGAGAGAGGGAGGGAGAGAGAGGTAGAGGGAGAGGTCACGTGAGTCCCTGAATAACCGGGTAAAGAGAGGAGGAAGTCTGCCTCAGCAAATAACTGAGAAACAATAAAGGAGCGTTGTTTGTACGAGCCCCCTTTAAACGGTCATATTCACACAACAACTCCCGCATCCACCCGCCCCTCCTGGCTCATTGAGGAAATCATTCTCCATGCGTGTCTCGTAGCCTCCAACCACCCACTGATCGATGCCTTCCTCAATCTCTTTGTTCCACAAAGTTCACAGAAACTGGAGGCTTGTCCCGCATTTGTATTCTGGATCCCAGGGAGGTAGGGAGAACAGGGGAGAATGAAGCCTGCTGCTTTGTGGCCGCTTATCTAACAGACATGGGGCAGGGTGGACCAGTCTCTAGGGGGGTTCAAGTATATTCAATCCATCCTGTGCTTTATCCAGACATAGGCTATGACATCAGTTCAAGGCAGCCTTGATGCTAAGCTCCCTGTTGCCAGATCTATTTTTGACAGGCACAGACGTGGTCTGCTCTGCACTGCTGTCATGGGTCCTGTTTTAGAATGCATTTGGTCAAAGTGGTTTGAGGTAACACAAGCAGTAATGTCAGAAGTAACATAAGCTATGGATGGATGTCATTCCAACATGGCAGGTTTGACTCCTCTGGGAATATGTTACCTTATGTATGAATGCATTTGAGGAGGACAGAGGGTTGGAATGGAGTGATGGTGGAGAGTGATGGAGAGGAAGGGAGAAAAAGAGGGGGAGGGTTTTGCCAACACAGGGAGATTTCAGAATAATGAGAATTATTATAACCCAGCCTGCAGCGATGTCTGGACAGGCGTGGTAATGGCCTGCCACTTGCAATTGCAGGGAAGTAACAGAAATGGGGCAAACAGGCTAACTCCATTGGATTTGTCCCTTCCTCACTTCCCTCCTTTTGTTGCTTTATTTAGGACTGCAGTGGCACTCTGACCTACAGAAGGCATGGCTCAGCAGGCCCTCCCCTCAATAATTAAATGCCTGGGTCGTTTGCAACCAATCAACTCATTCCCGGCATCAATGGCCGATTTTAAAAACAAACTAATTCACTAATGGTCTGAGTTATTGTTCCAATTTACCTGGCTGCTGAACTATTGTCGTCCAGTCTATTCCAGGAGGGGATGGATCAATGGGGGCCGACGAGAGGGCGGCGGGCAGACGGGGCAGTGGACGGGGATGCCGGGCGGGTGAGTTTTATGCATCCTTCTAAAGCTAAACTGGCTCTGTAAAGCCAAGTAATTAACAAGGTCTGAAGCATGTGGAAGGAAGACCAACAGCTTGGCTGGTCAAGGTGTCGCAGTATATGATCCAGATAAATTAGCTACAGTGGCTACCCTAACCGGGAATTAAATTAAACTAAATCTAATTCACTATTATTGTAGAAAATTATACGGCAGCGGTTTCATTCTTTTTCATTAGATTTCATGACTTACAGTCACTCTATCCAACTTGACTATTCCATTTTCTCCATGAATGGGAGGTCTAGCTGAATCAATTATTCCACAGTTTGATAAACTGTCCCACATGTATGGATTTCAATATTTTCTGTGATTGTCTTTCTCTCTTATCAAAGAAAACATGTGAGAGAAAAAAAACATTTTAAAAGGACAAAAATGACAAAAATGACACTGTCCCGGCATCCTAATGAAGCAAGGGCACCATAGTAGATAGGCTAATCATTCATGTCCTGTCTCTGTCAGCAAAACACAGACTACAGTAAGCTACAGTACTTTCAATTTCACATTAGCTGTTGTTCGTCCCTCACTGCCGTGAAGTAGTGACTGAATTGGGGAGAACAAATTCTCATTCCGTGAGGAGAAGTCCATGATGCTAGCTGTCGAACAAAATTACCTTGGTAGTGCAAGCATAGCAGAATCATTCTGATTTCTCGGTCAGCGCTTAGACACTTCTACCACGTCTCTGAAAAGCTAGCAAAGGCAGGCTATGGAATTTCGCATCTGTCACTAAATCTACCACCGCAGGTGTGTGTGTTATAGATGAAGATTAATCATTTGTCAAACTGCAAATTGGCTTTCAAGCGCTCTAGCTAATTTGCTCTGTGGTCTGCTGATGAGAATTCTCTTCCGCTGCTTTCCCCTCGTTCAAACTGTATGTCCCCACTTGTTAGACATTTTTTCCGCTACACCTATCATTTAAAAGTAGAGGAGAAAAAAAAGAAGACGAGTGCTGCTTCAACCCTAATAGGTATTTCATGCAGCTAGCCTGTTGTAATGCTCCAATGAAATGATGTAAGATGAAAGGTGGAAGCACTGAAGCCCCACTTTCATTCCCTGAGCTGGTCACACTCCATGTGTACCCAGAGGACCCCTAACATGAATCAGACCCCGAACTGGGCTGCGGAGAAAATGTAAATGACATTACTCCCCGCTTGCGGTTCTTCTGTGCTCACACATGTAAATGTCAAGTGATGTTATCGTGACTGGCCTTTTCTACCATCTCAAACAAAAATGAGTGTAACAATGGAAGCACCAGATACTGGGAAAAACATTAGTGTGTGTCTCTGAGGAAGTGTGTTGGAGGAATGCATGCGTGTTTCTTGTCTCGGGGTGTAGGAAGTGTCAGTCTGTGTGTGTGTGTGTGTGTGTGTATTTCTCTCAAAGTGTGTGAAGTATATTTGTGTGTTATAAACCATTGCTTGTACAACAACAAAACAAGCTACACATACACAGTGAGTCTGAGCCGCAGCGCTGTTGATAATTCTCTAATTACCTGTGGAATTAAACAGTGGCGCATGCCTCCTGCTACCCCCTACTGTGACAGATCCATCATAACTGTGTGTATCTGTACAAGAGCATTTAAATCTTCCCATCGGTGCTGGATTGGGCTGGAGGGGGTGACGCAATGTTGTTGTCAGGCAGCTGAGAATCGCAAGGCTCAAATTGAACCACAGGGACAGCTTTTTATCTCCGACAAATATGTCTGGAAATTTTCTCACTTCATCAGAGTGGAAAGATGGATGACTCGCCTCGCTCTATTTCAGTATCAGAGGCAGGAGTGTGCTGAGGATAAAAAAAAACATTGGTGTTGTCCTCCTCATCCCTGTCACACACTGGGACCATTCACAAGGTGTTGCTCAAAGAGAAGCGAGCCAGCCATTGACCTTCATACCTCAGCAAACCCTATGGAAATTTGCCACACATCACATTTTCCATACAACCCACTGAAATAATAAATAAACTATTGTTGCCAGCACATCCTCGTTAGCACAACGTCTAACTCTAACCTTTCGCTGAAGAGTTTCCAAAGGAGGGCTTGTTTGCAGTCAGTTCTTGTTTTCCTGTCTCTCCTGACAAAAATATGGAACAGCTGCTCCCCTCTTCAGGGACCGGACCCCTGGTGCTATGCGGAGCGAGGTTCCGTCCCTGCTGCAGTGCGTTATTTCCGTCTGGGCCTCCGATCCGCTCTCCCCCTCAGCCCACCTCCGTCCCAGTAGCATGCCTGAATTTACTGACCTAATTTCCATCCCCAGTACAATGTTTATCCCCATTTCACATCTTGACACATACTGTACAGTGCCTCCCGAGCTATCTGGAAGGAGACTCTCTCTATTCCGGGCTGCTATTCTGAGGAGACCAGTATTAGTAGTTCTAAAGGGGACGATCAATGGTTCCATTGTTCTTAATTCAATGTCATAAATTGGTGAAATGGAGGGAAAGCAGAGGGAGCATTGGGGGTGCTATCCATATATCAGAAGGAATCCACTGAGGCACTAGCAGATTGGGGGGCGACAAGCCTCACACTCCCATCTCAATTCCTCCTTCATGAAACAGCTCAGCAGCACCCAAAGCCTGCCACACATCTGAGCTAGCAGATGCAGGAATATCAATATTGCGAAGTTGTTTTTTTCAGTTCCAAAGACTGAGGCCCCCTCCCCGCTGAATGATCAATATTGAGTGAGGTCCGACATCAATCATAGTTTTAATTCTGGTACTTTAGTGTATGATTATGTTATAGGAAACTGAGCATGTTTGATGGAGTATGTATATATCTGAGGACACACGTAAACAGACAGACATACTGTACTTAAACACATACACACCAACACGAGTTTGAAACTACAGTACAGCTCTGTTTCTCTTTGTGTAGTTGAAAAGAGGTCGGGTGGTCTCTCTGAGAGGAGCAGCACTGCTCTGTTCACTAGCCAGTGTGCTGTTTTAATGACGGTCCTCACAGTCTCAGCTGTCTACTATCTTCTAGCCACCAGTAGAATTGGCCGCCTCTGCCTGATAGACCTGGATGCATTTCAGTGCAGTGATTACCCTAGTGTCAAGGGCTCCCTTGGCAATGATAATCATCCCTGACTCGAATGGGGACGAAAATAATTATAATTTGGACAGGAACTATTGAGACAGTTTGGCACTGTCTCACAACAGATGCAAACAGGAGCTGCCAATGAATTAAAACAGAAAAAAATATTAGTATGGGATCTCTCTGTCCTGATGATGTCAAGGCCTCCAATGATACAGTCATAAACAGAAGCGCCACGGCAGCTGTAACTGGACGATTGCCTCTACAAACAAATGGAGGTCATGACTTTGCCTTGCTGTTTTCCGATGATTATTAAACACTGTGTTTTTGCACTGAGGTGGGGAAAGGTTTGACATTGTGTGTTTGATAGAATTCATGGGAGTTCTGTAACTGCCACCCAAGGCTTTTTAGATGGTGTTAAGCGGTAGAAAGCAGTTGGAAAGTGGTTTGAATGTGTTCAGACATGGAAGCAGAGCAAATAAGTAGTACTTTGCTCTATCCATGGCGATAGCTTAGTGAGGAGAGGTAGTGAAAGGTGGTGTTAGTGGTGAAGACATGTGCTGTATGGCTCTTTTTAAATGTGTGCACATACACAAACAGACACACTTCAAACACACACACAGACACACAACACATGCACACATAGACACACACGCACACACACTCCATATGCAGAGGCATCCAGGGTAGAGGTTTCAGGGCTGATATGACTAAAAGGATTGTGCATTTCTGCTGAGGGAATATCTATATTTTCTCTTCTTCCTTCCCTGGTTCACGGTGGAAGGTTATCATTGGTAAAAATATGCCCTTAATATTGGTTCTACCACCGAAATTTGACCAACCCCTATTTTAAGCTTGAAAATAGAGAGCTCTTGACCTGTTGCCTTTGAATTCCCTCTTCCGCTCATCTTCCCCTGAGTTGTCCTCTTTCTGAAGCTCCCAGTTCATACCCACAGGGCTAATGTGTTCATTTACCATGCCAAGGCAATATTTCAATATGTAAGTAAACATATCGTAGTGCTGTCCATGTGTATTATATCCCTACACAGTGAGATTCATCTACCAACACAAGTGCTGATCGAATCTATGGTCCATGTCACTGAAAGGAGATGTCGTCTACTCTAAATAATTCAAGGACCAGATTTTCCAAACTTGCTCTCAGTGCCATAACAGAACTGGGTGATGTTGTAAGCCCTCTGTGAATGTAGGTTTTTCCATAACCAGAGCCGGTGTCAGTTTCTCTCCATTGAGGAAGGAGTCTGTATTCATGCAGATCACCCCTCATATCACTAAAGACCAGTGGTTATGAAAATTATGGATCGAATCAAACAAAAAGAGGACTACTCCAAAAAGCAAAATAACTGGTCAATGTTAGTGGTCAGAAAAATCAATCATACAATGAGTGGGTCTAATCCTGGATGCTGATTGGTTAAAACCACATTCCAGCCAGTGTCTATTCTACAAGTTACCACCGGCTAACTCTATGCCGTTGAAATTCCTATTTAATCTGTTCCATCTCAGTGTGCAATCCACTGTCTCATCAGCCCAGCCAGACAATTTATAAACTTGATCTCCACTATAAAAAGCATCTAGACATTATCTCCCATATCTTTGCAACTAAAAATTGGTTTTCAATAGCGGAGATTTGTATAAACCTTGCTGTCTATCTCTCTGAAATATGCAATATTGTTTCAGTATTGACATTCGATCTCCAGGGCCTCCCGAGTGTCGCAATGTTCTAAGGCATTGTTACTACAGACCCGGGTTCATTCCTGAGCTGTGCCGTGGCTGGGAGTCACATAGGATGGCGCACAATTGGCCCAGCACTGTCCGGTTTAGGGGAGAGTTTGGCCGGGGGGGCTTTACTTTGTTCATCACGCTCTAACGACTCCTTAAGACAGGCCGTGTGCCTGCAGGCTGACCTCAGTCCCCAGTTGAACAGTGTTTCCTCCGACACATTAGTGCGGCTGGCTTCCGGGTTAAGTTGGCGGGTGTTAAAGAGCGCAGTTAGACGGGTCATGTTTCAGAGGACGCATGACTCCACCTTCACCTCTCCCGAGCCCATTGGGGTGTTGCAGCAATGAGACAAGATCGAAAAAGTGGGGTGAAATAAAACAAAAATAAATATTTTATTGCCAGTATGGTATTTAGAACGAATGACTGGGCCGTATCCATAGGTACAGAACAAAAAGACTTAACGACTGGGTCGCATCCATAGATACAGAACAAAAAGACTGAATGACTGGGTTGCATCCATAGATACAGAACAAAAAGACTGAATGACTGGGTTGCATCCATAGATACAGAACAAAAAGACTGAATGACTGGGTTGCATCCATAGATACAGAACAAAAAGACTTAACGACTGGGTCGCATCCATAGATACAGAACAAAAAGACTGAATGACTGGGTTGCATCCATAGATACAGAACAAAAAGACTGAATGACTGGGTCGCATCCATAGATACAGAACAAAAAGACTGAATGACTGGGTTGCATCCATAGATACAGAACAAAAAGACTTCACGACTGGATCGCATCCATAGATACAGAACAAAAAGACTTAACGACTAGATTGCATCTCTTGCAACCGAACTAATAGAACGAACGATCAGCCGGCTTGGGTAGTAACCCTAGATTTGCTACCCAGGTGGTAAGGGTAGACAACAACATGTCTGCCACGCTAATCCTCAATACTGTGGCCCCTCGGGTGTGTACATAGTTCCCTCGTGTACTCCTTGTTCACCCACGACTGTGTGGCGAAACCTGACTCCAACACCATCATTAAGTTTGCTACTGACACAATGGTGGTAGGCCTGATCACCGACAACGATGAGACAGTCTATAGGGAGGAGGTCAGAGACCTGGCAGTGCGGTGCCAGGACAACAACCTGTCCCTCAATGTGAGTGAGACAAAGGAACTGATCGTGGACTACAGGAAAAGGCAGGCCGAACAGGCCACCATTAACATCGACGGGGCTGTAGTGGATCACTAACAAACTATCACTAACGAACTATCATGGTCTTAACACACCAAGACAGTTGTGAAGAGGGCATGACAACACCTTTTCCCCCTCGGGAGACTGAAAAGATTTGGCATGGCTCCCCAGATCCTCAAAAAGTTCTACAGCTGCTCCACCGAAAGCATCCTGTCCGGTTGCATGACCGCCTGGTATGACAACTGCCCGGCATCTGTAAGGCGCTACAGAGCAGCAACATTACTCACTGGGGCCAAGATTCCTGCCATCGAGGACCTATATACCAGGCGGTGCCAGAGGAAAGCCCAAAAAATTGTCAGAGACTCCAGTTACCCAAGTCATAGACTGTTTTCTCTGCTACTGCATGGCAAGCGGTACCGGAACACCAAGTCTAGGACCAAAAGGCTCATTAACAGCTTCCACCCACAAGCCATAAGACTGCTGAACAATTAATTAAATAGCCACCGGACTATTTACATTGAGATACCCCCATCGCTCAATTTGTTTTGTACACTGCTGCTACTCTATGTTTATTATTTATGCATAGTCACTTCACCCCTACCTCCATGTACAAATTACCTGTACCCCCAGACACTGACTCAGTATAGCCTGTATATAGCCTCGTAATTGGTATTTTATTGTGTTGCTTTTTATTATTTTTACTTTAGTAAAATAACTCTTTCTTGACCTGCACTGTTGGTTAAGGGCTTGTAAGTAAGCATTTCACAGTAAGGTCTACACTTGGTGTATTCGGCGCATGTGACAAATAAAGTTTGATTTGAAAGAGTAACCATAAATGAATCAAAATAAAGTTTTTAATGACAATATGTAAATCATTATTTGAATATGTTGGTAACTGTTGTATAAAAGTGATAATATCCCTCGAAGCCGATGTTTGGAGCCTAACCACACCTACGCTAATATATCCTCCAAACTCAAATATCACTTAAATATCACAGCACATTTTTGATGTGCTCCGTTCAAAAGTGATCAAAACACAACCCTTCTTTTTGCAGGAGAGACAGTTCAGTATAGCTTCCATTGCACATTTTTCTGCTCACTATAGCGACTTCTACACGCCATGGCCTATGCTCTGCCCTACATTGTTGATGTGCTGACTGTGCGTAAAGCCTGGAGAGGATACTGTACCTGCTTCAGCTAGCTTTACCTACACTGGCCTCTCCATCATTAAAACTAACAGCACTACCTCCATCAGCAGGACAACACGCTCACACGCTCTGTGGTGATGTGTGTGTGTGTGTGTGTGTGCATGTGTGTGTGTGTCTGCATGTGTATATGTCTATGTGTGTACATTCGTGTGTACATGTCTGACAGAGTATTTGATTCCTGCCTACTTGAGTATGTGTTTGTCCCTACATGCCCCCTACATGTCTCTGTGGATCAAATGAGCATCACTCCTTTCTTGTCAAAAACAGCAACAGCACATACTGTACATGTCAGTGGTGGTATGTGTGCAGTCAGTGTCCTGCAAAACATGGTACAGTACTGCATAACACAGTGGTATTCAAAGTCGGGGTCATGACCCCTAGTGGGGTGGAATCGCAGTGGAATTGCAGCCAAATAAAATACAAATTTTAAAAAACGATTGAGTACAGATTATTGTATGGGACAATAATCAACGCTTTGAAAAATATAATTTGAAAAATAAAATGTAAGTGAGTAAATGCATTTATTGCTTCTCTTAATTTTTATAAGATAGATGAAAACATTTACCTATGTTAAGGTTATGTCATTAGATTTGTGTTGGGATCAGTAGAAATTCTGGCCCAGAATAATGGAGTCTGCAGAAATTTTGGCAAAAAATAAATGCTGTCTTTGCTGAAATAGTTTGAGTACCACTGGTGTAACACAACAACACCAACAGGCCACCAATTAGTATGGGTCACATTATAAACCCCTGCACTGTTTGAAATAAATCAGTAACAAGCAATAGGCTGATTAAATCATACATGAGATATTGTGTGTGTCTGTAACTCCCTGTATCTCACTCTGTCAGCAGTTTGACAACATCAAACATGACTCATTTCCGTCTCAGTGCCTGGGACCCATGTGTGTTCTGGGGGTTTTTCATGAGGAAAGGCATCACGTAGTAACAAATAGGCCCACTGTGAACGACTGCATCACATTCATATTTCAAACGCACTGAGGCTTTGACGTACGTCTCGATTAATGATTGGAGGGATTTGTCTGTTGTGTAAAGTGTAAAGTAAGCGTAAATAGAAGCCAAATCTGGGAAATAACCGATAACACTGATTTCAATAATGCATGGGCAGTGTTCTGGTGGCTAGGGATTTCATGTGACTTCAAATTAGGGAACACTCGAATGTAGAAAACAGTTGATGGAGTTCGGTTTCCCAAGCCTATGTCATTAAATCATCCTCCACTTGGGCACACAACGTATTACAAATCACAGTCGGTCTACTCAATCAACATTTGACCAATTTCTCTATGGCTCAAAATAGTTGCAACTGTTTCATCCATTGAAGTGAATAGGCATCGATCGAAATGGGCTGAGTTCAGATATGGACATGTCCATCAATGCAGTGCATGTAAAAGCTCTCAAATTAGAATTCAGCCTTGAGTCAATGCCAAACAAACAGAGAGAGTGGGGAGAGTGGGACTGAGGATTTGGAAAGTCGGGAACATGGTTCTATTTGGCCTGAAGCAACAGAGGACTATATGAACTTCCACAGTAACAGACTTTTTTAATGATACAAAAGGTACCACTGACAATGAGGTTGTTTCACTGAAGTCTATAAACTCAGTTGGCTGTTAGAATCAGCCAAATGACTGGGTAGCATTGGCTTAGGATAAAACAAGACCTTAAAACTATCAATCGTCTGATATTATTGTATAAACTATCAATCACACTCAGGCGCAATATCATGGTCATCAACCATTGCTGATACTGTCATTACTAAGGTAACCAAGGTAGCCACATCACCAGAAGCACTCACCCTTACCACAGAGGGGCCATTTTCTGAACTCTAGAAATGGTCTCACGGTAGGAAAAGGAAATTACTTCACACTCCTAGAGCAAGATTTCCCTTTCTTTTATATGAAGGGAAAAAAACGTACTGATGTATTCCCCTAGTTCAAATTTCGAAGTCATTGCCTTGGAAATGTCTCCAGAGTTTATAAAGCAGTTTCCACAGTCTCCTGAACACCTCGACCTCCATCTCCCCTCTTCCCCCATCCTCCCCCTCACCATCACCCCAAGCTCACCAACAAGAATCATGGGAGAAGCCCCCTGCAATTAGCCTCATCTCTAATAGGCATGTTCTCCCCATTACGTGATCACGAGGTGACAGGACTACTGGCTTCCAGTGGCAGAGAAGGGAGACAGAGGAAATACCACTCTATAATTACTGTTAAATCAAGCAGACTGCCAACCTCCTGCTTCTCTTTTTCCTCCTGCTCCTCCCTCTACACCTGGCCACAAGTCATTGTGAGGGGCTGGACAAGTGATGTCGAAAACCGCCTGCACCAGGCCATTTCCCCCCACAGCTGATACTGCAGTTTAGTTGGGTAGATTCAGGACTGCCTGACTGACTTGTTTTTTTTTTGGCCCACAGTCCCTTCTTTCAAGTCTGTCTCTCTGTAAAAGGCTGAACTCTGAGCTGAACAATGGCACCAGATCAAGAGCTTATAGCCAATACCAAGGCAGCTGGGAAATCTGAACTTCTCAGTGGCAATAAAGAATTGATGAAGATACGCAATGGATGAAGACATTTTACTGAAATGACTTCATGAGTTACTTTAGCGTTGCAGGCAGTCAGTGAGGATGATGATGGTTTGGGTGGTGAAGAAGTCAAATCTCATACCATTGCAGATGTTCCTAATGTTATATCTCAGTAACTTTCATATAGCTCATAACCATTCGTCATTGAGCCAAAGACATTCTCATGAATCACCAATACATATTTTCACATTTCTAACTGGGTGAGCAGGCAAAGTCAGAACATTTAGAGTTTTAGGGAATACCACGTAAGAGATGCTACCCCGTAGCAAATCTGAATCAACAACTTGAGTCATCATAAATCCCTCCATTTCTACATAGTGGACAAATTACAACTTACCAGACATTGGGGCTTCAATTGCACATGGAAGCATATTGCGGGTGTAGCAGTTCGCTGCACCCACAATAACATCTGCTAAATATGTGTATGTGACCAATACAATTTGATTTGACAGACCACCATCCTGAATTCACAACTCAGTTCATGGTAAGAATCTACCTTTATTAAAGAGAAAAGATATCTTCAAACCAGATCTTTATTTGATCTCAAGGAAAAAACAAAGGGCCTGGCTGTTTTTTCTCCTTTCTCCTATTAGAAAACAAGGAGAAAGTGGGTTTAGACAGCGGCGTTTCAAATGGGGGATTAGCATCTAGACAACGCTAATTCCCTAATTTGCCAGAGATGGGAGACAACCGACCAAGGCACAGACAGACAGAGACAGAGAGAGAGAGAGAGAGAGAGAGAGAGAGAGAGAGAGAGAGAGAGAGAGAGAGAGAGAGAGAGAGAGAGAGAGAGAGAGAGAGAGAGAGAGAGAGAGAGAGAGAGAGAGAGAGAGAGAGAGAGAGAGAGAGAGAGAGAGAGAGAGAGAGAGAGAGAGAGAGAGAGAGAGAGGAATGGAATTTCTAACTGAGCTTATAATTTTTCTGGCAGCCAGCTCCCACACTGTACTGCACTGACTGGGGACTGACTTGTACCAGTGGTGAGGATGAGCAGCCAGCTGGCTGGAAGGAACCCCCCCTCCCCTCCAGGTTGCCATTGTTAATCCCAGCAGCCTTCGCAAGCTACGGTAAGAGGGCGCTCCAGCTGGTGAGTCCCACCATGGATGCCCAATATTACCCGTAGGGGAGTCTCTTCTCTCTCTTCTTTCCAGCCTGTCATGAGGTGAACAGGAGTCTAGAGTCCAATCCAACATGCAAGCAACCAAGGTACTGAGCTTCTGCTGCTCTGGGTTTTTCCTCATCATTCAGGGATAGTAATTATATAATTGTATGAATTATAGAGGTTAATTAAGCCCAAATGGCAGCCCAAATGGAGGCTTTGTTATTTATAGAGGTGTAATGTGGCTCAATGGATATCCAGGCAAAGCCATAGATAGATACTGTAAATTACTTTAACTGTAAGGATTCTTAATGTCACTATGACTGGTGCCAAGCATGACACATAGCCTAAATGCAAGAGTCATGATGACAACAATGTTTAATCTTAAAACAACGTTTTGGTCACATTATGCATATTGAGCAACAAGTGTCCCGTTAACGGGACACCGATCCATAAGACGTTTTAATGTGAACATTGATACCTGCATGAATAGGGCCGCCCATCAACATACCAAGAGACAACAATTGCACATGGTTTTAGGAGTGGCAATGTGTTTGTGATTGGGAAGCCATAAAGTCTTCATTCATGTCTAATAGCTTTGACAGTGGTGGCATAAAACCAACCTGTTGATAGAATCAGGGCATCAGCAAGATCTCAAACACTAATCTATAGTTATACAACCTGTCTCTCTGTCCATCAGTGAGCCATTCAAATGCATACCAAGAACAACCCTTATTGCACGGTACTCCTAGATTTGACCAAATTAATATTTGGATCTTGACAGCGAAACCTTTAGCAATAAAATAGTAATATATCCATTATTCTAAACACGTATGCTGCTGTCTAATATGTTGTCTAAACACAGAAAATGCAGGCTGTAAGATTTTTTTAATTCTACAAAACAAATATAAATCCGAGAAGACCAGAAACAGCAAACAATGTAGGCTCAGAGGCCGTAAGATTTCCTTTTCATTATTATATTTGAATCGCATTCTCTCTCCTGAGGCTAATACAGTTTATATTCAATAATGGCTACAGCAATATTACAGCCTAAAAGTAGGAAAATCAAATTACCTTAATTTGCAAAACTGTTTACGGTGCAACAAAGTTGCCAAATCCATTAATTACATTCAACAATTAATTTTCTATCTAATCCATCAGAAGCTCAACGATAACTATCAAATTATAAAAGATGAGTAAAAAACAGTCCCCAAACAAAATCTTGCACGAAATTGGATTGATTCAAGTCAAGGTTATCTTCACAAGTTTCTGCAGCCTACTATGTCTATCCACATAAACTTCTCTGGTCAATCAATGTCCCTCAGGCTATGTTCCTCACTCTCCATAAATAAATGCACATTTCCCTTGGTCTATCCTTTGGGTACATTTTGGGATTACATTTGTGAATTTATCTATATATGGATTTGTTTAATCCATAAAATGATCAGTATGTAGGTGGACATGCACCTGAGTCAACCTATTTTATACTGACCACACAATGGATTTTCTTAAGGTAGACATGTTTTTGGCCTGGTCTGGTCGATGACTAGTCTGACGACAGGTTTTGGCTGAAATTGATTTACTGTTTTCATCTTTGTTGAATGTCAGTAAAGACTGTATGTATCAGGGTGAATCATTACGAGCTCTGTTTGTGTGCATTATAATAGAAATAGTCAAATAAATCGACATTTTACACATTGCCGAACAACTCCATCCACTTGCAGGTTGTAAAACATGTTGATATTTCACAACCACTAAGATGTGTCTTCTACAGTGGTTCAAGATAACACGTCTGTTAATCTTCAAGTTCTCCACCAGTGTCTAACATAGACACGGTTCTCTCCCTGATGAAGGTGCAAATATACACTGAGTGTACAAAACATTATGAACACCATGTCATGTCATGGACTGACCAGGTGAATCCAGGTGAAAGCAATGATCCCTTGTTGATGGCAATTGTTAAATACACTTCAATCGGTGTAGATGAAGGGGAGGAGACAGGTTAAAGAATGTTTTTTAAGCTTTGAGACAATTTGTTATCCAATAACACTGTGTGGTTTGGGGTAATAGTCAAACAATCCCACAATAACCTCATGTCAACTAACACATCCTGCCCCAGTGGAGAATTGCAGGCCAGGGATTTGGAATGAAGTTCACCATCTGTTTTGTGTTGCTCTGACATGGCATGATTTGACCCCTGTTGTTTTTCTTCCCATCAAAACAGGTTTTCTATTCCCCCTGGGTGGAAGCCTTCCGGGGCACTCCAGCTGGAACCAGCACCCACTGCTAGTCCTGCCAATAGTGAAGATGCTTGATGCCTCTTGGCAATCAATGTAAGACAGTTAGCTCTTCTAGCTCCAGCACCGAGAGACCTTGTATTTGATATTCTTGTCCATACTCAAGGAGAATGGACCACTGCCTACCTCCCAGTTGATCTATTAAGGGAGACTGTGCTACTATGCTCTCAAATCCATTAGTGTGTGTGTGTGTGTGTGTGTGTGTGTGTGTGTGTGTGTGTGTGTGTGTGTGTGTGTGTGTGTGTGTGTGTGTGTGTGTGTGTGTGTGTGTGTGTATTTGTATGTGTGTGTGTGTGTGAAGTATGTGTGTGTGTGTGTGTTTTTATGTGTGGAGGTGTTGTGCGCACCCTTGTGTGTAGTCCTTTTTTTGCCTTTGTGAATCATGGCAACATGAGGTTGCAATCAATCCATCATTGGAGTGCACAGCACGCGTCACAAAAACATTACGCTGCAGCATGTACCCCCAGTCTTTGAATGGTTAGTCAACACAGGGTCACCAAGCATGGGACATAGCTGTAGCCTCAAGCTACTGCTGGCATTTTCTTTTTGGCATTTGTGATTGTGAGCTGTTTCTCTTTGAAAATAATTACATGTTGCCAACATGTAGGCAATATAAAGGCCAACAGATTGAATTAGCCATTTGAAATAAAACAGCCTTTGTTTTGTGGCTCTAGAGGGGACTTGATGAGAGCTATATCAATTGACAACTTACTTTCAACTTGGTAGCCACATGGTAGGCCACATGGTAGCATGGATATGATGTCAATATAGATATTGACAATGACAATGACATTAAATCTGTTGAAATTGCTACTGTAGCCCACTTCTATCTTGGTAGATTCCCAGCTATATGACATTATTATGATTTGAATAACATTGAGATGTCAACAGATAATTGATCTTAGATGTCAGTTTGAAATTACTTCTGTCTGATGTGGAATGTAGGAGAGTAAACAGAGTCCATGATTGATCTGCCACTGGGAGGGGGATCTGAACAGAGGGCTGAACAGTAAATTACTGAGAATCGCATGGCCATTTAAATACACCTATTGATACATATATACTGTAAATGGACAAAGTAAAAAAGTAATTCAAAGTATGAAACTCATTGAGAAGAAGCATAAGAAGAAGAACACAGTCATTAGTTGTTAAAACGATGTGCACACCAAAAGAGTAGTTGCATTTCTAATTTTGTATCCATCGACACCAGTCAATTATCCTGCCTGTAGCGGATTACGTGACACATGGCGCAAAAGAGCGCGAGCTCCCCCCGCAGTTAGTGAACAGTAGCGCACTCATACAACTTCCATTGAAGGAACGGAGGGAGAGGCAACTTTGGATCATTGGTGCTACCTCAAAAAATGACATATCTTTCCTGATTATAATTTTTCTGTTCTGTTTAATCAATATCAATTAGCCATTAACATCAGCATCATTGAATTATTGATTGAGCAGCTCTCCAACATGGCTATATCTGTGTTGAGAATGTAATGAGGCAAATCATATTGTCGCATATACCGGTATGCCATATTTATACATATTTTTACACACACACACACACACACACACACACACACACACACACACACACACACACACACACACACACACACACACCCACACACGACCTGTCCAATCTGTTTGAAATTATTCACGGATAAGATCAAATAAGTGACACACAATTTCCCGCCTCGTAACAACAGAGAGACTGAGGCTAAACAGTAATGCATTTCACCGTTGCAATACAGAATGGTCAATATACATGTCGTATGAAATATTGTAAGATGAACTGATATGGACTCCCATTGCACAATCAACTGCAGTAATGTTGATATAAACCAACAGGGCAATGTGAATCAACGTTTGAGCTGCAAAGCGGGTGTTCTAGAACAAGATAGACAAGAATAGACAAGCATATTAAGATGCTATGCCGTCGAACTTCATAGGGCCCTGGATTGAATCAGACGGGCCATTCATTGAGGCGAGGGGCAATGTGAAAGAAAGTGTGCGTGGACTGAAAACTGATTCTTAGTGGTCTCTCCCCCTCTCCAATCCGCTCTTTCATTCTCTCGACTTCCTCTGCAGCCTCCTCCCAATACATTGCCACACGCCGTCTCCAGTCAGTCATATGTTTAAAAAAAAAAAGCAACCTATAGGTTCTAGTATCTAACGTTGTTCAGCTCCACAGTAATGGACATGTAGTAACTTTTACTTTAGATAAATAAAACCCACATAGGCTACATATAAGACGCAAAACCTGACAATGATAAAGCAGAAAAATGCATCGTCCAAAAAGGACAGTATCATGCTGATCATGCAACATCACCATAACTGTCCAGAGGCTACAGCATAACATCCAGCTACTGTAATAACGGGTATGGTATTTATAGAAAATAACACGAAACTTATCTAGGCTTACCTAAAACTGATTTACCCACTTGTTCGGAATCTGTGGTCCAATGTGCTTTAGTTTTCTGGCCGAAAACTTCTGCTGGAGCATATGTATCCAGTGTGCATGCTGGTAGCTCAATCTTAGATGTTGGATTGCGGATGAGATGGTGTTCCTTCTCATGCTCAAGAGAGAGAAATCCTTCGGCTCGGCGAGGTCGTATACATTGATACACGGAGAAACACAGTGACCAAATCGACCTGAGGGGAAATGGGGGAGCTCAACGGATCGGAAGAAATATCCCGATGTGTTCTAGCGAGGGTCTGGCTAGGTCGGATCCGTGAAAGCTGTACGCAGGTGGAGAGGTGGTAGGGTGGATGTCAATGAAGGTAGTCAGAGATGCACAGACTGAGCGAGTGCAAAAGCAAGCGAAACTAGGGGGAGGTACTGAGAATACCGTTTTGTATTGTAGAGGACGGTAATGCCAGACAGTAAGGGGTGGGACTGGAACACATGAGTCCAACGGGGAGAGAAGGGGGAACGAAGGATGGAGGAGGAACGAGAGACCGTGTCGTGACTTTCTGTGTTGATAAACAACAATTATAAAGATTCAACTGTGTGTGTGCGTATGTGGGGGGCGACGACGACAAAGGAGACAGTGTGACAGACGGTAAAGCAACCCCGAGTCGGACTATATGCAAACGGAGAAAAGTGTAGGGTCTAGGTTTGAACATTTAACGGCAGATTCCGGGATAAAATCAAAGATAGACTCATGCGGGATGCATGACGAACACTACACTACATTGTGCGCTTTTACATAATTGTGTGTCTACTTCAATGGAAACCTGATCAACTAAAACAGTCAGGAATAAAACCCATCTACGCAGGTCTCTCTCTCTCTCCCACACACATACAACACACACACACACGCACAATCTATCAAATGAGGAATAATAGCTGTACACTGTGCCCAGTGAATGAATAACCAGTGACCTTGTGGGATTTGTTTGCACCCTGCAAGCAGAGAAACGCTGTGGAGGTGCTGTACAGTGTCCTCAAAATGCTCCATAATGGAGGGTTATGCATTTTGTCTGTCCATGGTCCTGAAAACGTTCCAGAGAAGCGATTAATTTGGCTTGTCACTGTCCATGGTCCTGAAAATGGTCAAAAGGCCTATGCAATGCAGTTGGCTTTCCAGTGTTTCAGAGCCTATGCATTTCGAATGGCATTTACAATGGCCTTTAGTTCGGCTTTGAGAAGTGCATGGTTCATATCATTCACAGGTGGATGACTCCTCATAATTACTTTGATGGGGTTGATAAGATGACATACTGTACCTTGCTGGGAATTAAGATGACATACCTTGTTGGGAATTATCAAAAATGTGCACAACAGACAAGTTGTCATGGAAATATTGTCTTTGGAGTTGAAGCTCATATTTTCCCTTTGATATTAGGGGTTTATTCACAGTTGAAAACAACCAGAGCATCCATTGATCAGCGTTACATTTACCTCTAACGTGGCATATAGACCACCCACGACAGTGTCCTTAATGTTGTAGGAGCTCTGTACATGAATATCGACTGACATTTGCTTATGGTTTCAAACATAGTACATGCATACATGCATGCACTCAAGCACTAAACCACACACACACACACACACACACACACACACACACACACACACACACACACACACACACACACACACACACACACACACACACACACACACACACACACACACACACACACACACACACACACACACACACACACACAACAAATAGTATTGCACACTCTACACTCAAAACTCAAACAACAACATCTATAGTTGCCTATGCCATATTTGTTATAGTTGGTTGCTGAAAATCTAATATTTGTTCTGCACTTTTGAGTTCATCATCTTTACATCTCAGTAGTTTTGCCACTCACCAAACCCCAGGCCCATATCACCTAAATAGTTCTAACTTTAGCCAGGCAGAAATGATCCCATGCCCCCCTATTAGAAGTGAGGAGCTGACTTGTCCTGCCTGGAAAGCTGCTGGGGTGTTTGCTAGACTGACAACCTACTAATGGCAGATCTCTGAGGGTAGCAGGGAGACGTGTTGGAGATAATTCTCCATCTCCCGTGCTATTCCACACTGGCCATGGGCCTGTCATACAGCCTGGGCTCTCTGGCTGAGCTGTGAGAGAGAAGACAGATGTCCAAATACCCAGCAGCTCCATCCGTCATTATATTTCCATGATGATTTTCTCAATTCCTACAAGTAGAGGGCATGGGGATGGAGACAGATCAGTCATAGAGAAAGAGTGAGGAGAGAGAGAGAGAGAGAGAGAGAGAGAGAGAAGCAGACAGAGAGAAACAAGAGAGAGAAAGGGGGAGGGAAAGAGAGAGAGTGAGAGAGAGATAGAGAGGGGAGAGAGAGAGGAGAGGGAGAGAGAGGAGGGGGAGAGAGAGGATAGAGAGAGAGAGAGAGAGAGAGAGAGGAATGAGAGAAAGAGAGACAGCGAGAGAGAGAAGGAATTGAGGGGTTACCACCCTGGCCTTCTCCTTACTCTAATGAGAAACAATCTCATCTGCTAAAGGTTACCTGGGCAGTCAGCAGTCAGCCCAGCACCACATGCTACACCATCTTCCTCCTTCTCCTCCTCCTCCTCCTCTTATAGACCACCTCATCAAACCTCAATTCAATTCTCATAAGGCCATTCCTCTGACAGCAAATGCCAGTTTAATTGTCCTACACTTAGGCCCAGGATGGTGCAATCCACTGGTGCCTGTGTAAATGTGACAAATGCAATGGTGCTGACAAAAATGCACTATAATTAAGTTAAAGGTCGATGATTCCAAATAAAAAAAATATGGATAAACTGTGAAATATATACAGTATATATTTTTTTGGTAATGCACAAGGGGAGGCAGGTATTTCATAATGTTCTGATTCCTCCGTACAAGTGATAATTGTATATTCTTGTCTAGGCCTGATGTGATTTGGATTATTCCTAAGTGCTATATTTTGCTTATACCTCACCAGTTTACTCCACTAATCGACAGACAAGTTACAGTAATAGAATCTGAGCTTGGCTTGACTTAAGGTTCACTCAGGACCTGATATTGATATACAATTCAACAAACTCCAATAATTCTGTCAGCACTGATGGCAGGGTTTATAACAGAAACCGTAAAACAGGAGAGGAAAATAAGAGTTCACACTCTCTGAAGTTAACAGGATTCCAAAGGAGCGACCTGAAAGTGTTTAACGAGGTGCAAGGTTCTCATACTGTCATCGGGTTAATATGAAGAAGCCATGACTGATGCTGGGGCGTGAGCATGGTTTACTGCGCTGACAAATGACTTGGGTAATATTACTTTACAGGGCCTGTATTCATAGATCCTCTCAGAGTAGGAGTGCTGATCTAAGATCAGGTCCATTTTGTCCATGTAATGTTATTCATTATGATTTAAAAGGCAACATTGATCCTAGATGAGCACTCCAACCCTAACCCTAACCAGATCTTAGTGGATATGTGGGAGGGAAATGCTATGAACATTTACATTGTCCTTTCCAGAAGGCTTCCTGTCTTGACTTCTTCATAACACCAGACAAGCTATGCATAACATGCAAATTATGGTATACTCTACAGATTTGAAGACTTTGAGCTTTTATATAATTTACATTTTAAGTAGCACCACCTCCACTCTTACAGCTAGTATAATCTCCAGCCATCCTAGTATAATCTCCAGCCATCCTAGTTTAATCTCCAGCCATCCTAGTTGAATCTCCAGCCATCCTAGTTGAATCTCCAGCCATCCAAGTTGAATCTCCAGCCATCCTAGTTGAATCTCCAGCCATCCTAGTTGAATCTCCAGCCATCCTAGTTGAATCTCCAGCCATCCTAGTTGAATCTCCAGCCATCCTAGTTTAATCTCCAGCCATCCTAGTTTAATCTCCAGCCATCCTAGTTTAATCTCCAGCCATCCTAGTTTAATCTCCAGCCATCCTAGTTGAATCGCCAGCTATTTGCACATACTGTATTTTTTGACTGTTGCAGTATGTTCTTTACAGAGCAGCCTACATTGTCTTCAAAAGGTATTCACACCCATTGACTTTTCCGACATTTTGTTGTATAGCAGCTTGAATTTTAGATTTCGTGCCACTGATCTACACACAATACCTCACAATGTCAAAATATATATATATTTCTTGAAAGTTTTACAAATTAATTAAAAAAATGTAGGCTGAAATGTCTTGAGTCAATAGGTATTCAACCCCTTTCTTATGTCAAGCGTAAATACGTTCAGTAGTAAAGATTTGCTTAGTCGGTCACATAATATATTTCAGGGAATCACTCTGTGTGCAATACTAGTGGTTAATATGATTTTTGACTTATTAACCCATATCTGCACCCCACACATACAATTATCTGTCAGGTCCCACAGTCGAGTAGTGAATTTCAAGCACATATTCAACCACAAAGACCAGGGCACTTTTTCAATGTCTCGCAAAGAAGGGCACCTATTGGTAGATGGGTAACAATGGGAAAAAAAGCAGACACTGAATATCCCTTTGAGCATGGTGAAGTTACTACTTTGTTACGCTTTGGATGGTGTATCAATTAGGGTTGTACCATTATACCATTAGCTAAAAGTTGGCTAACGTTAGCTAGCTAGCTAGCTCACTAACTTTAGCTATTATTTTTGTCTCTGTCACACTAGACCTGAATCAAACAATGAAACCAGTGTCCAAATGAGTGAAGACCGATATTCGGATGTTTTTCCTGCGCAATGTGAGTTTTTCTTAGTTACTATAGCAATACAACATTGTAGATCTGTCAGTTTCCCTAGCTAATTCCTTACTTTTCACACTGGCACAGTATTAACAGCTCTACAGGCTTTACTGTCATGGTGCACAGTCGGTACACAACACTATGCTCATCATGTCTTAGCAGGATCAGATGGTGACAGGTGTCCCTGCAGTGTCAGACAGCCAGGGAAGACCAGTCTATGGAGCTCAGTTTAATTTTGCAGCATATTATAACAATCAGTGAATGGATACAAAGTTCCATCTTGAGTTGATGGGTAGACTACAGTCTGGGATCTGGGAATAATGGTTATTTCAATTATTGAACCATTGATTCTATTCTTGGATAATATCATGTATAAATGTACAACAAGGTATTTCTTTGTCATGCCTCATCTGAGCAGGATCAGATGGTGACACAGGGGTCTCATCAGGGTCAGGCAGCCAGGGAAGACCAGTTTCTGACAGATACAACACTTTATTCTCTCAGTGCAGCAAACACTGGAAAACTAAGAAGCTTCAAATTTTATACTATTTTAAGTCAGTCTGACAAACCGCTATAGTTGTTTTTTTCCCTTAATGACATAAAATGTTAGGAAGACCTGGGAGACGATATTGACAATGATGATGATGATGATGAATGGATACAGATATGTTAGAATGCCCAGTCATGATCATATATTGTCAGACAGAAATGACTGCAGTTTTAAGACCATCCATAGAACATACTATATGCCAGTTAAACTGAATATCATGCACTCATCAATGTCATTACTCTGCTGGAGGTGTAAAACACAAAACGGGACATATTTGGTATTTCCAGGTGTGGAAAGCTCTTAAAGACTGACCTAGAAAGTCTCACGGCTGTAATCGCTGCCAAAGGTGATTCAAACATGTATTGACTCAGGGGGTAGAATACTTACATGCAATTACCGGTGCACGTAGGCCAATGGATTCATCTTAATAATACTGACTGTATTGATGTGCCGCTGATGTGGTTTTGCATCTCTAAATGCCCAATCAAGTATCTAATGCCTCAATCTGCATCATCACGTCTTCTCTCCAACAGGAAAATTGCTGGAGCTGAACAGGTCTCTAGCCATTTCAAAAACAGCAGCAAGCAGCAGCCAATCTAACAGCAGCACTCTCTTTTTTCCCTCACTGCTCTCGGCGAACTATGTATTTTAAAGAGAATGTAGGGTTTGTTTGTTTCTCTCTCTTGTCGAGAGGAACATAAAAACATTTGCGGGTACAATGGGAAAGGAAAACAGAGACAAGCCTTGAGACACTGTTGTTCTGTGTAAATCATTAAGCAGTGATTAGGATGTGGCTGAGGGCTTTTTGATGAGCTTCTCGGTGGGATGCTGGGATGTTGTGCGGAGCCGCTCGCCTATGTAGCATCCCACAGTGGTGCAGCCCTCCCCTTGTAGCTTGACAGCTACTCCCACTGCAGTCCTTGAACACTCTCTTTACCTCTCTCGTTCCGCTGTCTCGCTCAATCACTTCTGTCTCTCACCTTCTCTGTCTCTTTCTTTCTCTAGTTCTTTATATCTCCTTGCACTCTCTTTCTTTCTCTCATTCTTTATATCTCCTTGCACTCTCTTTCTTTCTCTCGTTCTTTATATCTGCTTGCACTCTCTCTCTCTCTCTCTCTCTCTTATAAACTCCAGGTTGTGTCTGTAATTCTTGTGTGGGTCAGTGGCTGGGTCTGCAAAGAGACCTGATTTATTATTTTTTCCAAGCAGATTACATTGATGACATTTTGCTTGACATTTCATTCCAGCCCTTCTCCCCATTCATCTGCTTTGGCGCAGCAGAGCGTCTTTGTTCATGTGCTTCCCGGGCCACCCCTGACGAAATCACCAGGTTTTGCTAATGAACTATTTGCACTGAGATGAAATTGTAATCACCCCCGGCAGGAGAGTGAGTGAGTGGGCGTCTGGGCTTTAAGGCTGTGTACATTACTGGAGCATCCCCCATAAGTGCTGTCCATGGTGCTGAAACTGGCTTCCTCCACAAGAGCTGTCCATGGTGCTGAAGCGGAACCGTACTGTGACAAAACAGTGTCGTCCTCCAATATTGAAGGAAAGTTAAGCCCAGTAACCAACTCTGACAGTACAGTCGCAAGAACAGTAAATCTTACTTAATCTTGCAAAACGAAGAGGCATCTAATTTGTTTTATATATGGATGCACTATATGCAGGCTGTTGAAACAACATGGGTGTTTATATGCTTTAAGTGTGAATACATTTTTGGTATGAATAACATCACTGTTATTTCTTGGCACTATGTATCAAACCAATGTTAGATTTTCAAGAAGTGACTTATTGAAGCTAAACGCATGTTTCCAAGGTCATGCATTATACTGTACACGATAAGTTTTAAAAAAACATGACATAAATAAGATGTGAAATTACACCTCTATGTCACATTCCACAGAAAACAGCACCAGTTTTGAAGATCTTATGAGTCATCCACGTCTTTGTTGTGCATTTGTAGTCCAATCTGAGACAGTAATAGATTACTTAACAAAGACAAATGATTCTACAGAGATTTACTGGAAAATGCAATAATGGTTACGACTAAAGAACTAATTATTTTCCCTGGATACATATTTTACCCTCATTACCATGGTACGAGTGTGTCATCGTAAGTAAGTAGCAAGTAGTATGATGAAGTCTGGAAAACGGCGACGATGACTTCACATGCCAGCCTGCTGCATGTCTGAAAAGTCTCATTGTGACAGTTCCCTCCTCTGAAGTTCCGCTACACACACTAAACAAACGTATTTTTGTCAACAGAAGACGTTGAGTCGTGTTTGAAAGCGGTACTGTCAAAGCGAACCGAAGGTCTCTTTTCTAGGGAAATGCTGCGGATGTGACAGGCACAAAGAGATGCCAAATACTGTAGGGGACCTGTTAGAGCTGCCTGAGCAGATGGTGTGTAATGCTAGTGGAATGCCATTCACATTCCCATGATAATGAAGATGCAGTACGTGCCACAGTACAGAATGTTCCCAGGTTAAAAAAATACCTGGAAGAAGGACCAAGTTGGAGCATTGACTAAAATAGTTTTCTAATGTATGATCTTGTGATGCCTCTACTGTAAAGTGTACTGTATGTGTATACACTGGGTGTATGTATACACTCAAATCCATAATTTGTATCGTTATCGAAGATGTTTTTCTTTATTATGTTCTAAATAAGATTAGGTCTATCTTCACAGGTGATGAGGTCATAGGAGTGATTAAGATCAAATCAAATCAAATCAAATTTATTTATATAGCCCTTCGTACATCAGCTGATATCTCAAAGTGCTGTACAGAAACCCAGCTTAAAACCCCAAACAGCAAGCAATGCAGGTGTAGAAGCACGGTGGCTAGGAAAAACTCCCTAGAAAGGCCAAAACCTAGGAAGAAACCTAGAGAGGAACCAGGCTATGTGGGGTGGCCAGTCCTCTTCTGGCTGTGCCGGGTGGAGATTATAACAGAACATGGCCAAGATGTTCAAATGTTCATAAATGACCAGCATGGTCAAATAATAATAAGGCAGAACAGTTGAAACTGGAGCAGCAGCACGGCCAGGTGGACTGGGGACAGCAAGGAATCATCATGTCAGGTAGTCCTGGGGCATGGTCCTAGGGCTCAGGTCCTCAGAGAGAGAGAAAGAAAGAGAGAAGGAGAGAATTAGAGAACGCACACTTAGATTCACACAGGACACCGAATAGGACAGGCGAAGTACTCCAGATATAACAAACTGACCCTAGCCCCCCGGCACAAACTACTTCAGCATAATTACTGGAGGCTGAGACAGAAGGGGTCAGGAGACACTGTGGCCCCATCCGAGGACACCCCCGGACAGGGCCAAACAGGAAGGATATAACCCCACCCACTTTGCCAAAGCACAGCCCCCACACCACTAGAGGGATATCTTCAACCACCAATTTACCATCCTGAGACAAGGCCGAGTATAGCCCACGAAGATCTCCCACACGGCACAACCCAGGGCGGGGGGCGCCAACCCGGACAGGAGGATCACATCAGTGAATCAACCCACTCAGGTGACGCACCCCTTCCAGGGACGGCATGAGAGAGCCCCAGTAAGCCAGTGACTCAGCCCCTGTAAATCCCAGTGGAAAGAGGGGAACCGGCCAGGCAGAGACAGCAAGGGCGGTTCGTTGCTCCAGAGCCTTTCCGTTCACCTTCCCACTCCTGGGCCAGACTACACTCAATCATATGACCCACTGAAGAGATGAGTCTTCAGTAAAGACTTAAACGTTGAGAACGAGTTTGCGTCTCTGACATGGGTAGGCAGACCGTTCCATAAAAATGGAGCTCTATAGGATAAAGCCCTGCCTCCAGCTGTTTGCTTGGAAATTCTAGGGACAATTAGGAGGCCTGCGTCTTGTGACCGTAGCGTACGTGTAGGTATGTACGGCAGGGCCAAATCAGAGAGATAGGTAGGAGCAAGCCCATGTAATGCTTTGTAGGTTAGCAGTAAAACCTTGAAATCAGCCCTTGCTTTGACAGGAAGCCAGTGTAGAGAGGCTAGCACTGGAGTAATATGATCAAATTCTTTGGTTCTAGTCAGGATTCTAGCAGCCGTATTTAGCACCAACTGAAGTTTATTTAGTGCTTTATCCGGGTAGCCGGAAAGTAGAGCATTGCAGTAGTCTAACCTAGAAGTGACAAAAGCATGGATTAATTTTTCTGCATAATTTTTGGACAGAAAGTTTCTGATTTTTGCAATGTTACGTAGATGGAAAAAAGCTGTCCTTGAAATGATCTTGATATGTTCTTCAAAAGAGAGATCAGGGTCCAGAGTAACGCCGAGGTCCTTCACAGTTTTATTTGAGACGACTGTACAACCATTAAGATTAATTGTCAGATTCAACAGAAGATCTCTTTGTTTCTTGGGACCTAGAACAAGCATCTCTGTTTTGTCCGAGTTTAAAAGTAGAAAGTTTGCAGCCATCCACTTCCTTATGTCTGAAACACATGCTTCTAGCAAGGGCAATTTTGTGGCTTCACCATGTTTCATTGAAATGTACAGCTGTGTGTCATCCGCATAGCAGTGAAAGTTAACATTATGTTTTTGAATAACATCCCCAAGAGGTAAAATATATAGTGAAAACAATAGTGGTCCTATAACAGAACCTTGAGGAACACCGAAATTTACAGTTGATTTGTCAGAGGACAAACCATTCACAGAGACAAACTGATATCTTTCCGACAGATAAGATCTAAACCAGGCCAGAACTTGTCCGTGTAGACCAATTTGGGTTTCCAATCTCGCCAAAAGAATGTGGTGATCGATGGTATCAAAAGCAGCACTAAGGTCTAGGAGCACGAGGACAGATGCAGAGCCTCGGTCCGATGCCATTAAAATGTCATTTACCACCTTCACAAGTGCCGTCTCAGTGCTATGATGTGGTCTAAAACCAGACTGAAGCATTTCGTATACATTGTTTGTCTTCAGGAAGGCAGTAAGTTGCTGCGCAACAGCCTTTTCAAAAATTTTTGAGAGGAATGGAAGATTCGATATAGGCCGATAGTTTTTTATATTTTCTGGGTCAAGGTTCGGCTATTTCAAGAGAGGCTTTATTACTGCCACTTTTAGTGAGTTTGGTACACATCCGGTGGATAGAGAGCCGTTTATTATGTTCAACACAGGAGGGCCAAGCACAGGAAGCAGCTCTTTCAGTAGTTTAGTTGGAATAGGGTCCAGTATGCAGCTTGAAGGTTTAGAGGCCATGATTATTTTCATCATTGTGTCAAGAGATATAGTACTAAAATGCTTGAGCGTCTCTCTTGATCCTAGGTCCTGGGAGAGTTGTGCAGACTCAGGACAACTGAGCCTTGAAGGAATACGCAGATTTAAAGAGGAGTCCGTAATTTGCTTTCTAATAATCATAATATTTTCCTCAAAGAAGTTAATGAATTTATCACTGCTAAAGTGAAATTCATCCTCTCTTGGGGAATGCTGCTTTTTAGTTAGCTTTGCGACAGTATCAAAAAGGAATTTCGGATTGTTCTTATTTTCCTCAATTAAGTTAGAGAAATAGGATGATCGAGCAGCAGTAAGGGCTCTTCGGTACTGCACGGTACTGTCTTTCCAAGCTAGTCGGAAGACTTCCAGTTTGGTGTGGCGCCATTTCCGTTCCAATTTTCTGGAAGCTTGCTTCAGAGCTCGGGTATTTTCTGTGTACCAGGGAGCTAGTTTCTTATGAGAAATGTTTTTAGCTTTTAGGGGTGCAACTGCGTCTAGCGTATTGCGCAAGGTTAAATTGAGTTCCTCAGTTAGGTGGTTAACTGATTTTTGTCCTCTGGCGTCCTTGGGTAGACAGAGGGAATCTGGAAGGACATCAAGGAATCTTTGTGTTGTCTGTGAATTTATAGCACGACTTTTGATGTTCCTAAGACTGCTTATAATATCTCTCTGGACACTTGGAGAAGGAACACAACCCAATGAATCTGGGTATTATTTCCTCTCCAGCAGTGTTATGGTCTGAAATGTTCCTTCATTGCATTACTATGATTAGATGGTCATTACAGTATGGGGGGCCAGGTTGGGAATGACCCATTCAGGGGCTATAAAGTACGGGTACAGACCAAACTTCATCCAGTGTCCAGGAAATCGATTCGCGAGATATGCAAATATGCACATATTTAATGAGATATCACTGCATTTGTATATTTTAATACAATATTTAAATAAAGGAAATACTAAAAACTATTATATTTGTGTGTACAATTAACTGGTAAATGTTGTGATATGATTAAGGGAAGAAATATTACCCCATGAGGGTGTGGTGCCTGATCTTAAATGAGCATCAGTATTACATTGGTCGGGGATCTGTGGCGTGGAAGTCTCTGTCATTGAGATAGCGGCCGCAAATTGGATCAGTTAGGTCCCTTGGAGCTGTGTGAAGCTAGAACACACACACACGGTACAAACACATTCGCAGACGCACACACACAGACGTGCATACACGTTCATGCACTCACTCACTCACACACACACACACACACACACACACACACACACACACACACACATACAACGTTCATGCACTCACACACACAGAATGAGTGAAAGTCACTAGCGTAGCGCAGTTTCCATTGATCCTCTCCCCAACCCTAAGAGAAAAACAAATCTAGTGCATCAGCCACTCACAAAGTAGAGACTACCAATCACTGTCCATGGTTCTGAATTTGTGATGTCTATGCGGCTGCCTATCGATAGACTATCAGATTATGTGGTGCTATTGCTTGTAGTAGCCTATAGCTTTGCTTTAATGGATACATGTTTGTTTTTATTTGGTCGTCATTTCTCATGTCAAGCCTAACGTTTATGTTTCATGAAGCTATAGGCCTATCGTGTCGCAATGCTGCTATTTAGATAATGGCTGGTGGCAATAATGTATTTACTTGTTCAGTGTCACACCAGCTTTCGCTTTGGCTCCCCCTCCCGTCCAGCTCAGACTTTCGGTGTCACCGGCCTTCTAGCTGCTGCCGAACCTACTGCTGGCAAATGCCCTTCACTCATCAAAACCGGACTTGTCTCGTCATCATTACACACACACCTGGTTCCAATCCCAACTCTTTCACTCTATACTCCCTATGCCATTTGTCTTTGTCGATCATTATTGATGTTACTTGTTTTCCTGAGAGGAATCTCTCCTACTATTTCCTGAGTACTTTATATTTTGCACTTTGGGTTCACCCTGTGCCTTTTGGTTTATGAAGATATACTGTGAGAACAACAGCGTTTGGGTTTCATTCCACTTTGTTCTATGTGCATAAATTAATTCAGTAGTTATAAACCTGCGACTACACCTCTCTACGTCAGTGACATTCAGTAATTAAAGTGGGAAATTCAAACATTGCGGATTGCAAAATGAATTTCGACGTAACAGCACACTAATCAAATCAAATCAAATGTATTTGTCACATGCGCCGAATACAACAGGTTTAAACCTTACAGTGAAATGCTTACTTACAAGCCCTTAACCAACAATGCAGTTTTAAGAAAATACACCCAAAAAAGTAAGAGATAAGTAGAAAAAATAATTAAAGAGCAGCAGCACATAACAATAGCGGGGCTATATACAGGGGGTACCAGTGCAGAGCCAATGTGCGGGAGGCACCGGTGTCAAGGTAATTGAGGCATTTATATACATGTAGGCAGAGTTATTAAAGTGGCTATGCATAGATAATAACAGAGTAGCAGCAGTATAGAAGGGGGGGCAATGAAAATAGTCTGGGTAGCCATTTGATTAGCTGTTCAGGAGTTTAGAAGCTGTTTAGAAGCGTCTTGGACCTAGACTTGGCGCTCCGATACAACTTTCCGTGCGGTAGCAGAGAGAACAGTCTATGATTAGGGTGGCTGGAGTCTTTGACAATTTTTAGGGCCTTCCTCTGACCGCCTGGTATAGAGGTCCTGGATGGCAGGAAGCTTTGCCCCGGTGATGTACTGGGCCGTACGCACTACCCTCTGTAGTGCCTTGCAGTCGGAGGCCGAGCAGTGATCAGTAATCAGAAACCAATTTATAGTATTTTTAGTGTATGCAACTGTCCTGTTGGCCAATAGCCTAACTTAGCAGTCCTCACGTTTTCTCGCAGCTTGGATAGAAAAGGTGTGCTGGGTAAAACCAGTATGCCCTATTTATTGTGTAATAATATTAATCAGTCCACTTTCAAAACAATAGCTTACTAGGGATTGTTTCATTATGCAGACAATGTAGTCTAGACTACTAGCCTATCTGTAGCTACAGTATATACAGTATTAGCTGGTAGCCTATTTATATTACACATTGGAAATCTGACTCCACGCTGTCAGGGCTATCCGTCTCATCACTCGTAGGCTTACCAGTGTTCACAGACAGAGGGTGGCTGTCATGAGCGCTGCTGGGCATCTGGCAGTCATCAGCTTGGTTTTCTGGGAGAAGAGGAGGAGGAGAAGGACGGCAAGCACTCTCAATAGAGGAACTGTCACTATTCTCAAGGGGAGGACGAAGAGGCGGAGCAAGGCTACTGTCATTGCCGGCCCGGGCAGTGAGGACTCTGTCTGGACTGGGAGGCTGCTAGTACTAGCTGCTGCATAGGTAGGCCTACCAGCTTCCACTTGTAGTGGTGTTTTGTCAGTCTAGGGTGAGGTGGTATCTTTGCTGATGTATTAGGTAGATTTGGCAAGAGCTTGATCAGATAAAGCTTTTTGCAGCATTTTTGTGCAACACTTGGTCTTGCCTTTTATTTATCCATCTTGAACAACGCAGAGTTTGTGGGCCCCCCACCTTGCAGGGTTTCTGATACGCCCATGGTGAAAGTGAAGACGTTTTTCTTTAATATGTTCTAAATAAGATTAGGTCTACCTTCACAGGTGATGAGGTCATAGCAGTGATTAAGACTGCTTATAATATCTCTCTGGACACTTGGAGAAGGAACACAACCCAATGTATCTGGGTATTATTTCCTCTCCAGCAGTGTTATGGTCTGAAATGTTCCTTCATTGCATTACTATGATTAGATGGTCATTACAGTATGGGGGGCCAGGTTGGGCTATAAAGTATGGGTACAAACCAAAGTGCCAACTGCAACATTGCTTCAACTTCCATTGGTGCTTTTCCTCTCTCTCAGCCCAGTCAGGGCCCATGTTGTGGACTCAGCATTCTTAACCCACGTCACATCAACTGACGCCCGCACCAGCCCCTCTCCCCTTGACAGTTAGGGTCTGTAATAGAGACAGGAGAGATAGGGGTCTTAAATGTGAGTGATGGCCGAATGACAGCTCAATCTCATAAACAACCAACAGCAGGCCTGAATGTTATTGGTGAAGGGCTGGCCAGCCGTGTGCGGCCAAATCACTCGATCACACGGACCAATCTCCCCCTGCTCTAATGTGATTAGTGTGGATCTCCTCTGCCTGCTTCTTTGTTGTTGACTAAGTGTAATTAAATTAAATGAGCATCAGTACCGCACTTTTCAGGGATCTGTGGGGTAGAAATCTCTGTCATTGAGAGAGTGGCTGCAAATGGGATCAAGCTAGACCACACACACTTACACCCATGTACGGACAAACACACACATAGACAAGTTCATACACTCACACACACAACAAGTGAAAGTGCTCTAAGCTTTTTCTCAAACTTGCAGAGACGATGACCGAATATACACTTCTGTGTAATCTGTGTAATCTCTTAAGTAAATCTTAATTAAGCCACACAGATGAACTGTAAGACTGTGTGAGCAATTTAGGAGGAGAGCCCACTGTCCTTGGTAGCTGGCCACAATGGTGGCACTGTATTATCCTCAAAACGGGCAAAGTTTGTCTGGAAGCAAGATGTCGGTGTCTGTGATGTGGCTGGTTTTCCTTTTGTAGTCCGTCATTGTCTGTAGACCCTGTCACATACATCTAGTGTCTGAGCCGTTGAATTGTGACTCCACTTTGTCTCTGTACTGACATCTTGCCTGTTTGATTGCCTTACGGAGGGAATAACTACACTGTTTGTATTCAACCATATTCCCAGTCACCTTGCCATGGTTAAATGCGGTGGATCGTGCTTTCAATTTAGCCCGAATGCTGCCATCTATCCACGGTTTCTGGTTTGGGTAGGTTTTAATAGTCACAGTAGGAACAATATCCCCTATACACTTCCCGATGAACTCAGTCAATGTGTCCGTACATACATCAATGTTATTCTCAGAGGCTACCTGGAACACATTCTAGTCCGCGTGATCAAAACAATCTTGAAGCATGGATTCTGATTGGTCAGACCAGCGCTGAATAGACCTTAGCACGGGTACTTCCTTTTTGATTTTCTGCCTATTGGAAGGGAGGAGCTGTGATCTGATTAGCTTTGAAACACAGTCTACTATTAGAAAATGTAAGATGAATCAGAGAAGAAAATAACCTATCACTTTTCACAAGAGCATCCACCTGAGACACTTAATGTTGGTGTAAAGTTGTTCCTAGCAGCTGAAGATGTATAGCAACAGAGGAGTGATTACTTGCCATGCATGGGTGGCATACCTGGTTGACCCCACCATATTTCCCCCAACAAAATATAACAGTGTGTCTCTTTCCATGGACAATATGAAATATGCAAAGAGTGTGATTCATAAGGTCACAGTCTGTTTTGATTTGCATATTGAAACTGTTTTGTAAACGCAGCAGAACAACAGAGAATAAACAATCAGCTTATTGTTATCAGCAGATCTGTCCTCTTGAATAATGCAATGCAATACTGTGATGATAAACCTGAAGAGCAATTGAACATGCATAAAAACTTTTTCATAGACGCACGCTTTAATGCATTACTGCGAAGTAAACAATGAACTGGAATGGACTTCTTCAAGTGGGCAGTACATCGATTGTGTGATTTTTGATGCAACCTGCCTGCTTTCTTAAGTGTTTTTACTCAACAAAGTAAACTGCAGCTTTTCTCTGCCCTCGAAGTCGGGACAACCACATCAATCAATGTCTTTGATTGTGGGACACATTGTAAAAGCCGAGAAGTTATTAGCAGCCAAAGTCTACAGAATACACTTTCAACTTTTCAGAGGAAGTGTTTTAGATGTGTAAAAGCACTGTCAGTAAACAATGACCTTGACTATGGAAGAACACACTCAAAGGACTCCATTTAGTATGAGAGAGAGAGATCGGCTCATATGTAGACGTGCTCTATTACCATATCCCTTCCCCTTCCAAGTCAATGAGAGTTCTGGTCACCAAGTGGAAGCTTGTGGTGGTGTTCACTCATACTGCATTATGTGTTATTTACACTGATTGATAACTAGAAAACTGTATGTGTTGGTGGAGCAATTTGACATCATGGCTGCATTTACACAGGCATCCTAATTCTGATCCTTTTTCCACTAATTGGTCTTTTGACCAATCACATCAGAAATGTTCTCACCAGCTCTCTTTCAGAGCTTATCTGATTGGTCAAAAGACCAATTACTGAAAAAAGATCAGAATTATGCTGCCTGTGTAAACACAGCCCAATATACACAGAGGGAAACCCTTGCAAAAGAGTCCTATATGAATCTTGTAGGAATTTAGCATAGGCTTCAGACATCAATACCAACAGAACCCAAAATATGTCAGGGATCCCACCAGTGGTTCTTCCACAATTCACATTCTCCTTTGAGCCTTGACCACATTGGAAACAGCCAGCAGTGGCAGTCTTGTCAGATTTGTCATTTTTATAAGCAGGAAGTCATCTCGCTGTGTATGATGATGTCATATTGCTGAGTCTATCTTTAGTAGCAGAACCAACCCCCAAAAGTATAGTCTACATTATCTTCTGTAATTCACATTTGGGCATAGTAATATTACACATAATATATGTTGTTTATCAGACGTTCTTTCCAAAGCGACTTACAGTTATACGTGCACACATTTTACCTATAGGTGGTCCTGGGAATCCTGGCATTGCAAGCACCATGCTCTACCAACTGAGCCACAAATGACCACGAGAAAATCAAACTACTCATGGTGATGTCTCCTGGGAGCAAAGATGATTAAATCCAGATTAATTCATCATTGGATGACATTGGACCAGCTGTTAAGTCAAGTGGAACTTTGATTGTTAAAACTGTCCAGCAACAAAGAGCTTGCCAGCTGCATGGTTAAATGTGTCTGCTCACTCACTCCACCAGCAAGGTTTCAGGTAAACCGAAATCGATAGCTAAACTCAAAATGATCCCTATGTAAGATAGTACATTAATTATAACTCCTCAGACACTGATAGGCTACATTAAGCTGGTGAAAAGAGCTTAATCCTCAACTATTTCACAAGCAGCTGTGCGTGATTAGCATATTTAAGATCTCCACGTTATTATTGTTTGGGCAGCCCCCCTTGTGGATAACCTGATTTAAATCTATGTTCACGCTGGGCGAAGCAGAGGAGCACTAAGCTGCTGAAAAGATTGGCAGCACTTCGGAATTTGATGAGGACACTTGGTTAAGCAACCAACCTGTCCCCGCCCAATGACAGAACTGTTTTCTTCAAAAGCCAATTTAGGATTTTTACTTTGAAGTAAACACGTGTTTCAAGTGAAGCCCTCAGGGGTATTGCACACAATTTACACCACTAAAAAGCACCACATTACACTAGAGACTAGGAACTGCTTTGCTTCCTATGGTTTACCCACTTTGCAAGACTGAATGAACAGAATTGCTCAAACATTTTGCTCAACCATTTTGCATGCTGCAAGGTAACCCCCAAGGAAACTGTGACTATCTGGCATACTGTAGCTGTGCTCGATGGTGTTACTGTATACAAATCTGATCCCAGACCAGTCCCGTACCAAGGTTACTAAGGAAATCCCTGTGTCCCTGACCCAAGGACCTCCCTTTAGTGACTCCATAATCAGTTTATTTTTCTCTTATAAAATAAGAGAAAGAATGTGAGGCCATTGCAGTTCCAACGGGATCCGCTGTCATGGTCTGGTGAGTTTGATCTGGTGCCCAATGTTGCAGTGCAGGCAGCGAGTATATTCTCAAAAAGAATCTTAGCATTTTTAGAAAGACATGCAGCATGTACATTTTCGGTGGAACTATAGAGCTGTATATTTGTTTTAATAATGCCTCCTCTTCACTACTAATCACTACTAACAGTGATAAGGAACTGATGTATTCATGGCCAGGCAGTTTTTCCAACTTATTTCTAAGACTTTCTAAGAACAGTATAATATAATGTGTAATATAATGGACAGTTGGTTCTTCAATGAACTTTGTGAAGGAGAAAAAGTTCTCTGCACGCCACTTGAATAGTTAGAACAGATGCTGATATGGTTTTGCTCCGGGTATTGGGAGACTATTTGTGAGGTGTTGCATAAGCCATTATGTAATCAAATGGTTTGTTTGTTTGTTTGTTTGTTTGTTTGTTTGTTTATAGCTGTCGCTTTTTTCTAAGCCAATGACTAAGGCATACAAACAGAGCAGCACTACCTGCATTATTCTACCCACAATGATTCTGCGGCTGCTGTATTAATTTGTGTAACTGCTCAATTAAAACCGCTGAACCCTCTGTCCTCTGTGTTATATTTGGATCCCGCCCAAACAGACGCCTTTGTTTGGAGAGAAGAATAAATAAAAAGGCAGATCGAGCAAATAGTCTCCAACTCAGAGAATTGGGAATCCAGAGTAAACTCATCTGGCAAATACAGCTTCAGCGGAACTCTGAATTAGTTAGCTAGGAACAGACGTGTGTCTACAAGATGGCTGAGTTTGTCGAAACGCGAGCAGGCAAGGAGCCAGAAATACCCTCTTGTGTTCTTTCTTTTCACGTGGTGCAGAGGGTCGGAAAAATGTATGTTGACGGTGGAGGGAGCATTGGAATTCCAAGCAGGAAGTCTTCCAACCGATGCTGCGAGCTCAGCAGCCAACCAATGCACAGTGATGCATTTCCAGGAGAAGCATCTGTCATAGTGATACATCTCACTGTGACCCCAACCGGTGAACAACAGCCACGTTACGCCATGATCCACCATCTCCCCATCTCCATCCCCCTCCTCCGTCCGTCACTCCTCCCTCGCTCATCCCCCTTCCAATCACAGTCAAGCCCATGGCCGGAAGAGACTTCATGAGACCAGTATTGTAGGCATCCATCTCGGAGACTGACACAAGGGGATAGGCCGGGTCAGACGTCTGTTTTCAGTAACAAACAGTGCATTCGGAAAGTATTCAGACCCCTTCACTTTTTCCACATTTTGTTACGATACAGCCTTATTCTAAAAGGGATTAATTTGTTTTTTCCCCTCATCAATCTACACACAATAACCCATAATGAAGAAAAAACAGCTTTTTTAAATACATTTTAGCAAATGTATACAAAATTTAAAACAGAAATATCAAATTTACATAAGTCTTCAGACCCTTTACTAAGTACTTTGTTGAAGGACCTTGGCAACAATTAAACACTACAAGCTTGGCACACCTGTATTTGGGAAGTTTCTCCCATTCTTCTCTACAGATCCTCTCAAGCTCTGTCAGGTTGGATGGTGAGTGTCGCTGCACAGTTATTTTCAGGTCTCTCCAGAGATGTTAGATTTTGTTCAACTCCGGGCTCTGGCTGGGCCATTTAAAGGACTTTCAGAGACATGTCCCAATGCCACTCCTGCGTTGTCTTAGCTGGGTGCTTAGGGTTGTTGTATTGTTGAAAGGTGAAACCTTCACCCTAGTCTGAGGTCCTGAGTGCTCTGGAGCAGGATTTCATTATTAAGGACTAGTCTCCCAGTCCCTACCACTGAAAACAATCCCCACAGCATGATGCTGCCAACACCATGCTTCACCGTAGGGATGGAGCCAGGTGTCCTCCAGAGGTGAGACTCGGATTCATCAGACCAGAGAATCTTGTTTCTCATGGTCTGAGACCTTTAGGTTCCTTTTGGCAAACTCCAAGCGGGCTGTCATGTGCCTTTTACTGAGGAGTGGCTTCCGTCTGGCCACTCTACGATAAAGGCCTGATTGGTGGAGATCTGCAGAGATGGTTGTCCTTATGGAAGGTTCTCCCATCTCCACAGAGGAACTCTGGAGCTCTTTCAGAGTGACCTTTGGGTTCTTGGTCACCTCCCTGACCATGGCCCTTCTCCCCCGATTACTTAGTTTGGCTGGGTGGCCAGGTCTAGGAGAAATCTTGGTGGTTCCAAACTTCTTCCATTTCAGAAATGTTTTGGTACATTATAGGTTCATTTGGTTCATTATAGGTTATTGTGTGCAGGTTGATAAGGGAAAAAATGAATATAATCAAATTTAGAAAAAGGCTGTAACATAAAAAAATGTGGAAAAATTGATACGAATGCCCTGTATTGACTCTGTAGCAGATCTACAGTACAGAACCTACAACCAATAACATGATGAGTCACCTTGGTGGTGCTGTGCTGCTATGTTTGGGTAATGGGTCTCTGCATCCGAGAATTGATTGAAAACCCAAAAGTAGTGCAAGTCAGTATGGATCCGTCATTACTTACTGCGCTGCCTGAAGGAGAACACATTGAGTTAAAATGGGTTGAAGTCTCAGTGTGCAGTGACATAGTCCCTACTGTTTTTCTGGTCTTGGGGGTGTCACGCCCTGACCTTAGAGAGCTTTTTATGTCTCTATTTTGGTTTGGTCAGGGTGTGATTTTGGTGGGCATTCTATGTGCCTTTTTCTATGTTTTGTATTTCTTTGTTTTGGCCAGGTATGGTTCTTAATCAGGGACAGCTGACTATCGTTGTCTCTGATTGGGAACCACACTTAGGTAGCGTTTTCCCACATGGTTTTTGTGGGTAGTTGTTTTCTGTTTAGTGTTTTGCACCTGACAGAACTTCCCACCACCAAAGGACCAAGCAGCGTGGTAAAGAGGAGTCCTGGACATGGGAGGAGATCCTGGATGGTAAGGGACCCTGGAGGCAGGCTGGGGAGTATCGCAGTCCACGGGAGGAACTGGAGGCAGCTAAGGCAGAGCGGCAACATTATGAGTGAACACGGCTGGCAAGGAAGCCCGAGAGGCAGCCCCAAAACATTTTGGGAGGGGGCACACGGGGAGTGTGGCTGAGTCAGGTTGGAGACCTGAGCCAACTCCCCGTGTTTACCGTGGCGAGCATGTGACTGGTCAGGCCACGTGCTATGGGGTGATGCGCACTGTGTCGAGGCATCCAGCCAGAACGGGTGGTGCCAGCTCTGGGGGATTTGATTTGATTTGATTTGAGGCCGCCAGTGCGCCTCCACGGCCCAGTGTATCCGGTGCCTCGGCCAAGGAAGAGGCCTCCTGTATGTCCCCCAGCCTGGTGAGTCCTGTGCCTGCTCCCAGAGCCAGGTCTCCTGTGTGTCTCCCCAGCCTGGTGAGTCCTGGACCTGCGCCCGGCCCGGAGCCTCCAGAGACGGCCTCCAGTCCGGACCCTCCAGCAACGCTCCCTCCAGTCCGGAGCCTCCAATGTCGCCCTCCAGTCCGACGGCCTCCAGTCCGGAGCCTCCAGCGACGACGGTCGCCAGTCCGGGGCCCGTAACGAGGGTGCCCAGTCTGAGGCGAGGGTCCCCGCACCAGAGGTGCCACCAAAGTGGGGTGAGCCAGCGGTGGAGCGGGGTCTGCGTTTCGCACCTGAGCCGCCGCCACGGATAGATGCCCACCCAGACCCTCCCCTATAGGTTTAGGTTTTGCGGCCAGTGTCCGCACCTTTGGGGGGGAGTACTGTCACACCCTGACCTTAGAGATCATTTTTATGTCTCTATTTTGGTTTGGTCAGGGCGTGAGTTGGGGTGGGCATTCTATGTTTTGTGTTTCTATGATTTTCTATTTCTATGTTTTGGCCGGGTATGGGTCTCAATCAGGGACAGCTGTCTATCGTTGTCTCTGATTGGGAACCATACTTAGGTACCCTTTTTCCCACCTGTGTTTGTGGGAAGTTAACTTTGTTTGATGGCACATAGCCTTGAACTCCACGGTTTGTTTCATATGGTTTATTGATTGTTGTCGGCGTCGTTCATAAATAAAGTAAAATGTACGCTCACCATGCTGCACCTTGGTCCTCATCCTTCAACAACCGTGACTAGGGGTCTTTCATAAGGTAACTAAGAAAGTACCCAAACATGCACAGTACACAAAATTAATACAGATTCTATTTACATAATTGCTAAGAAAACCGTGTAGTCTCTGAACAGACTCCCTCTCTTTGCCCTGCAGTCTTACCCATCAACAAGGGTATCATTAACCAGGTAAGGGGTTTGCCAAAGCATACCTTGCTGAAATGATTGCATAAGACAGATACAAATTACAGAACAATTCGAAAATGTTAATCATCCCTTCCTCTTTTAATTGCCAATGAGAACCATCAGTGAAATGACTTTGTGTAATATTATGCACTTCAGTCACTTTTTAATTGAAATGAAAACTACAGTTAAATTAACAATTGACCAAAAATAAAATGTGTTTTATTGATTTGTTTACCAGGGCAAATGTCACTCTCTGCATATGTAGCTACGCCTCTGAAAAAGCTATCCTCTGAGAGAAGGAATAGAAAGCCTAACAGTCATTATGTTTCTAAGTGTCTTGTTGTGAATAGCTTTATGAGAGAGCAAGGTAAACAGGAAACAGTCAGGGGTTCAAATGGGGTTCAAATGGATTCTACAAGGCTGGATAATGGGTGTATTCCACTTAAAGTTATTATTATTTTAGATTTTAACAATTCTTATTGTATACCATATATTATTTTGTATACATTGCCAGATGCACTAGGTGTCACTTTTGTACATTATAACTTGGAATACCCACTTAATGGATATTTGTGTGACTGTATTGCCCTCAAGGCAGTACTGTATATGCTCCGGAGGACAGAAAGTGTCCCTGTGAAAGGCGTTCTGAGCAGTAAATCAGGACAACAATATCTTGCAACCAACTGTAGCCTATAATTTCAGTTGGGCTGCAACAGCTTGCAAAGTGGCAAATGTCAGCAACAGAAATGCTACCTGCTTTTATTGCTTTTCCACTCTGTACCAAGCACATCACAGGATAAATGGTTGATTCCAATGCCCCTACATATTAGTGAAGCGGGTGGGTGGGCAAGGTTTATCAGAGATCTCCACCATGCAAACAGGCGTGGGTGGGAGAGCACAGCTGGAGTATGAGATCTCTGCCAGCACAGGAGCTCATAAACACACAATAGCCACAATACACACAAACATATACACAAACATACTGGCTGCACAAATACACATGCATGTGCTGTCCACATGCACACAAATGTACAACACAGAGACTCGGTCGAACATGCACATGCGTACACGTAATCACAGCAATAGAGTAATAAATGAACAGTACTGTGTACTGTTCATACACACTCTCACTGAGTAGAAAACGTATTTATTTTTCTCTCTCTCTACACACACACACACACACACACACACACACACACACACACACACACACACACACACACACACACACACACACACACACACACACACACACACACACACACACTGCCTAGCTCGCGTCTGTGGACTCCCAGCCGTGGGTAAGTGGGCAGGAGCTCTCGCTCACCCTGCCACGTCTCCTCATTAGAGCCAAAATTAGCTCACCCTCCCGTGTCCTCAAACATGCCCTTTACCTCCCTCTTCTCCCCCTCTCCCTCTCTCCTTCTCCCAGCACCCCTCTTTGATCATTGCCACAGAGGGGCTTTGATTGGGTACACACGGTAGCAGTGGTTAGGGCAACGGACTGGGTGAGTTCAGGGGGTTGCCTGGGCGAGCCCCAGAGTGAGGTGCCCTGGCTGAACTCCCTTCTCCAGTCCAGCTCCCTCAATGATTTATAACCCTGGCCTGTATTTTATGACATTAACGGATTGTGAGTGTTTCATGGACCATGCAGGACGTGGAGATGAAGTGAAAGCCCAGGGGAGAACAGAACAGAGTGAAAGAGTTTCCTATCAATGCTAAGCCAGAATATAGCTTTTTTTCTGGGGGATGAATGCTGGGCAGCAGCTAGCTATGCTCCCAGTGACTGCAAAAGAGATAGAAAGAGCCTTTCCCTTTCTGCTTAGGCTTAGGTTCATAGAAATAAGGTTGAAAGCATGAGTGTGTGTGTACGTGTGTGTGTACGTGTGTGTGCGTGTGCTTGTGTTTGTGAGTATGGGTGTGTGCACATCTGTGCTTAGCCATTCATCATGGTTTTATTTCACAGCTTCCGTGAATAATATACCTGTGCATGCATCTGTTTGCTGAGCCTCTATCACAACTCCACTCTTTCTGTAGGGATTGTATTGTTTATAAATCAGAACTGATCAATTTACTGTGACCACTGCTATGTACACTTGCTCTCAATATGCACATGTACTAATACAACCAAATTACCCAGCAGTACCACCCAGGACTCTAAATGAACTATTTTCATTGTAAGCACTTGTGATCCACAATTTAAAAATTGAGGAGCACAATAAAACATTTACGAACACCAGAAAAGAGGATTCTTTAAATTTATTGATATGTAGCCTATTAAGTATATTGGTCCTATATGAATTTGAGTTACAGTATATAAGCAAATGTTGTACCCTAAAAAATGAATAGGTAACCCTGTAAATACATTTGTTTATTATGAAAATCACAAAAGTTTATACAAATACCTGTCACGTTCTGACCATAGTTCTTGTGTGTTTTCCTTGTTTTAGTGTTGGTCAGGGCTTGAGCTGGGTGGGCATTCTATGTTGTGTGTCTAGTTTGTCTGTTTCTGTGTTTGGCCTGATATGGTTCTCAATCAGAGGTAGGTGTTAGTCATTGTCTCTGATTGGGAACCATATTTAGGTAGCCTGTTTTGTGTTGGGTTTTTGTGGGTGATTATTTCTGTGTCTGTTTCACCACACAGGACTGTTTTTGGGTATCACATTTATTGTTTTGTATATTTGTAGTGTTTTCTCTGTATTCGTCTTTATTAAAGATGTTTAACCCTAACCACGCTGCGTTTTGGTCCGCCTCTCCTTCCTTTTTCTCCTGTTTGTCTAACTCCGATTGTGTTTTGTCCCTACAACGATGAGACAGTTAATGGAGAGGAGGTCAGACACCTGGTGGTGCCAGGACAACAACCCCAACATCACTGGGGCCAAGCTTCCTGACATCCAGGATCTATATAATAGGCGTGTCAGAGGAAGGCCCAAAAAATTGTCATAGACTCACCCAAGTCAGACTGGCCTCTCTGTTACCGTGCGGCAAGCGGACCAAAAGGCTCCTTAACAGCTTCTACCCCCAAGTCATAAGACTGCTGAAAAACTAATCAAATGGCCACCTGGACTATTTACATTGCATTGCCCCCCCGCCCCCGTTTTCTGTAAGTCTTCACAAGGTTTTCACACACTGTTGCTGGTGTTTTGGCCCATTCCTCCATGCATATCTCTTCTAGAGCAGTGGTGTTTTGGGGCTGTTAGCTGGGCAACACAGACTTTCAACTCCCTCCAAAGATTTTCTATGGGGTTGAGACTGGCTAGGCCAATCCAGGACCTTGAAATGCTTCTTACGAAGCCACTCCTTCGTTGCCCGGGCGGTGTTTGGGGATTGTCATGCTGAAAGACCCAGCCACGTTTCATCTTCAATGCCCTTGCTGATGGAAGGAGGTTTTCACTCAAAATCTCACGATACATGGACCCATTCATTCTTTCCTTTACACGGATCAGTCGTCGTGGTCCCTTTGCAGAAAAACAGCCCCAAAGCATGATGTTTCCACCCCCATGCTTCACAGTAGGTATGGTGTTCTTTGGATGCAACTCAGCATTCTTTGTCCTCAACATGACAAGTTGAGTTTTTACCAAAAAGTTATATTTTGGTTTCATCTGACCATATGACGTTCTCCCAATCTTCTGGATCATCCAAATGCTCTCTAGCAAACTTCAGACGGGCCTGGACGTGTACTGGCTTAACCAGGGGGACACGTCTGGCACTGCAGGATTTGAGTCCCTGGCAGCGTTGTGTGTTACTGATGGTAGGCTTTGTTACTTTGGTCCCAGCTCTCTGCAGGTCATTCACTAGGTGCCCCCGTGTGGTTCTGGGATTTTTGCTCACCGTTCTTGTGATCATTTTGACCCCACGGGGTGAGATCTTGCATGGAGCCCCAGATCGAGGGAGATTATCAATGGTCTTGTATGTCTTCCATTTCCTAATAATTGCTCCCACAGTTGATTTCTTCAAACCAAGCTGCTTACCTATTGCAGATTCAGTCTTCCCAGCCTGGTGCAGGTCTACCAGCTCTTTGGTCTTGGCCATAGTGGAGTTTGGAGTGTGACTGTTTGAGGTTGTGGACAGGTGTCTTTTATACTGATAACAAGTTCAAACAGGTGCCATTAATACAGGTAACGAGTGGAGGACAGAGGACCCTCTTAAAGAAGAAGTTACAGGTCTGTGAGAGCAAGAAATCGTGCTTGTTTGTAGGTGACCAAATACTTTTTTTTCACCATAATTTACAAATAAATTCATAAAAAATCCTACAATGTGATTTTCTGGATTTTTTCCCCCACATGTTGTCTGTCATAGTTGAAGTGTACCTATGATGAAAATTACGGGCCTCTCACATCTTTTTAAGTGGGAGAACTTGCACAATTGGTGGATGACTAAATACTTTTTTGCCCCACTGTATTTGTGGCGCTTGATGCTCAGCAAGTCTCCCATCTCCTCATTGGTTTTTAGGAGCATATACCCACGTTGGTGATTGAAAGATGAACTGAGGTCCACACTCCAGTCCAGTTGGTGGTGGTAATGCACCTTGAAGTTGGTTGCTAACCACCATATAAAGTCCAAAGAAGAAGATTACTAGAAACTAACACTGTTTACACTTTTATCTGTGGATTCACTGTCGGAGTAGAGGACCTTGTGCATTTCAGGTAAAATAATAATGTTAATATCCCTGGACAAAATAGCTATCAAGAGCAACCTAGCTAGCTAAATTTCCATGGATGTTTAATGCTTTTTAACCTGTCCCCAAGTTAATATATTTGGTTCAGAGTTAATTTTGATATTTCAACCCCTGTGTCCTGATCGCGTCTGGTGTGGGTGGACAAAATCAATATACGTGCGACTGCGCTCGCGGATGCATGTGCTTGAGTGAGTGGTGGGGTCAGCATGTGAGTGTCTTATCAGGGCCAAAGAGGGCAAACTCATAAACTCTCATGATGACACCCATCCCAGGCTTTCCCTAGGTAATAAGAGTATTTTGCAGATGGAGATACAAAAGTCCCAGGGCTCAAATCACTTTCCCCCCCCTGCCTGTTTGAATTTAGCCCATTTTTTTCACAGAGACAATCAGTCTACCCAGCAAAATGATAAACAACGTGTTATATTGCATGGCTGTGGTTAGCTAGCATTATCACTCAGCTTTTTCCCTCCGCTATGACAGCACAATTAGTACTGTGTCCAAACCAATAGTTCATTTTCACTTAACTTTTCTTTGTGTGTGTGTGTGTTCTTCCTTAATGCGCATCTGCTCATCTTTTGTGATAAGAAAGTAAAGACCACTGTGGCATTGAGTCTGGAGCGTCAGTCTCTGTTGAACTATCCTTCAGTTTTACTGAGGTATTTTTTTCAATATACTGTCACGTGCTGTATCCATGAAAAGGAACCAGATAGATGACTGAGATTGGCAGCATTATTAAATGCAATCCACTCCATACTGCATTCTGCTCGTGTCACTCATATTTCTCAGGGTGTGACCATAAAAAAGAGATGAGAAGTGAAAGGAAATAACATCTTGGGGAAAGTGAGCGGTTATTAACATCTGGTCACGTAATGTCCCTAATGACGATAGCTTATGTGGCTTGTCTGTGTCCACAACACATTCAAATTGAACAATATATTTTTGTCCAGTAAAATTATATTTGTTCAATGACCTTGAACATACTGATATCTATCTGCAATATGGTTATATTATGACAGAAGGAACCGATTGCAAATACAATTACAGTGAAGACTATCTGCTCTCAAATCAGAAACTAATTGAATAGAGCCAAAGATAATTACACCAAAGATTAGGCTAGTTTTATCCATTTTCTTTTGTCCTTGCTAGGTTAACGTGCAATCTTGGGTGTGCACCACTGTGCTTTCCACTTCAGCAAGATCATTTCTTGTTTAATGGTAATTACAACAATTAACATGTCTTAAAGAGACATCGGCCTACTGTGTGCCAGGTTGAATTAAAAGACTCAGCCTCGGCCAAGTCACATCCTAATCAATTACCCAATCAATAAAAATGTTTGATTCATTTGCGATGCAGCATGCAGCGCCAGCGGCTTGGCTCTGCTTCCTGTTTTCTTCCTGCTTTTCCTTTTTCCTTTGTTGTCCAACGATTGATTACCTGATCAGTCTGCACCAGGAATCAGCCATTGCCAGTACATTTTTGTCATAATGCTAGAAATGAGCTTTAAGTCAACATCATTTGCTTTTTCCAAGGGTGAATCTGGGGAAAGTCAGGTAAAATCACTCTAAAATAATAATAGTGTCTCGAGCACAGGTGTCATGTGGGGCACATGCCCCTTAAGAATGAAGTGTCAATATTTCAAAAATGAAGTCTAAATGGAATTTTGTGAAAGAAGTGGCAATATTTCAAGAAATCTCAATGTAATTTATTTAGAGAATAAAGTCAAAAGAAATGTTTGTGAATAAGTGGCAATATTCTACTTCTGCTTAACCCTCCCATTGTCCTCATATTCTTTATACACCCCGTGTGCCCTGGGTCAAACTGACCCGCCTTGACTAAACCCCCAATGAGCACATGTGTGACAGTATGCATTTGCACAGCCTTTGCAGATATATTTCTTACACCTGCAGCACACAGTATGTGTTTAGAGTCCTTCTCTGGTGGGCAGATCTGACACCTCTTCCTCTTACTTTGAGTGGCATGGCGGCACGGAAAATTTCCCTTCCACTCTCTGCATCCCATAGACTAACTGCAGCCTCACCTCGGGACCTGTTTACACCTGCTAAGATTAGCAGCCCTATGTAGGCATGCAGGTCAGTCTCATCCATCCCTTCGCAGCTGTCTCCATATTTTAGAAAACCCTCCAGATTAGTCATGTCCAGGATGATGTTTTCTATTGCCGGCATGATGAACAGGTAGAATGTTGAGGCCATGTCATAGGCATGGGAAACGACATACGTTGTGGGTCCTGGGGTCATCTCCGGGCCCTTATGCTCTGCCATCCTGCCCTGGTTGTGATATGCTACTGAGGACCATTTGATTTTGGCGTTTTTTGACAGGAAAGTCTATTTTTCAGCTTGAGGGATTTCTTCTTCTTCTTCTGAAGATGATGCATCGTGCTCTGGGTTGTATTCCTCCCCATCTTCATCTTCTGACACATCCTCCACTTCCTCTTCAGAATCAGTCGTCTTGCTGGACATTTGAAAAAATCGGTTCTAGAACCTGTTCAGCAGTGAAACGCATAGTCATGGCTTCAGCACCTTGGACAAGACCACATGCCTGGACATGTACGGACTTGTCTGGACATGTATGGACATGTACCCATGACAATATTAGTATCTATTGTTTCCTACATTTTACATGGATACATGAATAAAGGCAATATTTCACTTTTGTAATATTGGGGTCAGTCTAGGACAAATCATCAAATGTCAAGTTGCATAATATCATGGAGGTGATTGTTATCACTGCTCCACATATCTGGACATGTACGGACATGTACCCATTCACTTTTGTACTACTGGGGTCAGTCTAGGACAGGTCAGCACATTCCAAGTTGAATAATATCCTAGAGGGGATTGTTTCACTGCTCCACATATCTGGACAGGTACGGACATGTACCCATTCACTTTTGTCCTACTGGGGTCAGTCTAGAGCAAGTCATCAAATTTCAAGTTGCATAATATCATGGAGGTGATTGTTTTCACTGCTGTAGTGGAGACAGCGGGAGGGTCAACACTGTGTCGGGTCAAAATGACCCCGAGGACAACGGGAGGGGCTCGGTTGGATAAAACAACCTCGTTTGGATAAAACGGCCTTGGCTGGATAAAATGGCCTCCATGTAAGGAGATGTACCCATTCACTTTTGTACTACTGGGGTCAGTCTAGGACAGGTCAGCACATTTCAAGTTGAATAATATCCTAGAGGGGATTGTTTTCACTGCTCCACATGTCTGGACATGTACGGACATGTACCCATTAAATTTTGTCCTGCTGGGGTCAGTCTAGAACAAGTCATCAATTTTCAAGTTGCATAATATCATGGAGGTGATTGTTTTCACTGCTGTAGTGTCGGGTCAAAATGACCCGAGGACAGTGGGAGGTTAACCCATTTTGACCCAACCCGACACTGTGTTGTCCTCGGGTCATTTTGACCTCACACAGTGTTGACCCTCTCGCTGTCCTTGGGTCATTTTGACCCGACACTGTGACCCGGTACTGTGTTGATTAATTGTGTCTCCCTGGCTCCTTGTTGCTGTGTTCGCCACTGTTGATATTCCTGAGTTAGATGACCTGGTGAAACTATACTTTAGGATTGGCTTTAGTAACAAAGCTCTTTTAGCACATAACTATATTATTATAAGTATTAGGACCAGGAAGAGGTTGTGCCACAGATTATTTTCAGAAGGAGGAACCGTGGTTAGGCCTTCATAGGTAGAGTTGTGCGGGTTGTGTGTGTGAGGTAAAAAATTGTGGCAAAACATACCAATGGCCATCAATCTAATGATCTAATACACTTGTTCAAACAGCCATCACTGCGCACTCACACTTATCAATTGAATGATTTAATATCGCACACGCACACACACACCAATTTTCCACCTGGCAATTTCAGAATATAGGCATACACTCTTCTAACAGCTATGATAATTTAGGAGTGCAAACAAAAAACTTTATTGGCATGGTCTCTGAATGCAAAAAGAACTGGGGTTGGTTGAGTCTGTCCAGCAGTGGGGACCAAGGGCTATGCGTGTTTATGTGTCTCATGTCAAGCTACTCTCCAAATTCTCTGCAACACCGCTATTTTGCAGCCCATTATAAACCTATAGCGGCCCACTAGATTGAGTACTCTAACTTGTTGGATAATCGTACATTACAGTGGGCAAGTGAAAGTAAATTATAGGCCTATTCAATGGCTGCGGGAGGAATAAACAATGAAGCAGGGGTTTTACGCAAACGTGTATGTGGGACAAGAGGCAACTCAACTCCCTTGCAAGTGCAAAGCAGCTACTCTGAGGCGCTGTTCGAATATATTAATGGATGGATTCTCCCTTTCTTGAAATAATAATTTATTCTAAATATAGGCCTATTAGATATGATAGACTATACAGCCTAAGTCAACACCTTGCATAGTATATTTTAGACAGGGGCGCAACTTTGATTTTAGTAGTGGCCGTGGCAAAAGTATTATTATTATTATTATTATTTATTATATCCAGTCAGATAAACACTCCAAACAGCTTACCAGACCGCTCGAAGGCATCCACATGGTCCTAAAATACAATGTTGCCTTGTTTTCAATGCTAAAACTGGGGGAGAAAAAATGCAACTTCAGGATGTGGGGGGGATTTTAGAGAGTAACACCTATGCCAGCAGCCTATATGTCGAAACAAAAGGTTAACTTACAAATGTGTGCGTTATGGCATGATGTTTTATGTAGGCTACAATTCCAATAAGGTATCCTCATAGGCCTATGCTTATTATCTTGTGAATGTAAGTCAAAGATTGCATGGAGAAGGATTGGGGTCCCTGTCGGGCTCAAGAGCTGCCCCCAAACCACTGACATGGACCTTGCATAGCCACGGGCCGGTGGCAGGGTTTTGGGTAAAGCCCCATTTTGAGACAGTATTTTTTAACTGCCAACAGGTCTAGCCACTAGTCTCTATCTATAAGGTGAACAAGTGGTAGCCTAAATTAGCGGTATAGCTGAGACAAATAGACAATAAAGGAGATGATGCCCCTTTTTTGGGATAACCTATGCATACTTCATTCTTCCCATCCTTGAAGACATCACAGATAGATGAACAGTGAATGGAGATATTACTGTAGGCTACCAATCAAGTCATGTCAGTCAGATAAGTGATTATTTATTCATAGCCTAGGGGGAGACTGGGGATGGTTGTAACACTTTTCACCTTTTCGTCGGTTTGTTAGAGATTGTTTATGGTAGTGTATTCAATAATTGATACAAACAACCTACATCTGTCCTTTACAAATTGGTGTGGTTATTACTGTATATATGTTAATCAACCTGCAAATGCATGGTGCGGTCTTAAATACAAGGAGTGAAGTGTTACAATTTACCTCATGGTTTGAGTTAGTTGTAATAGCGCTTGGGGGGAGTTGTAACAGAATGAAAAAGTGTATGAATTATGACATGCAAATAATTATTTTACACCTTTATTGAAATCATGAGAGCAACATTGCCATGTTCAACTTTTCGATTGGCAGAAAAATAATAAATATAAATAATAAAATGTTTATTATTTTAAGCTCCACTAAATGGTCCTTCTCAACCAAACAACAAATAGGCTAACCAAAACACCTGAGTGTGTGTGTGTGTGTGTGTGTGTGTGTGTGTGTGTGTGACAATGTTGGACATGTTCACTTAATCTGAGTCACAGTTGTGACAGTGGTATGGCTGTCCTGGGGTACAGACTTGGTGGGCCCATAGTTTGCATCCCCAGCACTGCACCCAGACCTCCTTGGACTTGGAATTGTTAAAGTGCTCCGTGCACACAATGCAGAAGTTTTCCTCATTGGAGGAAACTGAATCTTCTGGTTCAATGTACTTTGTTTTGGCTTTTTTTATGCAGGACAGTTTTTGTTGTTGCTCAGTATGGTTTGCCTTGGCTTGCTTCTTTACATCTGTATTTTTAGGCACCACAATTTATCTTTTTGCCTTCTGAGTGATTTACGCTCTTCAGTGGCCTGAGTGGTGGCTGAAGAGATGACCTGGGAGGCAGCTGGCAAGGCCAGTGTGTCAGCTGGAGCAGGACAATCAGTGACAAGTGAGAGTGCAAAGTCACATTCCTGAAATATATCAGGGTTGTATGGCCAAATGACGGTGCACCTGAACCCAGCCTGTGCATTGGTGTGTGTTGTGGCTCCTGGAAGTGCTGTTTTGACAAGGTCTGGAATGTCATATATGGTCATGGTCTTTCTGGGATTCTTACTCTTCCAGGCATCACTGGCAGAGTTCACAATTTTCTTCAATGGCCAGTGCACACTCCTGTCCAGACGCTAGAACTTGTATGAACAGTGTGGGGGGAAAGACAGCAAGACTATGCCAAAGCGCCTACAGAAATCAATGGTCCTAATAGACAGGTGTGAGCTGTGGTTGTCAAGGAGAATGATCACCTTTCCAGGCTGACCATGGAATGTTTGGCGAAGTGTTCAAGGAAAATGAGGAAGTCATCCACCTGCATCCAGCCAGATCTATTTCCACTTACAAAATTGGTCCATCCAGTACTAAGTGGTCGTGGTATCTTTTGCGTGGGAAAACAAAAGTTGTGTGGATTGTGTTTCCTTTTGCATTTATAGCACATGCCGTTGACACTAGTGTACCCTTTTCTTTTGAGGTGATTGCTCCATCCTGTTTGGTGCCAACTTTCACGACCATTTATATCAGGTGTTTGTACTGTGGTTATTCCTGTCTCGTCAACATTCTATAAGTCATTGCCATCAAAGCTGTCTTTATTTATCACCTCTCCTAGTTTGCTGAAAAACTCTGCCACATTTGTTCTGTTGAAACTTGTGGCCCACGACAGACTAGTTGCTTCAGCACTCCTAATGGAGAGAGTAGGGTGTTGCTTTGGGTAGGACGAGAACCAGTCCCCTCCTGCAGAGCGGTCTCATCCCATGACTGAGGATGCTAGCAACCATATTGTATAGCGAGTTGGTAGGCAAATTTCCTGACATGTAACAATAGAATAAAATATGTTCAATAGTTCTCCCAATTAATAATTTACATTAGTACCCCCTCCATTGACCTTAATTGTCACCAACACCAACATTAACTGATAACTTTGCCCTGACTTACTCCTCACTAATTCCCTTCAAGTGCTTACCTCAAGTGCTTACCTCACAGGGAGACAATCCACAATATAAATGTGTCTCGGTTGTGCGTCACTAGTTCACAGGAGAAGCATTTGAATGTAAACTTGTTTTTAAAAATCTAAATGTGTTTCGTGGCAGAAATGCTTTCTGGAACACGTGAACTTTCATGTGCCTTAATAATAAACTTGTATGCCATCTGTGAATATGAATAAAATTATTAGATTACGAGCCTAGTTGGTTTAGCCACGGAAAAAGTGAGGAAACTTCCCGCTAGCCATGATTGGCTGAGAGAATGGATGGGCTGGACATGCCGAGAGATGATTTCGGATGGGTCTGCCATGCAGCATGCTTTGAAAGATATCACATAGTAGAACTGCAGAAGTGTTGCTCTCCACTTTCTGGAGGACAGAGTTTTGAAATCAGTGGAATGCCCAGTGGAATTAGAGAATGATAGCTAAGTAGATGGAGAAAATTCTGGCGTTGGATTGCAAATATGTAGAGGGAGTCGGAAAGAGAACACACAGAAGGCTGCTGTATAAAACATCTGTCTCCGGATTACATTTTTAAGCTGGCTCTCTAGCTAACATTACATGTATGATCTGTGTAGTAATATTATTTGTATCTCAGAGCAATTTGCATCGCTATTGCCTAATGTTAGCTAGCTAGCTAACATTCAACCTGGTTGGTTAACTACCTGTGAATTCATGCAGGGTGGTAACTTTATGAGTTGGGATTGTGGTTCATTGTTAAGCTAGCTACATGTCTAAACAAATGTCTCCACTATGCAAGTAACAATTTCACTACACTTTCTGTATCCTGTGCATGTGACAAATAAACTTTGATTTTATAGTATGTTTTTACCAGAGACGGTAATATGACGAACATGACCTGCAACAAAGTCAAATTAGGATATAACGTTAAGCCAACGTGTCCAAGTCCTAAAAACATCTGGTAGAATGCCTTGCTTTTATTTTGTCAGACTTCCAACTGTAAGTTATTTTCTGTAATTGGCTCGCCATGAACTTGTAAATAATGATCATGTTGTGAGTTTATTTTCCTGTAATAATGACAACAAATTAGTAAAGTGAAGACGTTGTCAGCAATATGATTTGGTCATTATTTGAAATGGCTAGCCAGCTAACTTAACATTAGCTAGCAAGCTAACAAGCTAGAGATGAACCAAAACATTGTTTATAAAGTTGCTTTTAGTTGCATGGTTTGCTAGATTGACATATGTTGAATTCATTTTTTAAACGGGTGGGTTTATTGGTGTTAAAATACACTAGTTATGCTGTTATGGACAACCAGGATGCTGATGTCATGCAGCCTGTAGTCAGGACGACAACGACAAGTTTGATGTCGGATGACAATAGACTGACGATAGACGTAGTTTAAACCAGCCTTCAGTCTTGAAATCTTTGGTTGTTTACTACATGGCCTCGCATGTCAAAGACTTGAGAGGGTGTGAACAATACTGAATGGGTGTAGACAAAGACGAGCTTTCCAGTAGGTTTACCAAAACATTCAAGGAACATTTTCTCAAAAATGAGTTACAAGTTTTTTTTAACCTTTATTTAACTAGGCAAGTCAGTTAAAGAACAAATTCTTATTTTCAATGACAGTCTAGGAACAATGGGTTAACTGCCTTGTTCAGGGGAAGAACAACATTTTTAACTTGTCAGCTCAGGGATTCGATCTTGCAACCGTTCGGTTACAAGTCCAACACTCTAACCACTAGGCTACCTGCCGCCTGCTCAACTACAGATGAGGAACACTGGGAAAGTAATTCTGCATTGAAAGTTAATAAACTTGTAACTCACTTTAGAGAAAATGTTCCTTGAATGTTTTGGTAAACCTTACTGGAGAGTAGTAGTACCGAAACCCCCATTCAGCATCGTTCACACCCTCTTAAGCTTTAGCCCCACCCATCTCTTTAAGGGTTGATTTGAGCATTCCTTACTAACAACAGCAGTCAAGGACCCAAGCTAACTTGCTAGCTACTTCCAGACACAAATGAGAGAACAGCTCACTGAACATTACTCGCCCTATAGCAGAACTGGTTAGGCTGGTATGTTATCCAGAACGTTGGTGACTGCAACTGTGCTGTGAGATTGTCCGTTCATAAATTCAGAGTGTTTCACTCTCGGAGCGTTCAGAGCGCACATTGAATGCTCTGGTCGATGAGTAGTGTTGATCTGAATGTTCTGACCTCACAACAGCAGTCAAGCACCCAAGCTAACTGGCTAACATTGGCTAACTGCTAGCTACTTCCAGACACAAATGAGAGAACACCCCACTCTGACCATTTTTACTCGCCCTAGCAGGCTGTTTTCATGTTATCCAGTGCGTTGGTGACTGTAACTGTGCTACTGGCAATAATTTAACTACGCTGTTTTGCCAATGTTTACTGACACCAGCCATATTCAAAAGGTGTTGTGCGTTCTTAAATTCATCAGTTATTCTGTGCCCTGGCACACTCTGAAATAAGACATGTAGCTAGTTTACTAGGTAAACAATGAACCATAATCCCAACTCATGACATTACTACCCTGCATGAATCGGCAGGTAACTAATCAACCAGGTTCAATGTTAGCTAGCTGACATTAGGCAATAATTAGCCAAACAAATGGCTCTGAGATACGAATAATAAGATCATAGATGTAACGTTAGCTTGCGAGCCAGCAGCTAACGTTAGATGGCTAGCAAGCAGTACACTTTAACTTGAAATGAAAATACTTCATGTCAAAATGTGAAGCGTTTATTATCTGAAAATGTAGCTAGCTAGACTATCTTACCCGTGGTCTGAAATTGGAGTAGATAGCCAGAGTGAATTTACAAGCTAGTACCTCTATCAACAGTTGTTTGCTGTGACATTCTATTGAAATGGATACTTGCATAGTGGAGTTTTTTGTTAAGACACACACTCTGAAATAAGACATGTAGCTAGCTAGCTAAGTAAACGATGGACCATAATCCCAAATCATGACATTACTACCCTGCATGAATCTGCAGGTAGCTAACCAACCAGGTTCAATGTTAGCTAGCTAACATTAGGCTATAAATAGCAAAGCAAATGGCTCTGAAATATGAATAATAAGATCATACACGTAACTTTAGCTGGCTAGTAAACATTACTCTTTAACTTTAAATGGGACCACTTTCTGTCAAAGTTAGAAACGTTTAACATCTGAAAATCTTACCCGTATACATCATGGATGGACGCGTCTCCTGTCGGATGCCATGGTTGCCCTTAGTTTGAAGATGTAATCCGGAGACAGGTGTTTTCTCCATCTCCTTAGCTATCATACTCGAATTCCACTGATTTCAAAACTCGGGCCTCCAGAAAGTGGATAGCAACACTAATGCAGTTTTACTATGAGATAAAAAAATGTAAAAGCCGCGTTAGACAGGATTACCTAGACATGGTGATTAGCTCAAATAGACAGAAGCGTGCTATATGGAAGACCAATCCAAACTCATCTCTCGGCATGTCCAGCCCACTCATTATCTCAGCCAATCATTGCTAGCGGGAAGGTTGCTGACTTTTTCTGTGGTTAAACCAACTAGGCTCGTAATTTAACAATTTTATTTGTATTAACAGATGGCATAGAAGTTTGCTATTAAGGTACATGAAAGTTCACATGTTCGAGAAGGCATTTCTGTCAAAAAACGCAGTTTGAGTTTATGTTCAAATGGCTCTCCTCTGAAGTAGTGACATACGCCTGGTTTTCTGAAACGGGTCACATTTTTGCAACCGCTCAACCATGAAGGCCCTGTTTCTACTATGGTAGCCTACATGAGGAAGCTCTCTCAGCCCCTTCTCTATTAGCTTCTTTCTCTCTTTGCAGAATCTGTACAGCGTTACATGACATATGCCATACAACTTTACTACCAATCTGATTGACTTTCCCTGCTCTGCTCCATAATTTGATGCTCTTTCTAAAGTGTGGAGAATACTCCCTTGTCTTTCTTTTCCATGATCTAGTCATGCTGAAAGTAAAATAAAACATGTACCAAAAACATTTGGGTTTTGACTTTCTTACCTCAAAATCTTATTTATGTCAATAGAATCTACAGAGTTCATCACAGGGACTTTGTCACATGACGGTTCAGGACTAAACTGAGTATGGGCACAGTGTTACAACTATCCCGTGTTACAACAATCCCAGTCTCCCCTACACAGGTAATTGAGAATAACATTGTAGTGAATTCGAAGGGCACAATGAGAGGGACTGATGCACACAACTCCATGTCTCTTTGCTGTCTGACAACACACCATGGCCGTTTGAATGGTATTGCTTTGGGGATACCATGTGTGTGTGTGTGTGTGTGTGTGTGTGTGTGTGTGTGTGTGTGTGTGTGTGTGTGTGTGTGTGTGTGTGTGTGTGTTACGCCTGTTTGAAAGAGTGTGTTTTTTTACTTTATTCTCTAAATCACATTTTGACTCTAATCTCAAAATATTGCCACTTTATTCTCGAAATACTGCCACTTTATTTTCAAAATATTGCCTCTTTTTTTAAAGTACTATCTTGCTAAAAGGTTGAATCCAAATCCCAATACTCTTCTGTAAATGTCTATGAGCATTGGAAATATAAAAACAATCACATATGAAAGTGTAGAGACTCCGTTTTTTCTAGTCAGTTATATTCTTCGCTTTTGTTTCTCTATGTCAGAGTGAGGGTCTGAGGCAGTCGTTTCTTGTTACACAAAGGACTTAACTCAAGCAACGACCAACAGAGGCTACATTGAGATTAATTGGGCACAGGTCTTTGTTGTGCTTCCCTCACATTAAAGATAAGCTTGCTGTTCCGTGAGTTCCATGTATATGGACTTTGCACACAGATATGCACTTGCGCACACATATAAATGCACAAACATGTATACACACATACTAGTGCTGAGCAGTAAGGGCTTTTTGATGTCAGTTCGGCTTCGGGTTGGTTATTTTAGATTTCGGTTTCAATAAAATAAAAGTAATATGAAATGTATTATGACATAATGACATGAAAATGATTGTAGAGCTTTTTAATGGCAATTCCAAAGCCAAAAATAATGAACATTCAATTGCTAAAAACTTTGAAAATATTCCATTGTCTCTGTCAGGTCCAAAAGTGTAGACAACAATAGAAAAATATGAAATTTATATGAAATAATGCAATATTTCAGTTGTGTACATTACTTTGTTTTTATTTGATCACTTTATTATTATTATGTCATCAACTAATTTCTGTTCAGGCATTAGCAGCCTGCCAGCCAGACAGACTAGATAATTAACATTATCTCTGTGCTCCACATACTGGACTATTTTAGCTAGGCTAGTAGCTAGTTAGCTGGTAGCTGCCTAAGTATGCTGCAGAATAGTCTGACAATAGTCTGACAAGTAATTGTACTATTTCTTCAAAGCACATAAGGCATACTTTCAAGACTGCTAATTACCAACTACGACAACTATCAATCGGGTTTAGCTAACTCTTGAAATGTCTCTATCCCTCATGTCCCTTGTGTTGTGTACATTCCTCTCTCACGCAGTCTGTGTGTAGGCAATCCATCACTGTCCAAGAGGGAAGAACAGGCACAATGGACTATGGTCATTGTAGTTAATTACCACATTTCTGCGCTGAACTGGTTGAATATTTGCCTAATGAACACTACAACTCCCTCAAGCCCAGCATCATACATAGTTCTTGACTCAAGTTCTCTTGAGAATGATTTGATTTCTCTGTAAAGAAACAGCGTGTTGAGCTCACACAAAAAACACTAAATGGAATTCAAGTCATTGGTATATTAGTTGTCTACCAACTAAAAAAAATCACGACATTTTGATTCATCGCTCAGCACACACAAAGATCTCCTGGCCTTGTATAATGAAATCAATCAAATTCAATCAAATGTATTTATAAAGCCCTTTTTACATCAGCCGATGTCACAAAGTGCTGTACAGAAACTCAGCCTAAAACCCCAAACTGCAAGCAACGTAGATGTAGAAGCACAGTGGCTAGGAAAAACTCTCTAGAAAAAACAGAACCTAGTAAGAAACCTAGAGACGAACTAGGAGGGGTGGCCAGTCCTCTTCTGGCTGTGCCGGGTGGAGATTATAACAAAACATGGCCAAGATGTTCAAACGTTCATAGATGACCTGCAGGGTCAGATAATAATAATCACAGTGGTTGTAGAGGGTGCAACAGGTCAGCAACTCAGGAGTAAATGTCAGTTGGCTTTTCATAGCCGATCATTCATAGGTAGAGACAGCAGGTGCGGTAGAGAGAGGGTCCAAAACAGCAGGTCCGGGACAAGTTAGCACGTCCAGTGAACAGGTCAGGGAAATGTGTCACCTACTGCAATAGAAGGGATGTATGGGATTCTCTACCTTGAGAACAAAGGGGAGCCAGGCTTTGACAAAGCACGACTTGCTGGAGTCGTTCCATTATAGCTTTAGAAACAGGGGCCTGTCACTCTCCGACAGGTCTTTACTCACTGTTTGTCGGAATCACCGTCTCCATTATCCATCTCTCTCTATCTCTCTTTCCCGCTGTCCCATGCCTTCCCACTGTACACTAACTTATGGTCCTCTGGGAAAAAGCATCCATTACTGGGCCAATATAATTAAAGATGGCTGCCAAGGTAAGGTGAAGTCAAAGCATATAGTCAGAGCCTCCAAGACAGAGATCGATGGGGCTAATGACTAATAACATTGCAATTACAAATTTTCAATTTACTAAAGCCCATGGCCTTGGGTTATACTTTCCCTATTTTTCTAAACTGAGAAAAGCTGAAGACTAAGCAGGTTAGTCTCTCCATATTTCTCTCAACCGTGTGGTATTTTTATAGTTTCATGAGTATTAACCACATTTCATAACTATTTAAAAAGTAGGTGTTACATCTCGGTAAGACACCGTTTGCTTGTGGGAGACTGTTGTTTCCTCTCTATTTGGCAATTTAAATTTAAATGGATGTAGCCTCTGAGGTTTTAACTGAGGAAAGATATAATTCAGGTAATGCAGTAAAATGTCCACTATACAGTGTATTTAGAAAGCACTCAGACCCCTTGACTTTTTCCACATTTTGTTACATTACAGCCTTATTATAAAATTGATTTAAGAACATTGATTCAAGGACATTCAGAGACTTGTCCCGAAGCCATTCCTGCATTGTCTTGGCTGTGTGCTTAATGTTGCTGTCCTGTTGGAAGGTGAACCTTCGCCCCAGTCTGAGGTCCTGAGCACTCTGGAGCAGGTTTTCATCATGGATCTCTCTGTACTTTGCTCTGTTCATCTTTCCCCCATCCTGACTAGTCTCCCAATCCCTGCTGCTGAAAAACATCCCCACAGCATTATTCTGCTACCACCATGCTTCACCATAGTGATGGTGCTAGGTTTCCTCCAGACGTGATGCTTGTCATTCAGGTCAAAGAGTTCAATTTTGGTTTCATCAGACCAGAGAATCTTGTTTCTCATGTTCTGAGAGTCCTTTAGGTGCATTTGGGCAAACTCCAAGGTGGCTGTCATGTGCTTTTTACTGAGGAGTGGCTTCCGTCTGTCCACTCTACCATAAAGGCCTGATCGGCCTGATCCTCTTGCACACAATGTATATAGACTCTTTTTTTCTACTGTGTTATTGACTTGTTTATTATTTACTCCATGTGTAACTCTGTGTTGTTGTCTGTTCACACTGCTATGCTTTATCTTGGCCAGGTCGCAGTTGTAAATGAGAACTTGTTCTCAACGAGCCTACCTGGTTAAATAAAGGTGAAATAAAATAAATACAAATTAAAAATTGGTGGGGTGCTACGTAGATGGGTGTCCTTCTGGAAGGTTATCCCATCTCCACAGAGGAACTCTGGAGCTCTGTCAGAGTGACCATCTGGTTTTGGTCACCTCCCTGACCAAGGTCCTTCTCCCCTGATTGCTCAGTTTGGCCGGGTGGCCAGCTCTAGGAAGAGTCTTGGTGGTTCCAAACTTCTTCCATTTAAGAATGATGGAGGCCACTGTGTTTCTGGGGGACCTTCAATGCTGCAGAAATATTTTGGTACCTTCCCCAGATCTGTGCCTCGACACAATCCTGTATCGGAGCTCATGGCTTGGTTTTCCTCTGACATGAACTGTTAACTTTTGGACCTTATATAGACAGGTGTGTGCCTTTCCAAATCATGTCCAATCAATTGAATTTATCACAAGTGGACTCCAATCAAGTTGTTGAAACATCTCAAGGATGATCAATGGATAAAGGTTATACCTGAGCTCCATTTCGAGTCTCATAACAAAGGGTCTGAATACTTATGTAAATTAGGTATTTAAAAAATATTTATTTACAATACCAGTCAAAAGTTTGGACACACCTACTCATTCAAGGGTTTTTCATTATTTTGGAATGTTCGATGAGCAGGTGTCCACCTGCTCATGTAGTGTACATCAGTCTGTGAGACAACTGTGAGCTCTTTTTCATTTGATTAACAATATGGAATGTTTGGAACCTAGAAATCCCTGGTTTCTGTTGATACAGTAAGGAGTGTTGCATCAACTTCTCCATCGGTTACAAGGGCCTTAGTTTTTTAACTGTTCAAAAGGTCTACCTTTTAACTGTCTGCTGAGTAAGTCAAAGAAGCATTTCTTATTAATGGATACATTCTTGAAACATTTAAGAGTGCTACTAAATCACCAAGCTCTAGCCTGTATAGTCAGAGAATGTGAGAGGCATGAGAACCAGAATACCTTTCTACAATGTCTGACAGTTTGTGCACTGCTGCTGCCATTCTGTGCAATTACAATGATTCTGCAAAGTTCACTGTAGCCTATATACTTCACTGGGCTGGTGATGTATTTGAAAGGACAGTCACATTGTCGACTATATCTAAGCAGCTTTGGCTACTTACTAAGCATGTTTTTCCTATTAACCTTTGTTGTGCCATCTATAGTTATGCATGCCACATGTAAAGAGAACTGAAGGACTGAATCAAGTTGACTGACTCATAACATGGGCTTTTTGAGGTGGCACAGTGCCCGGGGCGTGTTGACAGCACTGCCGTAGGGTTTGAGGCCAGAGCACCAGGTAACTGATGGTTACTGCTGGCAGGTATCAACTTCCCTTTTGAAGCTGACCCCCCCGTCTGTGTGTTATCTGTTCCTGTGATTACAATGTACTGACTGTTGACATATGTGACCGACCGGTTGAAATCGGTCCTATGTAGCAACATTTTAAATTGTGTTTTTAACATTGGATAAAAAAGAGACTCAGAGCTACAAAATGTTATATCATACACTACAGCTAAGGAACAATGGGAAAGTAATTCTGCTTTGAAAATGGATAAACTTTGATGCGTTCGGATTTCTAAACTTTAAAAAGTATTAATCATTAGTTATAATAGAGACATGAGGGGTGCCATACCCTAGGGTCTACACCAGACGCTAATGGTTATCTATAGGAGTAATGTATATGGTGGGTGCAATTAAGCTTGGAATGTGTTTAGTGCAGGGAAAACGATCACATGTTGGCAGGCACTGATAAGGGTGGGGAGCCGTGGATTAGTGAGGAAGGGGGCCGAGGTCAGGTCACGTTAAGGGAGAAGGAACAGTTTATTGCCCGTGTCAATTAATTTCCTGCCTCGCAGCAGAGATGTAGTTTTTAGAGAGAAGGAGGAGATTCCACCCAAAATTGGGGTATATATACAGTACTACTGCCTACTGAAGAGCTCTTCTTTGTCTACACCCATTCAGCATTGTTCACACCCTCTTAAGCTTTAGCCCCACCCGTCTCTTTAAGGGTTGATTCAAGCATTCCGTACTAACAACAGCAGTCAAGCACCTAAGCTAACTTTCTAGCTACTTCCAGACAAAAATGAGAGAACAGCTCACTGAACATTATTCACCCTAGCAGAGTTGGTTAGGCTGTTTTCATGTTATCCAGAGTGTTGGTGACTGTAACTGTGCTGCTGGCAACATGTTAATTTAGCTCTATTGCCAACGTTTACTGACACTGGCCATATTCAGTGGGTGTTGTGCGTTCGTAAATTCGTCAGTTATTCTGTGCTCTGGCACACTCAGACTAGAGTGCTTTGAAATCGGAGTAGATGGCCAGACTGAATTGACGAACGCACTCAAAATAATTACTTGCAAAGTGGAGCCTTTTGTTAGGACATGTAGCTAGCTAGTTAGGTAAACAATTAACCATAATCCCAACTCATGACATTATTACCCTTCATGAATCTGCAGGTAACTAACCAACCAGGTTCAATGTTAGCTAGCTAACATTAGGCTATAGCTATCCAAGCAAATGGCTGAGATACAAATAAAAACGATCATACACGTAAGAGAGATTAAAGTAGACGGCATGCGTCAAAGTGATTGATTGATGACCCTGCGTCATGATGACGTGTGCATGTCCAAATATGGGGCTCCGCCCCCGTCCCTCCTGTTCTTGTGGTCACGTGTTAGAGGGTGTGTGTTATTTTATATCTATATGGCCTCCTTTGAAGTAGTCATGGTGATTGATGTCTAGGGGCCTGGTTGAACTGGGGGGGTTGAGTGTTTGAACTTTTGGAACGTGTATGTCCCCCACCCCCAGTTTTATTGCCCTTATGTTTGTTATCTGATGAAGCAGGAATGTCCTGGGGTATTGGGCTGTGGCATATGCATTATAAATGTCCAGAACAAGCAATTTTTAAAATAAAGACCTGAATATTAAACATCTAAAATATGTCTCCAAGGCCAATTCTCGGGGTGCTTTGACAAAAGCCTGGAGGATGTTTTGCGTGAGGCTCCAGAATGTTTTAAAGGATTTTTGTGTACAAGTGAGGGACATATGTCTTACATATTCCACCCTGAGGAATCTACGGTTAAGATATTCACAGACAGCGTGTCCCAACCCTTTTATCGGGCAGAACCCGAGAGTTTTTCTCCAGCGCTAAGGATGAGAGAATGGCTTAAAATAAGACTAGCGCTGTGTCAAATGGAACGCGCCCTGAGTGCTTCAAGGCTGCCCGGATATACGTTGGAAGAACAGGTCTGTGGACGAAATGATCTAATGGCCCTAAGAGTCGCTTCAATGGCGTATACCCCGGACTCCAGAGTGACAATTTTAGCATGTGAACAATTTGATAGTGCCAATGCTTCGAAAACGGTCAGTTCATATGTATCTTCCAAAGCATGCAAGGATGTAAAATTTTTTCAAATAATGTTCAGATTTAAATGGCGCGATTACCATATTTTCCAAACACTGATGAATAAGCTGGACAGTCTTTTCGAAAATCGTGAACAATTACGGCAATGGCCGAGGTTATCGTTGAGACATACCCAGGACCCACAAGGCCGAAGGCGGATCTTTCCCTGGAGTGAAAACGTCCAGAGCTTCGATGGAGCGGGCAAAAGACTTTGCGATGGGGAATTGGAAACGGATAATGGTCAGGGCTAACAGGACCCTATATCTGTAAGAAATAGTTTTAAAAAATTGAATTATAACGTGTGTTAAAATGTAGGTGTTAAATATTTAGAATTAAATCAATGGTTCTGAAAATGTATCTCACCCATTTAACTAAAGGGGAAGCGGTCTTTTCTCTCACGCTAGGGTCTGGCACAGACAACTGTAATATCTGAAAAAACATGTATTATTTTATAGTCTTTTCCTACAATGGTATGTTATGAACATTACGGTTTATTAAAGTTTGTAATAATGTACAACTGCAGGCCTCCAAGGATTTTTACATAAAACACACGTGATGCATGTTTAAATATTATTCAAATTTGTTACTTAATTCAAACATGTCTTAAAGGTTGTACGAAATATTTTGGAATTCAATAAAAGGAATTTAAAAAACTGTATCTCACCCTTAACTATGGGAAAAGGTATTTCACATCATCACCCAGCTCTGTCGCGAAGGAAAAAGACCTGGAGAATCAGGGGGCGTGCGTGAGTGGGCGTGTGACGGAGCAGCAGGAGTGTGTGTGTGCGTTACAGAAACCAAAGGGCGTGGGTTCAACAGGGGGCTCAGCGCTCTATCTGTAGAGAATCGTTTGAAACCAAGGTTTGCACTATCCGGCATAAGGCATGTCCAGATATCGGCCGAACGCCTGGGGTTAAACACTGATATCTAATCAACGCACCAGGACCCCACCAAACCGGTTGTAGACAGAATGTCTCTTTGAATTCACCGCCTTTTGGTCTCTAAACCAAACATACAGGGGTTGCATACAGGATATCTTCCGAAATAATCCCAACCACGGCCATGCAAAATCTTTACGTACTTTAGCAAGTTGGGGCCAGAACGGGAGCATCTATTTTTAACACGGTTAGCACCGCTTTAGCGCAAACCCACAGGCCCAAATATTTAGCTGCCCGGACAGATTAAAAAAATATATTCTGAATAAGTGAATCTCTCCTAATGGATATTTCTGGAGGTGAGTAAATGAAAAATATATTTTAAGATTTGTTTGAATATTATTGTAATATTAAACCCTAGTTATTTGGGTATTTCAGGCCAAAGGCCAATATAAGTTAAACAAGTGTATATATAGCGTATAACTGTTAATATTGTCTAACGTTGGTTAGGATCCCAAACATTTACGCAGCTTTTACGTGGTTTACCGGATCTGGAACAACATGAGGGGATTCACAGGCTAAAAAACCAGGCAGTCAGTCGCCATCAGCATTTTTTCGTTGTAAGTCCTTATAATTAAACACATACCCAAGAATATTTATATATAAAAATAAAAAAATAGTGTGTACTATTTTAAAAACGATTTTATGTATTTACAGCCGACATACAGCCAAGAATGATAAAGGATTCGTTATGGACATCAGACACATCGGGTGACTTGGATGCAATTCTTATCAAGACTTATCTCTTCAGTGGGTCATATGATTGAGTGTAGTCTGGCCCAGGAGTGGGAAGGTGAACGGAAAGGCTCTGGAGCAACGAACCGCCCTTGCTGTCTCTGCCTGGCCGGTTCCCCTCTTTCCACTGGGATTCTCTGCCTCTAACCCTATTACAGGGGCTGAGTCACTGGCTTACTGGGGCTCTCTCATGCCGTCCCTGGAGGGGGTGCGTCACCTGAGTGGGTTGACTCACTGTTGTGGTCATCCTGTCTGGGTTGGCGCCCCTTGGGTTGTGCCGTGGCGGAGATCTTTGTGGGCTATACTCAGCCTTGTCTCAGGATGGTAAGTTGGTGGTTGAAGATATCCCTCTAGTGGTGTGGGGGCTGTGCTTTGGCAAAGTGGGTGGGGTTATATCCTTCCTGTTTGGCCCTGTCCGGGGTGTCCTCGGATGGGGCCACAGTGTCTCCTGACCCCTCCTGTCTCAGCCTCCAGTATTTATGCTGCAGTAGTTTATGTGTCGGGGGCTGGGGTCAGTTTGTTATATCTGGAGTACTTCTCCTGTCCTATTCAGTGTCCTGTGTGAATCTAAGTGTGCGTTCTCTAATTCTCTCCTTCTCTCTTTCTTTCTCTCTCTCGGAGGACCTGAGCCCTAGGACCATGCCCCAGGACTACCTGACATGATGACTCCTTGCTGTCCCCAGTCCACCTGGCCATGCTGCTGCTCCAGTTTCAACTGTGCTGCTGCTCCAGTTTCAACTGTTCTGCCTTATTATTATTCGACCATGCTGGTCATTTATGAACATTTGAACATCTTGGCCATGTTCTGTTATAATCTCCACCCGGCACAGCCAGAAGAGGACTGGCCACCCCACATAGCCTGGTTCCTCTCTAGGTTTCTTCCTAGGTTTTGGCCTTTCTAGGGAGTTTTTCCTAGCCACCGTGCTTCTACACCTGCATTGCTTGCTGTTTGGGGTTTTAGGCTGGGTTTCTGTACAGCACTTTGAGATATCAGCTGATGTACGAAGGGCTATATAAATAAATTTGATTTGATTTGATTTGAATTATCCCGTTCTGTACGAGCGTTTTTTCAAACTCACCGCGAATCCCGGGAACCTCCACCCCTCCACCCCCTCACGACATATTCCAGACCCCAACAACAAACGCACAACGGTGGCCCAAGTACATTGGTCCGAATCCAACCATCCCAAAAACTACTGCTGGGCAGGGAACTTGCGGCTTCACGAGCAGGCGCTCCAGGGACACGGTATGAGACCCTTATACATTTTGTTATTAGTTATACGTCTTTTTATTAGTTATACCTCTTTTGATAGAATATGTTAAAACAAGGACAAATAATGTTTTTTCAGACTGCCAGGAGACAGGCCCTGCAGAATCGGGAACGCTAGATGAAAAAAGCCCAGAGCCCTCCGTATCCGCAATTCATCAGAACAGCCAGCGCCAAAAAGCCGAGGTATTTTAACTATGTATTGTTAATATATATTATTATACCTGAAATGTATTTGACATTTTATGTATCTAACATATTTTTATATTTAATAACGTAATTTTGTATGTATTATTTTCATTCAGACTCCTCCCCGGTGAAAAACGGCACAGACGGATACATACATCTAGAGCTGGGGGATTCCGGCGCACCGAACATTCCCGATGAAACAACCGATAGACCTGTTTTTAATGACATTTCAGATGTTGACGACCAGCTATTCTGTGATGCGGCCAACCTTATCCACCCCGTCAATTCTACGGCATCAGTACCTGCAGTAGAACAAGAAAGGTTTTTCACATTATTTTCCAGGGATTTGAAATCAAGGAATGTTTTGCTATACAAACGACTGGGGGTTTTAATTGAGAGACAGTACAGAGACGATATGTTATTCTGGCATAGAACAATTCCACGCATGTTAAACAGCAAACCCATTAAAAAACGCAAATACAGACGCTAAAATCATACATGTAACACCAATCATTCCAGAAAGACCCAAAAATGCACATCCTTAATTATCCAAATGGCAGAACTACAGCAACAAGGGGAGACAGTTGAAAGCCTCTTAGCCCAGATACCGACAGAACTCCAAGAAGTTATTAAACGTATGAACGAGTCAGGGACGTCCGATGAAAGCATATTAACACAGATTCCAGCCGAACTCCTAGAAATGATTAATCGTATGAATGAGTCGGGGGCGCCCGATGAAAACATGTTATCACAGATTCCCGAAGCCCTCATATACTTAATTAATCGGATGAACGAGAGTCAGACATTTTCAGCCCCTGCCACCCCAACAGCGATAGACCAACCAGTAACGCCCAGGTCCGTAGAGTCTGAAACGCCACAAGATGTTTTTGGGGAATTGGAAAATTGTCTAATAAATCTGGCGGGAGATGGTAGACGTGTCCGGGTTGATAGACGTGTCCGGGTTGTGTACCGGAATAAATTCAACAATACAGAGATTCGACAGTTTTTCAATTTCCTATGGGTGAATCAGAATCTTGACTATGCGGTATTTTACATGATGATAATGGACACTCTAAACGATCTGTTAGAGACGGCAAGAGATTATGGCGAACCACGTGATGTCTTACAGTTGGAAATTTGTGGAGATAGCTTGCATAACACAGTATCTCTTATTTTACCCAATGGCGAAGCAGATCTTGAACAATTTACAGCGCTGCTAGACCGCCTTGTTCAGTCAAATTTAGCCATCATAGCCGATCGGACCCTCGAGCTTGTAGTGCAAATAATACGTCAACCCCAGGGTGGTGGTGGGCAGAGAAGGAAGCTTGATAGCCTAATGCAGTCAGAAATCATAAGCAATAAAAGGGCCTACCTCATAAACGTTCACAATCCCCATAATAAGCTATGTTTTGCAATAGGCCTAGCGCATTTACTTAACCCTGGTTGTACTGATCTGACGGCTTTGCAAAAGGCTAGAGAGATCCAAACGGCGGTGGGTCTCGGTATACAGGAGGCGGTGGCATTCTCGGACATAGTCAAATTTGAAAACTTTCTGAATATCAAGATTGTGGTTTTGTACCACAGTAGAGCTAATGCAGCTCTCTTGAAGTTTCAAAACACCCCCCAACTGCACCCTCAGATTCTGTACTTTTATGTGCAAAACGAACATTACTACGCCGTTACCTACATCACAGCATTTTTAGGCGCACCATATGTGTGTCCATCTTGCCATGCCGGCTACACCCGAAAGGGGGGGCACTCGTGCCGTTATAACTGTTCGGTATGTCAGGATGCAGAGTGCCCAATGCAACCCTTAAACTTGACACCCTGTGTGGATTGCCACCGCACATGTCGTTCGACCTACTGTTACGATAAACACAAAATTGAAACATGGCACCCTAAGGCATGTAAATCTGTAAGCTTTTGTGCCGTTAACAAGAAATGCCCAAAATGTCATTGCAATTACAACCTTAAAATAGATAGCCCTAAACCGCATGTGTGTGGAATCATACATTGTCCAATATGTAAAGGGCCTTTGAAAAGCAGAGACGCTGAAGTGGTTCAAGAAGTGCCACACGAGTGTTATATTCAGCCCTTGGCTGAAGATGAACATTCAGAGAAATATGTGTTCTATGATTTTGAGACAAATCAGCAATCGGGGGATCATTTGCCTATTTTTGTATCTACCACGACATTCAAGGGGGAAAATTGGTCTGCAGAAGGATCCAATTGTGCACTACTCTTTCTAAAACATTTTAGAAAGCCACAGTACCGAAACTTCACGTTTATAGCCCACAATGCTAGAGCCTACGATTCTTACCTGCTTCTGAATCCATTGATACAGCAAGGCGTGGCACCCAGGGTCATAGCTCAAGGTAGTAAAATCTTGTGTTTTGTAGACCCAGCCTTCAACCAGAGATACATTGACAGTTTAAGCTCCTAACCAATGCGCTTGGCTCAAATGCCAGAGGCCTTGGGTTTTGAAAACTCTGTGAAAGGCTGGTTCCCCCACTTCTTCACATCTGAGGAGAATCTAAATTATGTCGGATCATATCCCCGCCCTGAAATGTACGGGTGTGATCAAATGTCTCCCAAAGAGCGTGAGAGATTCATGACGTGGTACGAGACAGTAAGACATGGCACCTTTGATTTCCATACAGAGATGGAATCATACTGTGACAATGATGTGGTTATATTTCGTGAAGGATGCCTCAGATTCAGAGAAGAGGTAATCAAAGATGCAGGCATTGACCCCTGGAGTTGTACAACTATTGCATCGGCATGCATGAAAACCTACCGTACACACTATCTGCCTACAGCCTCTATAGCTATCCCCTCGCCTGACAACTACCGACGCCAATTCAAGTCATACTCTAGTGGGTCCATTCAATGGTTAGAGTATATGGCCCAGGATAAAGACCTTTTTATTCAACATGCTTTGAATCGAGGGGAGAAGGCGTTTGGCTCTTACCATGTAGATGGCTACACCCAGATTGACGGGGTTGAGACCGTGTATGAGTACAACGGTTGTTTCTTCCATGGTTGCAAATCTTGCTTTGTGCCCCAGACCATGTGTATCCTAACCCAAAAGACTTTTGGGGAAATGTACCAAGAGTTTCAAGACAAAGTGGATTCTTTACAGGCTACTTACAGTCTAAAAGTGGTGGTCTTGTGGGAGCACGAATGGACAGCCCTCAAAAAGTCTGATCCTCATGTTCAAGCCTTCCTTTCCAGCTTTGACACCTCAGAACCCCTGGAACCCCAACAGGCCTTGTATGGCGGCCGTACCAATGCTTTGACATTGCGGTATGTAGCGCAACCCGACGAGACAATAGGCTATGTAGATTTGACATCCCTTTATCCTCATGTAATGAGTTCCTCATGCTATCCTATAGGGCATCCGGAAATTATTCATCGTGATTTTGACTTACCTCAAAACTATTTTGGTCTGATCAAAGCAACAGTCTACCCTCCTAGGGGTTTGTTTATACCTGTGTTGCCTTACAGGGGCCCTCAAGGAAAACGTTGCTTTCCCCTTTGTCGCACATGCAGTGAAAACAAACAACAAACCCCATGTGATCACTCCGATCAAGAAAGGGCCTTGACCGGGGTGTGGGTCACAGTTGAATTCTCTAAGGCTTTAGAGATGGGGTATCGTGTGGCCAAAATCTTTGAAGTATGGAACTTTTCCAAGAAATCAGACACTCTTTTTAAAGAGTACATCAAGACCTTCTTGAGATGTAAGCAAATGGCTTCAGGCTATCCTGCATCGGTCACAGATCAAGAGAGCAAAGACAGGTACATTCAAGACTATCACGACAGAGAAGGCATCCTTCTTGACCCTGACAGAATAGAGGTCAACAAAACCAAACGAAATGTGTCGAAATTGTACTTAAATTCGCTTTCGGGAAAATTAGCGCAGAGGTGTAATATGCTAACAACGTCGATTATTAAAGACCCTGAAGAATTTTGGGAATTTGTTTTTTCGGACCAATACAAAATTTCACATTTTTCATTCTTGAGTCAAGACATTGCCTTGGTGCAATGGCGACGTAACAAGAAGTGGGTTCTACCCCCGGGTAATGTAAATGTGTTTCTTGCAGCATTTACCACGGCCTATGGCCGACTTGAACTGTACAAGCTCATGGAGCAGCTTCAGAGGCGGGTTCTTTACCACGACACAGACTCTGTGGTCTATGTAAGCAAACCGGGGGATTGGAGCCCCCCACTCAGCAACTATCTGGGTGGCTTAACGAGTGAACTCGCAGAGGGTGACCATATCACAGAATGGTCCTCCTGTGGTCCCAAAAGCTATGCTTTTAGGACTCTAAAGAATCACGTGGTGTTGAAAGCCAAAGGCGTGACTCAAAACTATGAAGTTGCCCCGCGTTTAAACTTGGAATCAATCACACACTTGGTCGAGGGGTTCCTAAATGACAGGAATAGTGACTTGGAGATTTTGAGCTCCTACAAACAGATTGTTAGGGATAAAAAGGGCTTCCATCTGAGGAATGCCCCACTCACTAAAAGATTCAGGGTCGTCTATGACAAGAGACTGCTTTTGCCTGACGGGACCACATTGCCCTATGGCTACTGACGTATTCTACATGCCGCAGTGTGTCAGGCGTGACTCAAAACTAAGAAAATTCCCCGCGTGTAAAACTTGGAATCAATCACACGCTTGGTCGAGGGGTTCCTAAATGACAGGAATAGTGACTTGGAGATTTTGAGCTCCTACAAAAAGATTGTTAGGTATAAAAAAGGGCTTCCATCTGAGGAAGACCCCACTTACTAAAGGATTCAGGGTTGTCTATTTACAAGAGACTGCTTTTGCCTGACTGGACCACATTGTCCCTTTGGCTACTGACTTATGCTACAAGCTACAGGGTTTCTTAAAGCTTAGGATATAATAACTGCTGTAGAAGGTTTTGACCCCCGGTTGCAACTACCATTTTCGGCCTTAATCGCAGGGCCTTCGAATAGTGGTAAATCTTGTTTTGTAAAAAGTATTTTAGAGAATTCTGAACATGTGTTATCTCAAAAGCCTGATAATGTTGTGTGGTGTTATTCTTGTTATCAACCTCTGTATGATGAATTGTTGAAGACAATAAAAATCAAGTTTGTTGAAGGAATACCTGATTCCCTGTCTGATGATGAACTTTTACCTCCTCATAAAAACAATCTGCTGGTTTTGGACGATATGCTATTTGCAGGTAGCGAACATCCCGAAATTGCCCGAGCGTTTACCCAATATACTCATCATAGAAACCTGTCCGTGCTTTACTTGGTGCAGAATGTGTTTCACCAAGGTAAAAATAGCCGCACCATCAGTTTGAACGCCAATTACATGGTTTTGTTCAAAAATCCTAGAGACAAACTACAAATTAACACTCTAGCTCAGCAGATGTACCCGGGAAGGAAATCCTACTTTATGGAGAGCTACGAGGACGCTACCAAAGCGCCATTTTCTTATTTAATCGTGGATTTAAAAGCAAATACTCCAGAACACCTGAGGCTACGAACAGGTCTGTTCCCGTGGGTGTGGCCGGCTGCGTACATTCCTAAAAAGTAACCGCTATGTCTCTGCGTTTAAAAAGAAACTTGCCCCTCTTGAGAAACCTAGTTGGGGCTACATCTAATGAACGGAAGGCCATCTTGGGTCACTGTTCTTCAGATCTCATATTATCCCTATGTGAGATTGCTTTGAATCTTCTCAAAGGACGCATTCCACTCACCCTGACACAATTGAAAAAATTAAAGAGACAAAAGACCGCGATCAAACTCTTTGCCAATAAAAGGGTCAGTCTTCAAAAGAAACGACATAGCATACAACAGTCTGGCGGTTTTATTCTACCTTTACTAAGTATAGCCGTGCCCTTCATCACCAGCCTTATTGCTGCCAGACGTGGTGGTTGAACACATAGGGTGATGGCCAATCAAATGTATGTAATGTAATGAAAACAAGTGCAGGGTCCCGAAAATATCAGACAAACAGCGGAAAATGATTTGGATACGGCCATGAAGGATATTTTGAATCAAAAAGGATTGAACCCCTATGATAAGGTCCAAAAATACACAAACCTCTTGCAAAGGTATTTGTCCTTGGTGAAACAAGGGGAGAGAGAGACAGGCCATTTAACTATTTCCCTACAGGACCCTTTAAAAGATGACGAGCCTAGCGAGAGCCACGCCCCTGTAATGCCTGTACCTGCGAGCTTACCGTCTGAAGATCAAATGCCTGTTGAAGATAAAGTTATGCATGACTTGTTAACCCATGTTCCGGCACGTAACAGGAAAAATGTTAGCTACATTATGAACAAGATAAAAGACTCAAATGGGGCAGCTACTTGGAACGACAAAGGAGAGTTTATCCTTCAGGGTTCGGTTGTCAAGGGTTCACATATGCTTGACTTGCTTAAAAGTACCACATCTGCCCGCAAGGTTGCTGATGACAGAAGACCTCCAGGGTGGCTTCAGTTTCTTAAGGCCCTGGCCATCCTCAACATTCCCCTCTCGGGTGTACCCAACTATAAGCTTCGTCAACAGATTCACTCTTTAAAACACAAACCTTCAACGAGATACAGCACCCCTAAAGATGCCCCAAAACCCTCGCATCCTTATGAAATGAATGACGATAACCCATTTACCCCCCTGAACGCCTCCGGACCTTTCCCTAATCCCGATCTCTCTGGGTGGTTAGACTTTTGAATGACTTTTGAATGACTATGATTAAATTCAATAAATTTTATTTAAAAAAATAAGCAATTTAACATTTGTGGCATTCTTGAAACATTTGGCGTGAGCATACGCCTTGATTACACGTTCTTAAAGGATACACATTTGAACACGTTTGATATTTTCTAACAAAACAAGCTACAACGTTATCATTACTTCTTAAATCATCCTTATAAAGAGACATAACATCTTCAAAAGAAACTCCCCGGGCTCTTTGGCATAGGTAGAATAAACAGTGTTGACCGCAAGTAGTGGAAAGGTTATCTTGCACCTGTTTGATGTTGTAGTATATCTTTGAGCAGTTTTTGGTCAGAAATTCTTTAATAGATTTGGGGAAATGTGAAAAACCGGGGGGAAAGCCATAGGAATCAAAAAAAGTTGAGATTTTTCTTCCTCCTTCCTCTTCTAATGTCACAGCTAGCCAATGTTCACCCGGCATGTGTTTAGGATGGGTATTGACAATAAACATGGCAGGCCGCACCATCCATTTCTCCATAGGTAATTCATCACAAGCCAACACTCCGCAAAATTGTTTTCCAATCAGTCGGCTCATGAGCCCTTCCAACTCTTGGGTATTCATGTCTTTGCTCAACGATCCTTAATAATAATCTACTAAAACCTGTCTTCGGCTATTCACCTCCAAGATTGAATCAGAGCAGGCATAAACAATCATGCTAACGGTACAGGCTAAAGGTGTACGGAAACGCATTTCCAGCCTGAGGTTACCTTGGGACACCACCGAAAGATTTCCTGAGGTGTCATCATCAGGGGATAAATTGAAAGCATACATTGTGTAACCCTCTGCAAAATCATTTCTGTCAATAGGTAAAGAGAGATCTTTTAGATGCCTCCCGGTAGCCAGGAATAGATTGTAAAATTCTCGCACAGATATGTTGTTATTAAATTGCGGTTGGAAAGCCTTAGCAGGGACCTGACGTCCGTCCTGACACAGAGCTACATACTCTGCATTGAAGTGTTGAAAATGAAATGGGTTTTTATTTAAGCTGCCCGTATTGGCGGCGTGATCAACCAAACCTATAACCACGTATCGCGGTAAAGGGCCTAGAAATAGGTTTTCTTGACTGCAGATTCTGCTGCCCACAGGTTGGCTAAAGGTTTTCATGGTAATTCTTTGGAGAGGGTAAAGGGCATTTCCTTTCAGCAAAGCCTGTGAGTGACCCAGACGAACTGCCGGAGATAGACACTTTTTTAATAAAAAGTGTGGCCCCCAACACTTTTAAGCTAAAGTCCCCGTCCGTTGCAGATATTAGGCAAAACTCATCCTTGGCCCTGGTTAATTTTAGTCTTAAATCAACCGCATTTAAGAGTAAACGTTCTTGAAAGAAAATGTCAGAGTGTATAGGGCCTAGCAGATGAAACTCTCGAGATTCTGCACAGTAGCGAGCCCGTGCCTCCAGTCCTTTATTTGCACCGGTGGATGGGTCTGTCGATTCCATAGAGCCTCCTGTTGTATCCTTGCTAAAAAGCCCTGCGCTGAATTGGGTCTTGAGAGTGTCTTCAGAGTAGTTGAGTAAGCATTCCATGATGGCCCGGTATGGGTATGTGGCACTGCTTTGACTGATTAGACGTTCCCCCAAAGTCACATCCACTTGGGAGAAGATGGTGGCCACTGGGTAATTAATGAGACTCACTTTGGCATCGTTTGCAATATCAGTACCATCTCTTTTGGTCACTTTTAGACGCAAATGCACCAAGGTGTTGTTGAGGTCCAGATAGTTGTCACCGTGGCCTGGTATGAAAGACTCTATGGGGCAGAGAGTGGGGCTATCTCCACATAACTGGACCTCTCTACTGAATGTTGGGTTAAGGGGGCCGTGAAAAGATCGAGCTCTGTCTTTATAGCTTCAGAGGACATGCGGTGTAAAAGAGCCATGGTGCTTGTTCTTTTAGAAAATACTTCTGAGTATTCTTTTTACCGTTTTTGGTCCAGACCTCCTCACTTTACCCCGTCTTTGACTAACTGAGTTTCTTTTAACCGTTAACCTCCGTTTTTTAGGCGCAAGCCTGCGCCTTATACCCGGAGGTCTCTTTTTTGGTCTTTGAGACAACATCATCAACCCTGAGCCTTCTTGACTCTCGACATCTGGTGACGCCCTTCTGGTCATAGCATTGGCTACAACCTCACTTACTATATTTTTTGCTGCTGATTTTAAATGCGGTTTGGCTATGCTGAGGCCTCTCTTCATAAAGGGTAAAACCATCCTAAAGAGGTTACGAAATATACCTCCTATCCCCGAACCATACATGGTGGGGGAACCATAATAGCCGGGTAACCCATTACCCACTTGATCAACATAGTATGAGACATACCGGTTAGGGTCGAGATGTCGGTGTTCCATCATTTTAATTTAGATGTATTATGTATATAAAATATATAATACTAATATTATATATGTAGAGAGGTTTTGGTGGGTCTAAAGTGGATTTTTACAATAATTTCACCATAAGTCAATTCAATGTTTTCGTTCTGATCCGTTTTAATGTTTTCAATATATTTCTTGCTTACAGGTACGTAGTGTGGCTTGTCGTAGTGACTATGTCCCCATCCTTTCCGTCTATATGTACCGTTCTCAGGAGTGGCACACAGCTGTCTCCGACCCTTTGATAGGATATGATGTCAGTATACACAAATATGTTGTAAAATCCTGCATGCATATCTGCGAGGAATGGGAATAATTTATCTTTCACATACGTCCATTTATTGGGACCCATCCCCAACATGTAGGCTAAATTACCGCCGGTCTTTATCCCCCCGGAAGCATCTCCTGAGATTTGTACACGTTTATGTATAGGGTTGTACATCAGGAATATTTCCATACTGTTCTGTGATAGACGTTCATTCAACTCGGAGACGATCCTGTCGATGGTTCTATAGAACCCTTTTTTAACCTTAATAAGTTTCGCAGGTTCCGATAACTTTTTGAAATAAAAATCCCGGTCCTTATCTTTGATATTATACCAGCTATGGGGGTATGTAATCTCGCTGAGACCTACTTCCCAGGCCTCTGATAACTCTGTAGGCTTTGGAAAATTGGTTGTATAATTCAAACTCTGATTATTACGATATATATGTGCGGACGCATTACTGGGGTGAGTCAGGTAGAAGCCGCTGTGTTCCATTATGCACTCCTGTGTACACACGAATGAGGATGTATTTTATCATGCATGGGGGTTTAAATTAACCCCAGATGCCTCCACCACATCCTGCTCTAATACCCAACTGTTGAACTTTTGGGGCCAGTTTTTCCAGCGGACCAGCACCCATTTTTGACCCTTTTCTCTCTTTTGATCTAGAATCTCCTCTACATGAAACACTTTGTCTTTACCCACCTGTACCTTCTGTAATTCCTTCTCATAAAAAGATCCCTCTATAAGTTCCCCGTCATAATCTTTTAATATGTAGACCGGGGGTATGCGCGGCAGACATTCTGTAACCGTGAATAGCTCGTCACTGTATCCTTGCACGTATTTTTTGTCGAAAACACCCCTCAACTTGGATATACGAACCAAGTCCCCCACAATGATTTTAAAATGTATTTTTTTTCTTACGGCGAAGGGGGAGCAAACCATACAGATTTTTAAAGACTTGAAAAGCGTTTTCAGAAGAGACCTCGCAGCCGCTTACCTAGTTTTCTTCGGGGGCTGACCCTTCTGACGATGTACCTTCTTGGGGCTGCTTTGAGTCGTAATCCTCCGGATTCGTATATATTATGCACTTCTTTAGCCGAACAATGCTCTGGCGCTGTTGGCTCTGTACAAACAGAGCTTCCAACAACTCCAACATTTTCAATTCCATTAAAGGCCAACTTTTAAAGGGGATAAGCATGCAAAGCCTAAAATCACTGACCAAACCGCCATCCCGGATGTTTTGGTTGTGGATTTCCTCGGTGCTGATCTAGAACTCCACACAGCCACAGGGAAGTCCATTCTTTCTCTGTATTTTCACCCGGTGAAATACTCTTCCGGAGGAGTCAGGGGTACCTTCCCAACGGGTCTCGTAGCCTGTGAACAAGCTGTAACCCTTGGTGATACGTCTCAGTTCGGGACACAAAACCTGGCGAAAAACCGTACAGTCTTCAACCCCATAGGCCACTCCTAATGTCTGGTCGGTATATTCTTCTCCTTTGGCTATCGTATAGAGTTTCACTCTACAGGCCAAGTAATCAAACAGATACCCCCATTGCTGTCCGTTAGACATAGGCACTTCATCTTTCAGCGCAGTTGCGGGCGGTATCTGGGTTCTATACACATTTAGAAACCGCTTTTTTGGAGCATCGTATATTGAGGCAGTATACTTTGCCCTTTCTCTATGTTTCAGCCGCGGTCCTGCTTCAGTTGCTACAGTCATCACAGCTTTGCCACTGATCGCAAAATCCATGTTTAAAAATATTGTTTACTGTTCTGGGTTCGCACGCCTTGTTCGGGACATTTATAATGCATATGCCACAGCCCAATACCCCAGGACATTCCTGCTTCATCAGATAACAAACATAAGGGCAATAAAACTGGGGGTGGGGGACATACACGTTCCAAAAGTACAAACACTCAACCCCCCCAGTTCAACCCGGCCCCTAGACATCAATCACCATGACTACTTCAAAGGAGGCCATATAGATATAAAATAACACACACCCTCTAACACGTGACCACAGGAACAGGAGGGACGGGGGCGGAGCCCCATATTTGGACATGCACACATCATCATGACGCAGGGTCATAACTCAATTACTGTGACGCGTGCCGTCTACTTTAATCTCTCTCACGTAACGTTAGCTAGTGAGCCAGACAGCTAACATTAGCTAGCTAGCTAACAGTACACTTTAACTTGACATTAGAGTTCTTCCCAATTGTTTACACAGTAAAATTGGAACTTGAAATCCCTAAAAATCCCTAAAACAAGTCTGCTAAATTGCAAGCACAATTCCTGCTTAACACTCAGTTTTCAATTCTATATCAAATTTTTTGCAAACACCACACACAATTCTCTACATTAGGCACAACATTCAAAATTAAAATCTCTTTAGTCCCTTCGGAAAGCAACGCCAATCACAATGCCAAGCTCTATACACTAATTGGCAACACCCACTCCTCGGAGGTGTAAACAATATTTGCTGAATTGTTCACTTAGAAATCAGAGCTTTAGCACCATAAAAGGCCACAGGTGAGCGCTCCTGTTTTTGGAGGAAAATGGAAGTCAATGGTGAAGCAAGAACTAGAGGTGAAGGAGTGAGAGTAAGAGGAGGAAGAGGAAGATGATGAGGACGAGGGAGGACAGTTGTCTCAGATGAACTAAGTTAGTATGAGGGAGGCTGGGCAGAGAGTTCAGCCCAAGCTGAGCCTCTACACGAACCGGTAAGTTACCTACCATCTACCCTATGCTCTTTATGTATGTATGTATACTGTATTATACTGCTATTATACTGTCCGATATATCAGTAGTGCTATGTTACTCAGTGATTGTTAGCCAATGTTACAGTAATGTCATTTCATATTGAAAGAAAATTTATTATTTTAGCTTACTGTAATCAGTCATATCATATTTGGGGAACTTCTGCAGAACTGAGAGACGGCCAGGCCATAGTGAAGGACACCGGCTGTTCACACCACAACAGAAGACCGCTATTGTGAACATAGTGGTGGCAAACAATACCATTAGACTACGAGAAATTCAGAACCACATAATTACAGACAAACACAATATTCAATTACATTCACCAGGTGGGCTTGTCTACATTGGACAGTGTATTACAGCGCAACCGAATCTGGATGAAACAGGTCTATATACAGTATATTCACTATATTCCCCATTCTTAAACCCAAATGAAGAGTTTTTTTCAGCATGGCGATGGAAGGTGTATGACCGCCATCCCCTCGCACGCATGCCTCTTCTCCAGACAATGGAGGATGATGATGGTGAAATTTATGTAGGGGCTTTTGGCAGCTGGATCCGTCACTCCATTCTTGCCCCGCTGTTTAGCCAGGGAGAACATCTCTTGTGATGTAGAAGGGTGCTGTGGCCAGACAAATTAAAATAGTATTTTTTCTTAAATTTTGCATGGGTTTGTCTTTTTGTGTTTAGGTAGAATGAGCCACTTTCATTTTTGTACAAAAAACCTTAATCTTAATGAATGTTGTTCCTAGTTTTCTCCTGTTGGTTATGGAAAGTGTTGCATACAAAACACAAGTGTTCAAAAATACTTCATTTTGGAAATAAATGACAATGTTTTTGTTACTGTATTGCATTTGTGTGTATGTATATTTGAGTAGGTATTACTGTAACAATATTTTACAACCGGCTACAGTGTAACACTGAAAATGCAAAAGGCATACACCTACTGATGGGATATTTGTCACGGCTGTCGAATGAAGCAGACCAGAGCGCAGCTTGGTGAGCATACATATTCCTTTTTATTAGGATGACGCCGACAAAAACAATAAACAATACAAAAACAACTGTGAAGCTTAAGGTCTATGTGCCACAAAAAAAAGTTAACTTCCCACACTGAAAGGAAGGAAAAGGGCTACCTCAGTATGGTTCCCAATCAGAGACAACGATAGACAGCTGTCCCTGATTGAGAACCATACCCGGCCAAAACATAGAAATACAAAATCACAGAAAACAAAAACAGAGTGCCCACCCCAAATCACACCCTGACCAAACAAAATAGAGAGCCCTTTTATGTCTCTAAGGTCAGGGCATGACTATATTCATGGAAGTGTTTCGTGTTGAGCACATCCGTGTGTTGGTTGGTAGACAGATCTATTCATGACGTGTGTGTCATTTTGTTGCAAAAAAAGCATTTTGGAAAGAGAGAACAGTTTTGAATGCGGTGTTTGCTTTTGCTTGAGATTTGTAGAGTTTTGTGGTTTTGGGAAAATGGGCCAAGATTCAGCAAACGTGTGCATACAATTGTGGAAAACTGTAAACCACTTTCTGTCAAAATTAGAAACGTATAATATCTGAAAATGTATCTAGCTAGACTATTTTACCCGTCTACATTATCCATGGATGGACGCGTCTCCTGTCAGATGCCATGGTTGCCCTTAGTTTGAAGATGAAATCCAGAGGCAGGTGTTTTCTCCATCTCCTTAGCTTTCATACATGAATTCCACTGATTTCAAAACTCGGTCCTCCAGAAAGTGGAGAGCGACACTCATGCAGTTTTACTACACAATACCTTTTTTTTAAAGCCACGTTAGAAAGGATTACCTAGACATACTGACCAACTCAAAGAGACAGACGCGTGCCATATGGCAGACCAATCCAAACTCATGTCTCGGCATGTCCAGCCCACTCATTATCTCAGCCGATCATCGCTAGTGGGAAGGTTGCTGACTTTTTCTGTGGCTAAACCAACTAGGCTCGTAATTGTACAATTTTATTTGTATTTAAAGATGAAAAAGTGAAAAACCCGCACTCACTGAAATATTCCTGAAGTCTAAATGTATTTTGTTGGAGAAGAGTTCAGAGCAAACGGACACGTTTCGGAGACAGGCTTCATCAGTGTTTGGAAAACAATAGGCATTCACCCACATTTATAAATGACGTCACATTGTAGTACTGCTTCTTTCTTTTCAGCAATCATTATTTATATTCATTATGCAAATACATTATTAACATGTACCCCCTCAGCATTTCCTACCTACCCTCCCCTTAGGCAATTTCCCCTGTCATAAGTTTGTAAACTGTAATGCAATAATGAAGGGAGATTTCTTTCTTCACTCTCGTACGGGAAAGAAAATGTATGTCGGGGGTAGAATATCTTGTATAACCACATTTGTGGTCTATTTACTGAAGTGTCCATGTAATTATTATGTTGGAAAGTCTAAGAGAATTTAACATTTGTATTAAAGCACAAGAGCAACATCAAAACTAGTGACGAGAAGTCCCCTGTAGCCAGACACTTTAATCATTCCCTCCAGGATTCAGTAATCGCAATGATATTTTTTGCAAAATCAACAATTCCCCGCAAGTTATGCGAGGGCTTGCAAATGTCCAATCACTGCACTATTACAACATAAAACATTAAAATCATTGCAATATTATTGCATAAAACTGAATCCCAACAGTACAAAAAAAGGAATAGCAATTTCAACCAATCACTGCACATTTTACCCCGTGAAAATGGTTCTATCAAGCCACACATCAAAAACCTTTATCCCTCATTAAGCATTTTTGCCTGCAAATATTACAAAAAAATCTAGTGAAATCCTGGAGGGACTGTTAAAGGGAGTAAGACATGATGTGTGCTAACAGGTTCCAGGGCATGGAAGTTGTACAGCCACCAAAGAGAGGAGCTGATAGAGCACAATTGATGTTGCAGAGAGAGGCATATTATATCCATGTCCTACAAACAGAAAGCCCGAGAGGCCTGAATTGCTTCTTGTCAGCAACAGGTTTGCATTTCTTTGTTTTATGTGTTTAATTTATATTTGGAAACTCTTGTGGAGAACAGTAGAAAAATGTATGTACAGTGCATTCGGAAGGTATTCAGACCCCTTGACTTTTTCCACATCTTGATACGTTACAGCCTTATTAAAAAATGTATGAAATTTTAAAAAATCCTCATCAATATACACACAATACCCCATAATGACAAAGCAAAAACCAGGTTTTTTGAAACCAGGTTTTTGAAATATTCAGATTATCAGACTTGAAATTGAGCTCAGATGCATCCTGTTTCCATTGACCTTGAGATGTTTCTACAACTTGGTGAAATCAATTGATTGGACATGATTTGGAAAGGCACGCACCTGTCTATTTAAGGTCCCACAGTAGGCAGTGCACGTCAGAGCAAAAACCAAGCAATGAGGTCGAAGGAATTGTCCGTAGAGCTCTAAGACATGATTGTGTCGAGGCACAAATCTGAGGAAGTGTACCAAACAAATTCTGCAGCATTGAAGGTCCCCAAGAACACAGTGGCATCCATCATTCTGAAATGGAAGAAGTATGAAACAGAGCAAAGTACAGAGAGAACCTGCTCTAGAGTGCTCAGGACCTCAGACTAGGGCGAAGGTTCACCTTCCAACAAGACAATGACCTTAAGCACACAGCCAAGACAACACTGGAGTGGCTTCGGGACAAGTCTCGGAATGCCCTTGAGTGGCCCAGCTAGGGCCCGGACTTGAACCCGATTGAACATCTCTGGAGAGACCTGAAAAAAACTGTGCTGCAATGCTCCCCATCCTGACAGAGCTTGAGAGGATCTGCAGAGAAGAATGGGAGAAGCTACCCAAATACAGGTGTGCCAAGCTTGTAGCACCATACCCAAGAAGACTCGAGGCTGTGATCGCTGCCAAAGATGCCTCAACAGAGCACTGAGTAAAGTGTCTGTATACTTACAGTACCAGTCAAAACTTTGGACACACCTAGTCATTTAAGGATATTTATTTATTTAGACTATTTTCTATATTGTAGAATAATAGTGAAGACATCAAAACTATGAAATAACACAAATCGAATAATGTAGTAACCAAAAAAGTGTTAAACAAATCAAAACTTGTTTTAGATTTTAGATTCTTAAAATTAGCCACCCTTTGCCTTGATGCCAGCATTACAAAATCTTGGCATTCTCTCAACCAGCTTCATCTGGAATACGTTTCCAACAGTCTCGAAGGAGTTCCCACATAAACTGAGCACTTGTTGGCTGCTTTTCCTTAACTCTGCGTTCAAAATCATCCCAAACCATCTCAATTGGGTTGAGGTCAGGTGATTGTGGAGGCCAGATCATCTGATGCAGCACTCCATCACTCTCCTTCTCGGTCAAATAGCCCTTACACACCTGGAGGTCTGTTGGGTCATTGTCCTGTTGAAAAACAAACGATATTCCCACTAAGCGCAAACCAGATGAGACGGCGTATCACTACAGAATGCTGTGGTAGCCATGCTGATTAACTCTGCTTTGAATTCATCATTGACAGTGTCACCAGCAAAGCACCCACAGTCCATCACACCTCCTCCTCCATGCTTCATGGTGGGAACCACATATGTGAAAATTATCCGTTCACCTACTCTGCATCTCACAAAGACAGGGTGGTTGGAACCAAAAATCTCAATTTTGGACTCATCAGACCAAAGAACAGATTTCCACCGGTCTAATGTCCATTGTTCATGTTTCTTGGCCCAAGCAAGTCTTCTTCTTATTGGTGTCCTTTAGTAGTGGTTTCTTTGCATTAATTCGACCATGAAGGCCTGATTCACGTAGCCTCTAAACAGTTGATGTTTAGATGTGTCTGTTACTTGAACTCTGTGAAGCATTTATTTGGGCTGCAATCTGAGACGCAGTTAACTCTAAGGAACTTATCCTCTACAGCAGAGGTACCTCTGGGTCTTCTTTTCCTGTGGTGATCCTCATGAGAGCCAGTTTCATCATAGCATTTGATGGTTTTTGCGACTGCAAAAACTTCAACGTTTTTGAAATTTTCAGATTGAGTAACCTTCGTGTCTCAAAGTAATGATGGACTGTCATTTCTCTTTGCTTATGTGTTTTTGGGCAGAAATTTCATCTTCAACATGTGAACTTTCATGTGCCTTAATAACAAACTTGTATGCCATCTGTAAATACAGGATACAATTGTTAAATTCCAAGCCTAGTAGGTTTAGCCACAGAAAAAAATCAGTAACCTTCCCACTAGCCATGATTGATAGAGATAACGAGTTGGCTGGAAATGCAGAGAGATGAGTTTGGATTGGTCTGCCATATAGCACGCTTTTGTCTATTTGACCTGTTCAGTGTGTCTAGGTAATCCTGTTTTAACCAGCTTTTTAAAAATGTATTGTGTATCAAAACTGCATAAGTGTTGCTTTCCACTTTCTGGAGGACCAAGTTTTGAAATCAGTGGAATTCGAAAATGATAGCTAAGGAGATGGAGAAAACCCCTGTCTCCGGATTACATCTTCAGACTAAGGGCAACCATGGCATCCAACAGGATAAGCATTCATCAATGAATGATGTATACGGGTAAAATAGTCTAGCTAGCTACATTTTCAGATATTACATATTTCACATTTTTACAGAAATAGCCATTTGCTTGGATAGCTATAGCCTAATGTTAGCTAGCTAACATTGAACCTAGTTTGTTAGCTACCTGCAGATTCATGCAGGGTAGTAACGTGATGAGTTGTGATTATGGTTCAATGTTTACCTAGCTAGCTAGCTAATGTTAGCTGGCTGGCTCGCTAGCTAATTGTACGTGTATGACCTTATGATTCATATCTCAGAGCCATTTGCTTAGCTAGCTATAGCCTGATATTAAATAGCTAACACTGAACCTGGTTGGTTAATTTCCTGCAGATTTATGCAGGGTAGTAACGTCATGAGCTGTGATTATGGTTAATTGTTTACCTAGCTAGATAACTTTAGCTGGCTGGCTTGCTAGTGAACATTACGTGAATGACCTTATTATTCGTATCTCAGAGCCATTTGCTTAGTTAGCTACAGCCTAATATTAGCAAGCTAACATTGAACCTGGTTAGTTAGCTACCTGCAGATTCATACAGGGTAGTAATGTCATGGGTTGGGATTATGGTTCATTGTTTACCTAGCTAGCTAGCTAATGTTACATGTCTTAACAAAAGACTCCACCATGCAAGTAACCATTTCGGGTGCATTCGTAAATTCAGTCTAGCTTTCTACTCTGATTTCAGAGCACTCTCTTCTGAGTGTGCCAGAGTGCAGAATAACTGATGAATTTAACAACGCTAAACACCTGTTGAATACAGCCAGTGTCAGTAAACGTCGACAGAAAGGTGTATTTAAATTGTTGCCAGCTGCACAGTTACAGTCAACAACGCTCTGGATAACATGAAAACAGCCTAGCCAGCACTACTAGGGCAAGTAATATGGTCAGAGTGGAGTGTTCTCTGATTATGTGTCTGGAAATTGCTAGCAAGCTAGCCAATGTTAGCCAGTTAGCTTGGTGCTGACTGCCGTTGTGAGGTCAGTACCTTCGGATCAACCCTACTCATCGACCAGAGTATCTGGTGTACACTCACAACACTCCGAGAGCGACACGTTTTGAATTTACGAACGGACAATCTGACAGCACAGTTGGAGTCACCAGCACTCTGGATAACATAACAGCCTAACAAGCTCTGCTAGGGCGAGTAATGTTCAGTGAGATGTTCTCTCATTTGTGTCTGGAAGTAGTTAGCAATTTAGCTTGGGTGCTTGACTCTTGCTCGTAGTACAGAACGGTCGGATCAATCCTTAAAGAGATGGGTGGGGCTAAAGTTTAAGAGGGTGTGAACGATGCTGAATGGGTGTAGACAAAGAAGAGCTCTCCAATAGTAGTTCCAAAACATTCAAATGCCATTTTCTCAAAAGTGAGTTTACAAGTTTATCAATATTCAAAGCAAAATAACTTTTCAATTGTTCCTCAACAGTATTTTAAAGAACTCTCATCGACATTGAACTCTAAATACAAAGAACAACACAATTTCAAAAGACCGATTTGAGCTGGTCGGGTCAGGGACTTGGTCTTTTACCAAGTAGGGATAATCTTCTGTACACCACCCCTACCTTGTCACAACACAACTTATTGATGGAAAGAAAATCCACAAATGAACTTTTAACAATGCACACCTGTTAATTGAAATGCATTCCAGGTGAATACCTCATGAAGCTGGTTGAGAGAATACCAAGAGTGTGCAAAGCTGTAATTCTGAACGCACTGGAAATAATGTAAATAATGAATGTAAATAATGATTGTGAAAAACAAAGAAGCAGTACTACAATCTGACATTGTCTATACGGGTGAATGCATGTTGTTTTCCAAATTTGGCAATGGCTGTCGCCAAAATGCTTCTATTTGCTCTGACCTCTGCTGCTAAAAAAATACATGAAATCCTTTTTTTCAGTTTATGCCTTTTTGAACCCGGCACCCAAATACATTTTTGGTACTACAAACTTTTGAGTTGAGCATGCCAATTCCTCATTCTATGGATAACATGTCAAAACGTGTTCTATGGGTGGGGTGGACAACATGCTCAAACATGTCCTCTCTATGGGTGGGGTGGATAACATGTCCAACATGTTCTCTATGGGTGGACAACATGTCCCAAACGTGTTTTATGGGAGGACAACATGTCCAAACATCTTCTTTATGGGTAGGATGGATAACGTGTCTAACATGTTCTCTATTGATGTGGTGGATAACATGTCCAAACACGTCCGCTCTATGGGTGGGGTGGATAACATATCCAACATGTTCTCTATGGGTGGAGACCATGCCCAAACAGGTTTTCTATGCATGGACAACATGTTCAACATGTTCTCTATGGGTGGAAAATATGTCCAACCATGTCCTCTATTGATGGGCTGGACTAGATGTCCAAACATGTCCTCTCCATGGGTGGGTTGGATAACATGTCCAACACGTTCTCTATAGGTGGAGAAAATGTCCCAAACAAGAATAAGACAGTTCCAGGGCATACTTTTGTGTTAGTGAACACATATAGAAACATGTCACATGACTTTTGTGGGGGTCGTAGAGCAAAACGGAGAACACCATCGTGTTCAATCAGTGTTCAAATTAGTTCATATTAGTTTGTAGCCTAAACCGTTCGGATGTTACAGAACTCAGATTTTCGGGATGTCTGCTGTAGCTCTGCCACCTTCCAGCGCAGATGTGGAAGGTCAACATCGGTGGATGCGGTGGACTGAGACGCAGTCTATGCAAAGAACCAGATATCTGTAGCTTAAACAGATGGATTTCGTTGGGGAATTTTTATTATGATTATTTTCTTTCACTGGGATCACAGATATTAACTCTAGTTTTTTTTATACCATAACCTAAGTACTGCATTTGCTTTAGTCAATTAATTTATCAAGTTGGCTGAATAATACGATGAAAACCTCTTCTAGCAGACTCAAAGAGTAAACAGGTCAGCAGCCCTGGGGGAGAGATGTACTGTATACATGTTTGGCAGCAGCAATGTATTATACACTCTTGGAAAAAATGGTTATTCGGCTGTCCCCATAGGAGAACCCTTTGAATTTCCCTTTTTGGTTCCATGTAGGACCCTTTCCACAGAGGATTCTACATGGAACCAAAAAGGGTTCTACGCGGAACCAAAAAGAGGTCTCCCCGGAACCAAAAAGGGTTCCCCTATGGGGACAGCCAAAGAAACCCTTTGGAATGTTTTTTTTCTAAGTGCACAGTTTGCCTTGCTCCTTTCTTTTTACAAGAATCACAAACTCCAGCACAGCAAACAGTTAGTTGTGCACTGTAGACAGCCCACACCCATGTACTTTAAAAATCACCTTTGACTGAGAGAATTAAGCGAGTTTGCAGCCAAGTCTATAGATCTGTGGGAAATCGCTCAGGCGTAGAGGATTTGCATACTCTTGCACCTAAATAACTTATTACTGAGGCCGGCTGCACTCACATTGCTGTCCTGATTTCAGGGTCCACTGCACATCTGAGCCTGACAAAAGGTGCCAGTTCTTGAATTGTGATGCAATTTAGGATACCACTGTCTCTCTGAAATAAATGAGGCATCTGAGGGAAAAACAGAATGAGAGGTGGTGAAGAGGAGGAGAGAGATATTGACATTGAGGCAATCTAAAAGTACAGTATTTACATAATTATAAAATAACTAAAATGAATTAAATATTTAAGGATTAATACATAGTGTGCAATTATTGTATCTTTGTAAAAATATTAGTAAGCAACAGACAGTTTCTGCATACCAATCATACTGCTGCAAATTGCATGGACAGAAATATGAAACAAACATTGTAAGGAGTTTCTATAGCAACCTTAAGCTGTCTGTGTCTGCCTGACAATTAGAAATGATTAGTCTTCATTCATTCTCAATTAGGTTTTCTTGTACGCGCTAATTAGTTAATCACATCGCATGTGATCAAGGTAATTGTGATGTGTTTCAAGAAGTTAGGAAATAAGTTATAATTTATTAGCATTATGACGGATACACTTTAAGGTATTGAATAAGTGGAGTGGTTCAATTGAGTTCGAGCATAGACAAATTCAAACTAAATCATGATGTGAAGTTTTTCATTAAGTAAATATAAATACTTTGTGTGCTATGACCTTTTGTAATAAGATTTTGTTTCCTGGAACCATTGCAAACCTGGCATTGTATTAATACTATACATCCTCTTATTTCCATTGAGGCAAACTGATTTTGAGAAACGTGTCAACTTTGCATTTTGGTGTTGTTCAACAGAGCCATCTTCCAGTATTGGACAAATACAGTTCAAACAGTGCTTTTGTGAGGTTGAATTTACAGCTGGCACACTGTACATGGACCAGGTCGCAGTGTGACAGACGTCAATATTGCAGTCGGCCTAATAGCAATAGTGTGATGAAGAGAGTGATGGATCTTTACATTACATAACGATGCATACCCCCCTCCACACACACATCACCATACCCTGATTCCTCCACCTAACCATTGTTCTTTCTTTAGTTCCAAGTCAAGGACTTCCTGAGGGGATCAATGGGGTTGCGGTCAAGTGTTCATCACTGTGGGTCCTTGATGTGGCTGTCAGATCCCAGCTCCCTCCCAACCACCCTGCTCATGCCCACTGAGCAAGAGCAAGGCCCACAGCATGATCAATCATCTGCAAATCATTTCCTGAAAAATAACATGAAAACTGCTACATGCTGGTGATGAGGTTCAAGTCGAAGCACTGGGACAGGAGAGTCAGATCACTGTGCTTTACATTTTTGAGTTTTCTATCACTAGTGTGTTAAATATATATTTTTCTGATAAAAATGATGCTCTGTAACTTTGTCAGGTTTTAGCGAAGGGTTCAAGTAAGTACTTGAGATGATTAATTTCTTCCTCATTGCTTTGGGACTTCTTGACATTGATGCCTCCTTGACACTGACACCTTGGGAAAATACTGCTAAAGTGACAGCTACTAACTCACCAAAGTTGGCTTCTCAGTCAGTTTGGCTTTGGATGAGAGGATCTTTAGCTCCATATATCGTAGCATGTTGACTTTTCTCATCTCCATGAGCATGCTATATCTCTTCTCCCAGGGGCATATTAATCAAACATAAACAGATCAAATGTAAATGCTTTTTTTCTACATATTCAAGGTGACAGACATTTCAAAGCAGCTGTTTTGCCATCAGAACATCGTGTAACTGTTAGATATTACAGCTAACTTTTTTAAATGTTTACTGAAGAGAATGTTTAGTTGAAGCCAATCTTTAGTTTATTACAGCTCTCCACTCTCATAAAACATAAAACCCTATGGAATTATCATAATTACTATTCCTTCTAGCTACCAGATCTTGACCTAATGATGACAATATTTTATGCTAACAATTTTAGTGGGTCTTTTTTTTAATTACCACAAAATAATTTTCTTCCAAATTATTAATAATCTGTCAATCACTCAAAACGTTGACATCTGTTTGGGTATATTTGCTTGTTATTGGTTTGGGTATAATTAAAATGTTCTTTAGTGTATCTAGAGTTCAATGTCGATGTGAGTTCTTTAAAATACATTTTACAATTGGCTTATATTAACAACTTGAATCAATTAAAAATGTGAAGAAGCAAATTATTGTCAAACATTAATTAAGTTATTATACATTTTAGGGAATGGAAGCTATTAATTTGCAAGACTAAATAAGTCATACTCTTTGGGAACAAATGGTCTATGTGCTGCATCTGTCTACCCTGGATTAATTTACATTTTGATGTGAAGACATTTAATTGCATTCAACAGTGCACGTTTCTTCCCTGACAGTAAACCTTGTCAAAAGTAAATTGTTTGGAGTATAATTAATCATCACTCAGGGAACATTAGAGGGAACAATGCCTTATTTTGTGAGTGCGGATTAAAACTGCCATCAGAATCGCCTTACCCAGATACACAACCACATTACAGTGCCACAGACACAATAGGCCGATAACTGGTTTATCACGAAAATATGCCACTTATTATGTGATGAACCTGCCCTGATTCACAACCATGCCTGCAGGACTTATCCAGCGATTACAGGGTCAGAGAAATTAATTGGATTTTCATGCAGAGGAGGGATAGCAGAGATTTGCTTATTCAGGGAAACACACTAAAGGTATCGAGTAACTTAAACTTATTCTAATGTTTGCAAGTATGGCCCCTGCCTGTTTGGCCAAATCTTATAAATGCTAAGTACACAGACTGACCCCCCCCACACGGTCCTATTTTGCTGCAATGTCATTCTTGATTTGTGTGAAGGGTGAACAAATTACCTTTTTTCTCATTGACACAATACAATCAGTATGTGTCTGGCCCCATCGGTTCTCTCAGGCAGAAGCTGCAAGGTGAGATATCATACGGGCTCTGCCTCTGTGTGAGTGTGAAGTCCTCTGCTTGGGATAAAAACTTCTTATTTTTTTAAATGTAACCTTTATTCAACTAGCAAGTCAGTTAAGAACAAATTCTTACTTTCCATGACAGCCTACCGGGGAACAACAGGTTAACTGCCTTGTTCAGGGGCAGAACAACAGATGTTTACCTTGTCAGCTCAGGGAATCAATCCAGCAACCTTTCGGTTACTGGCCCAATGCTCTAACTACTAGGCTACCTGCCTCGCCTGGATGAGAGCTACTTTTTACTTAAATCATTTCAATTCTACATCTAAAACACTGGTTTATGGGCTTCAGTCTGCCTAAGAGTGCTGTCAAGGAAAACAGATATATTTTTCATATAGTTTCCATTATAAGTTGGTCTTGCAGAACTCTCTTTCCAGAGTACAGTTTCCAAAAATTGTGCTCAGTAAGTTTTACAGAAGTGCACATCCTCATCAAACACTAGCCTTTATCTGCTCTGAGCATCTACAATGCTGAGTTTGTATCATATTAATCACAGCAAATAACTATGAAAACCAAGTATTTTGAAAACAATAGCCAACTGCTTCCCTGACTTTGTATTTGTTGTGTGAAATGGAAACAGAAAACAGGTTACAACAGTATCAAAGCTCATATCTCCTTTTAGAATTTTAGAATATTAATAAACCCAACCATAGCATTTTGAAATGTGTTGTGCCCATGAACACACAAGGTGAGAATGTTATTGAAAGCTCAATTACAGATATTTCAAAAAGTGAAGGGCCAATTTTAGGCAAAATATACAGTCAATACGAGTGTTAAAGGTCAGTTATCCCATGGATTCAATTACTTCTAGAGATCCTGTGAAGTTATAATGCTATATGTGACAGTGTTGTGTAAATACAGTGGTGTGATCAGAATTGAGAAGGGCAAGAGCTAGCTCGAGAGAGAACATGATAAAAGACCACCCTTTCCCTCCCATGCTCAAAGTTTCTATTTAACACCATCTCAGTAAATTGTGTTTTTAACCTTTTGGTTGCCCCAAGGGATAAGACTGTGAACTACAGTACATTCCACTACACAAGTATGTACATTTTTGCCCCGGGTAAATACATTTGTGTTTGAACTACTTGTAAATTCATCAATCACATGTTGAATATTAGTGCTTAACGTGTTTGTCAAGCTCGTCTGAGAACCAAAGTGTCTTCCTTTATTATAGCTGACCTATACATGCGATATTAAGGGTGCGCACAGTAGTATAGTCATTTGCACAAGGTATGTCTTACTTCCTTTCATACTTTGAGACTGTTCAGGGCTTTATACAAATGTATACAGTATTTTCTGTCAACGAGACATACAAATGTTCTGACAGTTGCTATTTCAATGAAAATGTAAACGGCAGAATAAATGGAAAATCATAAGAGCACACATTCCATTAAACTAAAGAAAGGAGGGCCAAAGATAACGTCAGTCCCTTCAGCTGTTATAAGACTTTTGTCAAAGCCATTTTCTTCCAGCATAAAACAGGGGGGTTAAGGGGACTTGAGTGATGAGCAGGGTGTGTGTAGGTGTCTTTGCTAGCGACCTTGTCTGTAATAGAGTTTCACTTCTCAAAAATCTCAGGCCAAACAAGTCTCAGCCAGGCGTGAATGGACTCCAGTGGGTGCTTTTTAATTGCCTCTCCCCTTCATGGTTCACACAGGCACTTCTACCCTGGCACTAGCTGGAGAAAGAGAAACAACAATTAAAATAGCCACCAGACCAGAGAAAGAATGTCTTGAGAAGTCAGCTAATGACAGGAGGAGTTTGTTACAAATGCATTAGGGAAAGAGAAGAACAGTGCACAAGGACTCACAGTACAAGGCACATAAAGCCTTTTAAGACTCACAGTTCAAGGCACTTCTGTCACAGCAAGCTGTAACTTTAATAAGTGTATTTCATTCAGGATTATTTTAGAGCTCTGGCACAAGTCGACGTATGAACCTAACAAGCAAGGCTAGGGCTTTCTAAGCTAGAACAAGTCAGTCTGTCTGTTTGAGAAGTGAACACAACATCATTTGTATTATTGCCAAGGCAAGCTACTGAAACACCTGACAGAAGTTAGACAGATGATCAGAGAAAACAGAGGATCAGGCAAAACTTTATCCAAACAAAAGATTAAGTATGGCACACCTCAGAAACATTTTCCAAGAAAACAAGGCATATAAGATGTGAACTAAGTGGAATCTAGCAAATAAATAGACATTCAGGTGGGTTAAGAGAGTAGGTTGACACATTTATCAATTGTTCCACAATGCTGTCTCTGAATTCCTGTCAACAATAGCATTTCCGAATGGCTTGCAACTTTCAAGACTTAATCGAGGTTAAAAAAAAATTACGAGGAAGAAAACAATATCTTGATAGATAAATGACAAACAAATTCCATCAGATGTAATAATGCTCCAAGTCATGTTTCCTGTAGAACAACCCTTTAAAGGCATTATGATGGAACAATCTAAGGAAGTGATTGTGATAACTAATACACCCAAGCTGCAGTCATCTTGGAGATACACATCTGAAGAAAAGCTCATCAGGGAGAATGGTCATTATCTCTACATAAGGCTCAGTCATTCTATCTTTTCCTTTCATTATCATACAGAATTCCTGATCTAGTGCGGCATCACGTCTCGTCGCCAATCACTGATGTTATCGTTTAGCGCTGCTGGAGGACAATACACAACAATCACAGATTACCACCTGATAAAAACCCCTCCAATGAATCAAGAGTTGAGTGGGAGAGACTTTTAATTCAATCTCCAAAAGAAGTATCCTTCATATACTCTATTCCACTATTTCAGAGTTTAGGGATTTAAGGGATTGCGATGAGGGTTTACCTCGTCTAGACAGAGGACAGTTATTGAGCGCACTTTTGTGCTTGGGATCGGGCAACGGTTTACAGTATCTGTTCTAGTGGCGACTATTGGGAAATTGTGCAACGCTGCATTACATCTCAGTGCTCTTTTACTGGAATGAAGTGGTCTGAGACCAACTTTGCTATCGATGGCAGTCACAGTTGGATGGACGAACAACTATGAACAATTGCAAGATAAAATGATTGTTCAAAATTATTCCATCCAGTATCATGTGTACATAAGACAGAGATATTCAGAATGCAAATATCGCTGTCGCAATCACCAATGGTAAATTATCCACGTTAATCACTGGATTCTCATGAAGCACGACATAGTTTTGCCCCATAAACATATCATACTTCAAAATAACGATGCCTACAGTACTGTCAAGCGTTGAATTACACAATTCTAACATGTGCATTATGTCTAATTAGGAATAACAACTATTAAAACAGGTAGACGTGAACGTCTAATGCGGCTGCCAATTTAACTGAATCACACTAAAAAGCATTCAATAACATATGTGCACAGTAAGTGTGACCTCTTTTGTGAACAAATGTGTTCTACTGTGAGCGAACAGAGGTATTTGCATTTCTAATATCTGCATCCTATATTCCTGATACTGGTTTGAATAATTTCTAACAACCATTTTATCTTGCAATTGTTCCTAGTTATTAGTCCAGCCATCTGTGACAGCCATTGATAGCAAAGTGGGTCTCAGACCACTTCATTATTCAGGGGTTGTTTTCTCAAATAAACGGAAATTGAGCAAACAGAGTAAACTTTTAGCAACCAGAGAATGACAGGGATTTCCTCTAGATAACACAGCCACAAAGTCTGAACAGCTTTCACATTGTGACAACAGATTCCACTCTGGCGGGAGAAATCAATAGGCGAATATCACAACTAATCACAACACTGGTGGGTAAGTAATACTGTGAAACACTATCATTCCACTATTACTGCACATATTATTATGGACATTTTTTTAAATTACTGTGCAAAAAAATCCAAAATATCCTTTGTATAGCACCTTTAATTATCTCTAATTGTCCCTAAATAACATAATGTTGGTAGCGTGCCAAACTCAATAACATCAAACAGTCTAATTGCAGTCAGATGTGTGGCTGGTAAATGAATCCCTGCATTTATAGTCTACCACTAATTATTCCCCATTTGCTTTCAAGCTTGTTTATTCTTCGCAAGATACAAGGACATCTGAATTCATCGTTAACTTTGCAATGTCTTTGTGGGAGTATTTTTTAAACTTAAAATATGAAAGCTCAAAATACAAATGCAGATTTATTTGCCATCATTCTGTTCACCATTTTTATTGAAATGCCAATGGAAATGGTATTCTCTATGTAAGACTGGGAGACTTGTTTTCTGCATTTCAATGAACCCATGTCATTACTTGAGGCTTACTTGATAAGAGAGACAGGGAACTAGGAGAGTTCTCCCACTCCTCTAAACATATTTTTTTATGGTACAATCTCCTGGGATATACATGAAGTTTACTCAAAATGTCAGCTTCATACAGCGTGAAACAGATATAGCCTTAGGTCTCCATAGGGTAGAGCCGTAAATAAAAACTTTTTTAGAGTGACAGTATCATGATGCTTGGTGTATATTTTACACCCATAGAGAATGTAATTGATGCCTTCACTTTCAAAGGAGTTGATTCAAAATCCTCATAAGGGCAAAGAATTCCAAAGTGTTTGTTCTAGTGACAACAATGGTGCCAGTGCTTAGTGTGTGCAGTATTGGTATATACAGTGTGTGGAATATTGTTATATACAGTGTTTGCAGTATTGGTATATACAGTGTGTGCAATATTGGTATATATTCTACCCACAATTACATAGTACTTCTTGATATTATGCAGTCTTATGATCTCACTGTAAAGAGTGGCAAGATACTGTACACTTTAAAAAACTTTCTTTGGTTATGGCTCAAGGTATCTGTCTAATTTGAAAGCTATTCTCACCTCTCCAAAGTCTCAAAGCATACACTGATCCAGGTTCATCACATATGTATAAGCATAAGCATACACGTGTCGATCAAGCACTTGTGGCGATGATTATATCATTGGCATATCTCTTTTCAGAAACACTGTCTTTGCACCATTCTTTCTTTGTGCTTCTCTCTTCAGAAGTGTTGTCAGGTGTTCCAGCTCCAGAATTACTATTGGAGGCATCTGGATATCCTTATAGATATAATCACAGCTTACAAGCATCAATGTCACATGCACGCAATTGAAAAGCAGAGTGGGAAGATGATATAGCTCATAATTAGAGGCTTTGCGGGTAAAGGAGACCTTGATGCCATGCCTCAGTGTTCCCCTGCAACAGCTCTAACGATCATCTCACAGCGGCTGACATACAGAATTGAACTCATAGGCGGGGTTGGGATATCTAATGTAAGCTGTCTTTATACTGTTACACTGTAACAAAAATGTAATCACATTCTGATTCAACCCACATTTAGTCTATTCTGTCATTTCTCAAAATAAAACGATTTCAAGTAGTGTCATGCTGTTTTAGTCTTTTTTTTCTGTGTAGCAACATAGAGAAGTATCTCAAAGAATAAAAATATATTATATATAGTTTTGGCATCCAACATATTTACACACACATTGCTATGAAACGTTACACATTGAAAGGCAAAGGGGTTACTGACCCGTTGCCATTCTCTCCTGGTAAAACCAAAAATAGCCAACCACTGGGCACAGACGTCAATTCAACATCTATTCAATGTCGGTTCAAAGTCATTTACAGTGCCTTGCGAAAGTATTCGGCCCCCTTGAACTTTGCGACCTTTTGCCACATTTCAGGCTTCAAACATAAAGATATAAAACTGTATTTTTTTGTGAAGAATCAACAACAAGTGGGACACAATCATGAAGTGGAACGACATTTATTGGATATTTCAAACTTTTTTAACAAATCAAAAACTGAAAAATTGGGCGTGCAAAATTATTCAGCCCCTTTACTTTCAGTGCAGCAAACTCTCTCCAGAAGTTCAGTGAGGATCTCTGAATGATCCAATGTTGACCTAAATGACTAATGATGATAAATACAATCCACCTGTGTGTAATCAAGTCTCCGTATAAATGCACCTGCACTGTGATAGTCTCAGAGGTCCGTTAAAAGCGCAGAGAGCATCATGAAGAACAAGGAACACACCAGGCAGGTCCGAGATACTGTTGTGAAGAAGTTTAAAGACAGATTTGGATACAAAAAGATTTCCCAAGCTTTAAACATCCCAAGGAGCACTGTGCAAGCGATAATATTGAAATGGAAGGAGTATCAGACCACTACAAATCTACGAAGACCTGGCCGTCCCTCTAAACTTTCAGCTCATACAAGGAGAAGACTGATCAGAGATGCAGCCAAGAGGCCCATGATCACTCTGGATGAACTGCAGAGATCTACAGCTGAGGTGGGAGACTCTGTCCATAGGACAACAATCAGTCGTATATTGCACAAATCTGGCCTTTATGGAAGAGTGGCAAGAAGAAAGCCATTTCTTAAAGATATCCATAAAAAGTGTTGTTTAAAGTTTGCCACAAGCCACCTGGGAGACACACCAAACATGTGGAAGAAGGTGCTCTGGTCAGATGAAACCAAAATTGAACTTTTTAGCAACAATGCAAAACGTTATGTTTGGCGTAAACGCAACACAGCTCATCACCCTGAACACACCATCCCCACTGTCAAACATGGTGGTGGCAGCATCATGGTTTGGGCCTGCTTTTCTTCAGGGAAGATGGTTAAAGTTGATGGGAAGATGGATGGAGCCAAATACAGGACCATTATGGAAGAATGATGGAGTCTGCAAAAGACCTGAGACTGGGACGGAGATTGGTCTTCCAACAAGACAATGATCCAAAACATAAAGCAAAATCTACAATGGAATGGTTCAAAAATAAACATATCCAGGTGTTAGAATGGCCAAGTCAAAGTCCAGACCTGAATCTAATCGAGAATCTGTGGAAAGAACTGAAAACTGCTGTTCACAAATGCTCTCCATCCAACCTCACTGAGCTCGAGCTGTTTTGCAAGGAGGAATGGGAAAAAATGTCAGTCTCTCGATGTGCAAAACTGATAGAGACATACCCCAAGCGACTTACAGCTGTAATCGCAGCAAAGGTGGTGCTACAAAGTATTAACTTAAGGGGGCTGAATAATTTTGCACGCCCAATTTTTCAGTTTTTGATTTGTTAAAAAAGTTTGAAATATCCAATAAATGTCGTTCCACTTCATGATTGTGTCCCACTTGTTGTTGATTCTTCACAAAAAAATACAGTTTTATATCTTTATGTTTCAAGCCTGAAATGTGGCAAAAGGTCGCAAAGTTCAAGGGGGCCAAATACTTTCGCAAGGCACTGTATTTGAGGTGTGTCCTTAAAAATGTGTGCCAATATGCTCATTTCATTCAGCACAACTGCGGTAACTCAGTTGGTTATCTTTTTAAGGCTAGGGGTATTCGGAAGTTTGGATGACTGAGGTGCCCAAAGTAAACTGCCTGTTACTCAGGCCCAGAAGCTAGGATATGCATATGCATGGTAGTATTGGATAGAAAACATTATAAAGTTTCTAAAACTGTTAATATAATGTCTGTGAGTATAACAGAACTGAGTTGTCAGGCGAAACCCCGAAGACAATCCGTCCAGAAAAATTATTATTTGAGGTCATTGGGCATTTCAATGCTTTTCTATGAGAAAGTCTAATAATTAGGATCCAGATTGCAGTTCCTATGGCTTCCACTAGATGTCAACAGTCTTTAGAAATTGTTTCATGCTTGTTTTTTGAAAAATTAAGAAGTATTCGTATTCTTTCAAAGTATCCCTCAGAAGAACTCTAGTCTTTTGGTGCGCGTGAATGAGTGCGCGCTCCTCTTTCTTTTTCTCAGGTATTGAACACAGTTTATTCCGTCTTAAATTGTATCGATTATTTACATATTAGGGTATTAGGGTACCTGAGGTTTGATTAGAAATGTTGTTTGAATTGTTTGGACAAAGTTTACAGGTCACTTTTTAGATTCCTTTGTAGGCATGTTGGGCGAGTTGGAACAGGTGTATTTCTGAATCAAATGCGCTAAATAAACATACATTTTTGGGATATAAAGAAGGACTTTATGGAACAAAACAACCATTCACTGTGTAACTGGGACCCTTTCGATTGCAAAAAGATGAAGATCTTCAAAGGTAAGTGATTCATTTTATCGCTATTTCTGACTTTCGTTATGCCTCTGCTTGGTTGGAAAATGTTTGTGGCGCGCTCCGGTGAGGGCGCGCACTTGGTTATTTATCTCCGGGAATGAACATACTATTTTCCGTCTTAAATTTGATCATTTATTTACATATTAGGGTACCTGAGAATTGATTAGGAACGTTGTTTGACTTGTTTGGATGAAGTATATTGGTAATGTTTGGGATTCCATTTTGTATGCATTTTGAACGAGGGGAAATGAAGCTCCCCAACTAAACTGACTTTTTGGGGATATAAAGAAGGACTTTATCGAACAAAACGACCATTCATTGTGTAACTGGAACCCTTTGGATTGCTAAAAGATGAAGATCTTCAAAGGTAAGTGACTTATTGTATCGCTATTTTTGAGTTTTGTGACATCTGTGCAGGTTATGAATTCATGTTAATGCAGGAAGTGGATGAGGCGCTGTCCTCAGTCAATCAAATGCTATGCTTTCGCCGTAAAGTCTACTGTAAATCGGACACAGCGGATCGATTACCAAGATTCTAAGCAAAAGAATGGTGTATAACACTTGCATTTTTATGAATGTTTAATATTACTACTTTTTTTTTCGCACTCTGCAATTTCAACCTGATGTTGTCGAGGTGCGGTGCTAGCGTCCCAATGATTCAAAAGAAGTTATGGCATAGATTTTTCCAGCAGTGGTGCAAACAGAAGCCTTATATACATCACCAATGTTTTATTAAAATATCACGCAACAAAACTGTGGACAGACATTTCACTTTTTTATTTATATTGGACATTATTAATTATGTCCAGCTTCTGTTAATTTTGGACTCATTATGTGCGATGCCCATTGCATGAAAGGTGTCAGTGACTTTAGGAAGCCTCTTTAGGTACATCAAGTTATTGAAAAAGCCTCCTTATTGTTTATCATTTGTCAAAAGATGCATCTTCCTCTTTCCTCTGTTGAAACAACTGTCAAATTGCAGGAATTCTGATCGATGTCCAGGGCGCTGAATCAGCTTGCAGGTGTTGTGGAAATTCAGTACTGAGAGAGACGTGGTCATTTCTTCAAACAATCATCTTTATTTAATATCGATGAATTATTGCAATAACGAAACCGTCGACCCCACACTGAAGTGTGTTGCCGAGTGCTTAACTGATAATGAAAAAACAGATGTTATATAGGACCTAAACATGCTTAGTCAGACTGGTTCCTACTCCCATAAGCCACCTTAGTTATCTGCACAGGATGGTGTTTTACCCTGAACCTGGCTTAGTTTCCCAGATGCCAGGTAGATGAGACAATGAGGCATTGTTCTAAACTCTTCAAGGCTATCTCTATCTCGGTGACACCCACCACATCTTATCTAAGGAATGCCAGCTGTAGTTTAAAAAAAACTAGCCATCACTTAATCAGTTGCCTAAGAACCTTACTCTTTTTCATAAAACAACCATTTGGGGCATAAACACAACATAATCTTGTAATTATGCTACCACACAGGCTATATTTGCCTGTTCGTTTGTTTGTTTACTTTTCACGTGGCAAAGTCACTGCTGGCCATGTCAATGGTGGTGGTAGGCTATACAGTAACTATATCTTTGGGAGTATAATGGTAAGTGGACATTCCCATTTGTCTTTATATTGGATCTTTTTCCAGCTACTGTGAAAGTTTTATGTCTTCATATTACATACCCACGGGGAGAAACGATGGTGCCTGTATTTAGACGCACAGTAACCTATTTAGCAAATATGGGATAGGCCTGCATTTTGTTATACTATTTTAACAAACTTGGCTATAATGGACTAACATTCTAACTGGAATGAATAACAACGCAATACACAAAAGACAGTAAATGCAAAACTTGAAGTGACTGCATATTTAGCCATGGAGCATGTTCTGATTGGCCAGTGAGGGGTCAAGCCTCAACGCACCTACAACTTGTTTATTCATCAAAGCCCAGACCCTTTTAACTCTTCAGATATTTTAATATCTGATCAATTAGTCTTCTATGAATTAATTATTATTACCTTCCGTCAGTCTCATCTGAATGTCGTAAATTGTTGGTTATCTGCACGAACCCAACCTTTACTATGAATCATCCATACACCAATTGGCTTACTAAATAATCACAGAAATGCCTCACAAACAAACAGTAGATATTGGTTACTAACAATGATAGGGAAGATCCCCTAGTGGGCTAAACTGATATGACGGCTTGGTATACAAAGAAAAGGGGGTGTGGACCGATAAAGGAGCGGGAAAGACAAAATGGATCACTACACACAGTGGCTAATTATAATAATTTGAATGTTAATCCTTTACACATGAACGCTCGCTCATTCGGGAATAATTGCAATCAATATATTTACGCCCATATGTCGTTGTTGTCTTCTCTGTTGGAATCGTCGGTCCGTCTGCTGGAGAGTTAGTTCATCAGAGAGTCTCTGGTTACTTATGGTGTCTGTTGTAATGGGTACGTCAGGCGTCCATTGTTCTTAGAGTAGATGTTTTGGTGGTTGTTGATATTCACATCCCAGGTTTACAGCATTTCTAGCTGCAGACTAGTAATTAGTATCTAAGATTTGCTCTTATTCTGCAGTGATCAATAGTCTCAGAGTTTAACTATTTCCAGCTGTGTAGCCAATGTGCCACGTGGTATGGTTTTCTAGTCTTGGTACTCAACCACAGCTCCCACTGTGGGTTTGCTTAGTCTGAAGAAAAGTTCCTCAGGAGGGTTTTTTATTCATAACAATAAAAGAAGGGTGGTTCCATGACGCCTGATCATGTCTGTGCTCACTGGGGCCTGGCCGCTGACTAGTTAAACTTTACAGGGAATACAATTCATTGAAAATGAAAAGTTAACATCACATTACATAATTTCACAAACAACTTCATCTTTACTCATTCATTTTATACAATAATTAGATGCAAACCCCATAATTGAGAAATGTGCACATTCAGATATATAGTTATGTGTGTTTCCTGTCCTTCATGAGGTCACCAAATGAAACACACTCAACATAATTGTCCCTTAAGTGTCCACGGACCATTCCCACATTCTCACAAGTGGACATATTGTTTCATTCTCTTTATTTTGAGAATTTAGGAGTTTGGCCACGTGAAATCCTTTGTTCACTCTGTGGTCACTCTCACTGCATGAAAAGGGGGAGAGAGTCTCCGCCAGGAATTTATGACCTGAGATAATAGAACCTGGGTGTAGGAGAGAGTGAGAGAGGGGGAAGCCACGATCTGCACCCTGAAAGGGCCACGTCATGACAGCCAGCCCCCAATGTGCTGATGAACTATCAATAAATAAAGACTGAGGCGGAGGTTTCTCACTGTGGGTTTAAATGCCAATCCTCTGTGGGTGTAGAAAAAAAAATGGGTTGCATGAAATATCTACCCAAAATTATCTGTTAAAATAATCAGGAATTAATTTGTAATAGACATGCATGCACACACACACACACACACACACACACACACACACACACACACACACATGCAAACAATTGTGCACTGTATGCACATGTATATTAGTATAGGCTGTGGAACCAGTTACAGTGTACATATGCTCCCCCCCAACCCCTCTCTCTGGTTTCTACTGGGGATTTTATGCTGGCCCTGCAGAAGGCAGAGGGGCAGGAGGTATGATTGAGTGGTTTTCCTCTGATCGATACCCCCGAACAACAGAGCGCAGAGGACAGCGGATTCAAAATCCCACCCACCCTTTCAGCCCACCTCTCCGCCTGCCTGCCCCTCCACCGTGAGGACTCGCTCCCATGGGTGAGGAGTGAGACAATGGCTGAGTATGATTCATCCCTACTGCTGGGGAGTCTGGGCTGGGCCCCCACTCTAATACCACATGCACATACCTCTTTTGACACACAGTGACAAACAACACACACAAACACACACCACACACAAACACACGCACACCTATCACATAAATACTGTTTACACACACACCTACACGGACACTCACATGCGTCATACACACAGCTTGCTTTAAATGATTGCCTTGGATATTTTGAAACAGGCCCCAGCAGAAGATCCCACGGGTGGTGTGTGCACATCAAGGGCAATAAGGGGTTATCCTACCTGTGCCTGTGGGGATGTGGGAAACTTACTCCACAGCATGAAATGTCCCCACTTGCGCCAGGGATTAGCAAGCTTTTCACTTGTTGCGACTGGTAAGATGCATCAGGAGTGTGGTCGCATGTGCTAACAAAGCAGAGGTCGTGGGTTCCAGCCTTGGTGTGAGCCGAACCAGGAGGAAGCAGTACTCACTAAGCAAGCAGCGTGACGCCTTTACAGTGGTGCCATGACCCGGACCTACAGTTGTGCTCAACGCTGGGGTTGCTGTTGAATAAGTTTGAGGGGTGAATGTATCACTTGGGGTTATAAGTAACTTTCTCCTCAGCCTGAAGTGTCCCCACTTCTCCAGTGACTAGCTATTTTTTTGCGTGTCGCTGACTGGTAAGACACTTCAGAAGGGTGGTGTCAGAGAATTTCTATAGGAAGAGAGACTGCAGATTCTTACAGACAACGTATTTATGATAAGATTTGCAAAAATGAAGCACTCAATCATCGCTAAGAATAGTCTGAGTTGAAAAACTTCTCAAACAGAAAGTTACAGCCTTTTATCTGTGACAGTTAGCAGATGTGCAGAAACAGGCCCTGGTGAACAGAGTTGTAAAAAGTAATTTAACTCATCAGTGTACATCAAGATAGCTGATATCGCCACCATTTCTATATTCCTCCCTGCGCTTCCCACATGGCTAAATTCCTGCCAATCATAAACACAGGAGGTCACGTACCCAAGCAGCCAACACAAGGCTGTATCAGCAAAAATGCTGTATCAGCAAAAAATACTAACATATAACAATGGACAATTCTCAGGGTAAAAACAGCATAGTACATCTAATTAAACAGTATAGTATGTAATCAATAAAAAATCCACCACAGTGGTCACGCGTGCTAGCAAGACAGAAGTCTTGGTGTCGAGTCTCGATGTGAGCCTGATCAGGACGAAGTGATACTCGCTAAACAAGCAGTGTGATGACCTTTACAGCTGTCTCTACTGTATTGCAGGCCACCTACTGTACCACCGTTTTTGGAAGAGTTTTCAAAACCGAGTACTGTACATACTCCAGGTAATCTCCATCGAACATTCTCTCTACTTTTTTGATTGTGTGCCAATTCCGTTGTTATTACCTTAATTTCAAGGACTTGTATTGTCCCGTAGCTCTGATTCCATTTAGATGTATCCTATGCCTGCAGAAATTACCAAAGATAGCATGGTTAAATCATAAATATGTCAGATGCAGGCATAGCTAACCAAGGTATCCCATCATTTGAGAGCAACGGGTAGCAGAGATCTGAGTGCTGTGATTATACCGTAACAGTACTGGTCTGAGGCTGGGCTGGCTGACTGTGACTGGATAAAGAAGAATATCATGTGTGGGAGGTTTATATAATGTCAAACTGCCACTGCTGCCTGTGGTTGATCTGTCTCTATTCCTGATGCCATTATATCATGATGTACATACAGTAATTATATTTTGGCTATGGATCCCTCAGAAGTCCTTACAAAAGGGGAGAGTTGCTTCAAGAGAAGATACAATTATTGTAAAATGGACACAACCAAAAAGGGACCCAGCTTTCAGGTTTCAAAGAGAGGGAATTCAGAGGCCCAGTAGGAGTGAATGCTGTAACTGTTCCCTTCAAGGACCCCTTGCTCCCCTCAGGATACAATTATTTTGAGCTCCCGAGTAGCGCAGCGGTCTAAGGCACTGCATCTCAGTGCAAGAGGCGTCACTACAGTCCCTCGTTCGATTCCAGGTTGTATCACATCCGCCCGTGATCGGGAATCCCATAGGGCGGCGCACAATTGGCCCAGTGTTGTCTGGGTTTGGCCAGGGTAAACTGTCATTGTAAATAAGAATTTGTTCTTTGCTGACTTGCCCAGTTAAATAAAGGTTCAAATGGAATTACCTAATAGTCTGTGTCTGCAAAATGTTGTTATTGGTGAACTACCCACAACCAGATCACATGTTGTTTCTTGATTCTTTGAAGTGAATAATGCTGCAATTTCATAGTTTTTGCATGTACCTTCCCAATATTTACTTTCCCAAGACAACAATCTCCGTGAAAATGTTCTGGTGTTCTGGTTCCAGTGGTATGCATTGAAACGGTGGCTGTCTTTTGCAAAATAACTATGAATTAAGAGACTTAGTTTCTAATAATTGTCAACATATAACATCACATTAAGGTGTGTGACATTCACTGTATTACAAGGAAAAATAGCAAGTCTATTTCGCTTCAGCAGCTGGCATTTTATGTCCGTTCACAAGTCACCTGTGGGAACACGGTGGCTCTCAACACCCGACAACAGAGAGTTGGCCACTACTATCCGAGAGATTGGTTGTGAGGAATTAATGTCTGCTCTCGACTTGCAATTAAAACCAATAAAGGAATCTCTTGCACTGCTCACTTCTAAAGTGAATACCTACTTGACTAAAGTGGAAAGAGACTGCGGGCCAACATGACAGAGGGGAACAATGCAAACTAAGCTAGAAGGGGAATTCAATCTCATAAAGAATAAAAATCATTCCTGTAAATACAATGTCTGGGTCCCAGGACTTGAAACTGGTGTGGAAGTGGGCAACCCAACTTCCTTCATGAGCAATTTTTTCTATGAACCGCTTGGGCAGGAAAAACTGGATCCCATGCCACTGATCCCATTGCCTCTTCTTGGGTAAATTTAGTGGGTGCTCATATTGGGAGTCTTACATTCCAGTTGTTGTTGCTAGTCAACTTTCAGTGGACACCCACATGAGTGTTTTTCATAACTCTTCCTAAAACCCCACATGTTTTGGTTGTTGGTCAGTGACTCTTTGTTAGTTTCCCCTTCTATTTGAGTGATATATTTGGTTTTCTTGCTGGGGAACGTAACAAGTCAAATGGCAAATTGTTTGGTTAATCGGAATTGGGGGCTATGCGGAGAGGAAGATCAGCATCTATCCAGATCTGAGTGTGGAACTGCTAAAACAGAGGGTGATCTACAACAGAATGAGATCTCAGCTACACAAGCTAAACCTGAGATGCTGCTTCATCCACCCGGCAAAACTAATCTTGACCTTCCAGAATACAACACACACGTCTTCCACTGCCAAGGAGTTCACAACTTCTTTGCGATGCACATCAAACCAAACACACAGAGGGACGAGTCAACAAATTTAGACCAGTTGTTCGCAGCTGGTTTTGCCTTGGGACCCAAATTAAACCAGGTTGTCTCGTAACCAAATACTTGCATTGCACAAAATAATCGTCAAAATACAATCTGGAAAACTATTTTTAATGCTACAGTACCAGTCAATGGTACACCTACTCATTCAAGGGTTTTTCTTTATTTTTACTATTTTCTAAATTGTAGAATAATAGTGAAGGCCTATGAAAAAACACATGGAATTATGTAGTAAGCAAAAGTGTTAAATACATTTTTTTTAAATGTCAGATTCTTCAAAGTAGCCACCCTCTGCCTTGATGACAGCTTTGCACACTCTTGACTTTATCTCAACCAGCTTTATGAGGTAGTCACCTGGAATACATTTCAATTAACAGGTGGGCCTTTTTTGTGGAAAAAGGACTGGGGGGATTAATATATTTCTCCCATGGGCAAAAAAATTCAACAGAGGAGATGGTATTATGTAACAGCAATTTTGATCCAAATGTGCAAATTGTCCAAACAGATCATCAAGGTAGATGGATTATTTTAAATATGTTATTGGACAATATACAGATATGGCTTATTAACCTATATGGTTCAAATAATGATGCTTCTTTGAAAATATATATAAGAATTTATCAACTCTACAAGCAACACTAGACTCTGTTGTGGTGGCACTAAAAGTTTAAAAAGTGTTGATAGGGGACAGAATGCAGTCGGATCATCACATAATTGGCATATAATTACTCTTACAGAATTTCCACGTGGGCGAGGATATTGGAAATTTAATCAAATCAAAATGAAATCAAATTTATTTATATAGCCCTTTGTACATCAGCTGATATCTCAAAGTGCTGTACAGAAACCCAGCCTAAAACCCCAAACAGCAAGCAATGCAGGTGTAGAAGCACGGTGGCTAGGAAAAACTCCCTAGAAAGGCCAAAACCTAGGATGAAACCTAGAGAGGAACCAGGCTATGTGAGGTGGCCAGTTCTCTTCTGGCTGTGCCGGGTGGAGATTATAACAGAACATGGCCAAGATGTTCAAATGTTCATAAATGACCAGCATGGTCAAATAATAATAATCACAGGCAGAACAGTTGAAACTGGAGCAGCAGCACGGCCAGGTGAACTGGGGACAGCAAGGAGTCATCATGCCAGGTAGTCCTGAGGCATGGTCCTAGGCTCAGGTCCTCAGAGAGAGAGAAAGAAAGAGAGAGAGAGAATTAGAGAGAGCATACTTAAATTCACACAGGACACCGGATAGGACAGGAGAAGTACTCAGATATAACAAACTGACCTACTAGATGATAAATTGTTTAGAACTAGGACAGAAGAATTTATACCTGACTTTTTCAGACATAACATAGGTACAGCAGATCCCCTTATTGTATGGGACACTTTTAAATGTGCTTTTAGAGGCCATGTAATACAGTACTCATCTATAAAACAAAAGCAATTTAGATCAAAATAGTCCATATTAACAAAGGAAATTGAAGGACTAACAGTACAGTTAGATAGCAATAAAAACTGTACCATAGAGGAAAAACAAAAAGAAATGGAGGAACATATTCAAGAAAGATCCAGTGTAATATATTATAAAAAATAAAGCAAACTGGATGGAATATGAGGAAAAATGCACCAAATTCATTTGCAATCTTTCAATCTTCAATATAGAAATGCTACCAAAAATGTTTTATTGAAACTTGTTACAAATTATGGAGTCACGCATGATTCACCGAATGATATTTTGAAAGATGAAGTAAAGTACTTTAAGAATATGTTTTCGTTTCAGTCTCCTCCATCTCCACTAACCGAAGCTAATTGTATGGATAATGTAAAATTAACGTCTGTAGAGAAAGACTCATGTGAAGGCCAAATTACAGAGGAGGAACATCTTGATGCAATTAAAGACTTTAAGGCTGTGAAAACTAAAGGGCTGGATGGCATACCAGTGGAAGTATACCAACATTTTTGTTGATATACTCAGAGGACCATTATTAGCATGTTTTAACCACTCCTATATAAATGGTAGATTATCGGACACGCAACAGGAAGGTCTGATATCATTATTATTGAAACAGGACCCAAGTGGGATATATAAAGATCCAGTCCATTAAAATTGGAGGCCTCTTATACTTCAGTGTTGTGATGCAAAAATCATAGCAAAATGTTTGGCGCATGGAATTTAAAAAGTATTGTCAGATAGTATTAATCCTAATCAGACAGGTTTTTTACATGGATGATACATTGGAGATAATATAAGACAAGTACTGGAAACAATAGAATACTATGAAGTATCGGGGACACCAGGCCTTGTTTTCATAGCTGATTTTGAAAAGGCTTTTGCTAAAGTACGACTGGAGTTTATATATAAATGCCTAGAATATTTCAATTTTGGGGAATCTCTTATAAAATGGGTTAAAGTTATGTATAGTAACACTAGGTGTAATACAATCAATAATTTCTACATCTCAGAAAGTTTAAAACTATCTAGAGGAGTAAAACAAGGTTGTCCACTATCCGCATATCTATTTATTATTTCCATCGAAATGTTAACTGTTAAAATTAGATCCAACAATAATATTAAGGGATTAGAAATCCGTGGCTTAAAAAGTAAAGTGTCATTGTACTCTGATGATTCATGTTTTCTTTTAAAACCACAACTAGAATCTCTCCACAGCGTCATAGAGGATCTAGATACTTTGCTATCCTCTCTGGATTAAAACCAAATTATGATAACTATTACGTATTGGATCACAAAAATGCACATTTTACATTACTGTGTAGTTTACCAATTAAATGGTCTGATGGAGAAGTGGACATACTCGGTATTCAAATCTCAAAATAAAAAAATTATCTCACTCCAATAAATGTTTATAGAAAGTTGGCAAAAATAGATAAGATATTGCTAACATGGAAAGGAAAATACCTGTCTATTTGTGGAAATATCACCCTGATTAACTCTTTAGTCATATCACTGTTTACCTATTTGCTTATGGTTTTGCCTACACCCAGTGACCTGCATTTAAAATGATATGAACAAATAATATTAGATTTTTATTTGGAATGGCAAGGCAGACAAAATTAAAAGGGCCTATTTATATAATGAATATGAATTCAAAGGGCATAAATTATTAAATATTAAAGCATTAGACCTCTCAAAAAAAGGTATCAGTCATTCAAAAGGTATACTTAAATCCAAACTGGTTCTCTAGTAAATTGGTAGGAATGACTCATCTTATGTTCAAGAAGGGCCTTTTTCCCTTTATTCAGATTACAACTGCTCACTTTCGGTTGTTTGAAAAGGAAATAATCTCCAAAATATTGTTATTTTTTAAACAAACCGTAGAAAGTTGTAGTCTGCCACCTGAAAAGACAGAACAAACACTACAACAAATATTGCAGTTAAACTCAAATATACTAATTGATTAAAAAAATGTATTTTTCGAAGAGATGTTTAAAACAGGTATAGTTTTAGTGAATGATATCATAAATAGGACTGGTGGAGTTATGTCACACATGCAGCTAACACAGCCATATAGAAATTAATGCTCTACCCACAATTGCAACCAACTAATTGCAGCATTACCACAAAAATGGTAGAGGCAAGTAGAAGTGGTAAAAAGTAAGGAACTTGTATGTCGGCCCTGTATTAAAGAACATAAATAGTTAAAGAAAAGTGTGATAAATCATTTCATATAAGGACCAAAAAACTCACAGCTGTGCCATTTAAATGGCAAAATAGTTGGGAATAGATTTTCAATGTACCTTTTCCATGGTACATGGTTTATGAATAATAACCAAAACAACGCCCTATTCAAATCTTCAAATTTTTCCATTTAAATTACTATACAAAATTCTTGCAACCAATAGAATGTTATATTTATGGGGGATACAATATTCCCAGCTCTGCAGATTTTGCTGTGAGGAGGCAGAGTCATTATATTACTTATTTTGGTATTGTCCATATGTAGCTCGTTTATGGTCACAGGTCCAGGAACGGCTGAAGAATTGCAACATTTGCCTAGAACTAACGCTGCCTATAGCAATACTGGGTGATTTGAAAAGCCATAGTCAATCAATCAATAATATAATAATTATTTTAGCAAAATTGTTTATTTTTAATTTACAATCTGTAGAATCTGTGCTATGAGAATAGAAGGGTTCTGTACTTTTGTGATGCATCACAGCACAGTTAAAAAATATATGGCAAATAGAAATCCAAAATGGATGGTGTAGAGAGATAGATGGGAGGGTTTGAATGGAGCTGAAGGGTGGGAGTAATAACAAAATAACCAATGTAAAACATACGGGGTCTGTAAAATGTATATAGGTTCAGACATTTTGTGAAATAGCACAGTTACAAATAGAAATCAAACTGGATGGACATCAGAAACAGAGGAAGGACTATAAACAAACAATTTAGTAAAAGACCAAGTACATATTATGGCACGAGCTGCTCAAATAAGCTAAATAAATGACAGTCCAACATTACTTTAAGACATGAAGGTCAGTCAATCTAGAAATTATGTTTCTTCAAGTGCAGTTGCAAGAATCATCAAGCGCTATGATGAAATTGGCTCTCATGAGGACCGCCACAGGAAAGGAAGAACCAGAGTTATCTCTGCTGCAGAGGCTAAGTTCATTAGTGAACTGCACCTCAGATTGCAGCCCAAATAATTGCTTCAGATTTCAAGTTTTACAAATCTCAACATAAACTGTTCAGAGGAGACTGCGTGAATCAGGCCTTCATGGTCAAATTGCTACAAAGAAACCACTACTAAAAGACACAATAAGAAGAGACTTGCTTTGGACTAGAAACACAAGCAATGGACATTAGACCGGTGAAAATCTGTCCTTTGATCTGATTCCAAATTTGAGATTTTCAGTTCAACCGCCGTGTCTTTGTGAGACGCAGAGTAGATGAATGGCTGATCTCTGCATGTGTGGATCCCACCGTGAAGCATGGAGGAGATGTGGTGGTGTGGGGGTGCTTTGCTGGTGAAACTTATTTAGAATTCAAGGCACACTTATCAACATGGTTAACACAGCATTCTGCAGCAATACGCCATTCCATCTGGTTTGCGCTTAGTGGGACCATATTTGTTTTTCAACAGGACAATGACCCAAAATGCAACCCCAGGCTGTAAGGGCTATTTGACCAAGAAGGAGAGTGATGAAGTGGTATATCAAATGAGTTGATCTCCACAATCACCTGACCTCAACCCAATTGAGATGGTTTGGGATAAGTTGGACAGCAGAGTGAAGTTAAAGCAGCCAACAAGTGCTCAGCAAATGTGAGAACTCCTTCAAAACTGTTAGAAAAGCATTCCAGGTGAAAATGGTTGAGAGAATGCCAAGCGTGTGCAAAGCTGTCAAGGTAAATGGTGGCTACTTTGTTTCACACTATTTTGGTTACTACATAATTCCATATGTGTTATTTCTTAGTTTTGATGTCTTCACTATTATTCTACAACGTAGAAAATTTAAAAAAATAAAAAATAAAAACTATAATGACGTGCGTCCAAACTTTTGACTGGTTATCTATCTGACCCCTTGACTTTTCCCACATTTTGTTACGTTACAGCCTAATTCTAAAATAGATTAAATCATTTTTGTTCTTCACCAATATACCCCATAATGACAAACATGTTTTTAGAATTTTTTGCAAAGATATTAAAAACTGAAATATTACATTTACATAAATAGTCAGACCTTTTACTCTGTACAGTGTTGAAGAACCTTCGGCAGCAATTACAGCCATTAGCCTTTTTCGGGATAACTCCACAAGCTCGGCACATCTGTATTTGGGGAGTTTTTCCCATTCTTCTCTGAAAATCCTGTCAAGCTCAATCAGGTTGGGTGGGGAGTGTCGCTGCACAGTTTTCAGGTCTCCAGAGATGTTCGCTGGCTGGTTCACTCAAGGACATTCAGAGACTTGTCCCGAGGCCACTACTGCTTTGTCTTGGCTGTGTGCTTAGGGTCGTTGTACTGTTGGAAGGTGAACCTTTGCCCCAGTCTGAGGTCCTGAGGACTCTGGAGCAAGTTTTCATCAAAGATCTCTCTGTACTTTGCTCCTTTCATCTTTCCCTCGATCCTGACTGGTCTCCTAGTCACTGTCACTGGAAAAACATCCCCACCGCATGATGCTGCCACCACCATGCATCACTGTAGGGATAGTGCCAGGTTTCCTCTCATCAGACCAGATAATCTAGTTTCTCATTGTCTGAGTCTTTAGGTGGCTTTTGGCAAACTTCAAGCTGTTCTTGGTCTCCTCCCTGACCAAGGCCCTTCACCCTGGATTGCTCAGATTGGTCGGTCGGCCAGCTCTAGGAAGAGTCTTTGTGCCTTTCCAAATCATGTCCAATCAATTGAATTTATTACAGATGGACTCCAATCAAGTTGCAGAAACATCTCAAGGATGATCAATGGAAACAGGATCCACCTGAGCTCAATTTTGAGTCTCATAGAAAAGGGGCTTAATAATGATTTTTTTATATATATATAATACCATTTCAAAAAATCTGTTTTTGATGTCTTGGGGTGTTTTGTTTAGATTGATGGGGACGACGACGATATAATGCATTTTAGAATAAGGTTGTGGAAAAAGTGAAAGGGTCTGAATACAATGGCTGAATACAATGGCAATGGCTGTGATGTTCCCCTCAGCATAAGTCAATTATGAGGACACCCCCTTAATTGGATAAAAGGAATACTTATTGCTGAACGTTGGACTTTGTTATTATTATATCACCTATGGTCCAGGACATTTAGACAATGATGGACAATATATTGAAGAGTCATACATACAGCGCATTGCATCACTATGGACTAAACTGTTTAGGATAGATGGCCAGTCCCATATGGGCTACCACGCATGTTTTATTTGTGTGCGTGTGTGTGTGAATGTGTGTGCGTGTGTGGGCGCGTGTGTGTGTCCCTCCATTTACGCTGCTGAATTTATCTCTAAAGTGAGATTTTTACTACAGGCCAAGATTCATTATTGTGAAAATCTAGTTAATAGACTGGATTTCTTCCACATACCCTGTTCTTTTTTGTTATTGTTGTACATAGTATAGAGCAGGTACAGTGCCTTTAGAAAGTATTCATGACTTATTCCACATTGTTACAGCTTGAATTGAAAATGTATTAAATAGTTTTTTTTTCTCACCCATCTACACACTGTTTTTAGACATTTTCCCAAGTGTATTGAAAATGAAATGCAGAAAGCCAAGCTAACATATGGACGTCTAAGGTCACACCAAGGATAATTTAACTTTGATTTGGAATTTTAAGTCCCCTTGAAGTATCCCCCCAAAAAACTGTTATAAGCCCATAGAAACGCACTGAATAACAGACTCACTATGTGGAACAACAGATGGTCCCCCAAACAATCCAACAAGTGTCGTTTCGATATCTGAGCAATATAAGAAGAAATCTGAACTTTAAAAAAATTTTTTTTTACATGTATTTAACTCATTTCTGGCACTAATCTATCTCCAAATATATATAATTTCATATATGTTTTAATACTGGTACCGGGAGACCTTCAGACGAGGCTTGTGGGTCGTCCTAGGGCAAAACCGAAATGTACGTGTGAGTCTCTTGTTTAAGTGTGTAGCCCAAACTGTTTGGACGCTACAGACAGAAGTTGGCAGATCCCAGAAATACTCATAAATGTTGATGAAAATACAAGTGTTATACATGGAATTAGAGAGATACTTCTCCTTAATGCAACCGCTGTGTCAGATTTAAAAAAAATGTTGTGGGGGTCGTAGAGCAAAACAGAATGCAATTGAGGGGTAGGCCAAACCATAAGGGACACTACAGATGATTTAGTGAGAAGACTCATGGTCTGACAAACACCACTCTGTGAAAGGTGACGGCGTTAGAGCGGTGTTTATCAGACCATGAGACATCCTGAAAATCAATATTATCTCGAACATCTGCAACTTCCGAATGGTTTGATCTACAAACTATGATGGTGGTCTCAGTTTTGATCTACGACCCCCACAAGTGTCAGGGGAATCGTCTGAAGGTAACCAGTACCGCTTTTTTAAAAAGTTGTTCCTATCAAAAAGGGGTTAAATGTGTAAAAACAAAATATTTCCTGAGATTCCTTTATAAATGAAGGACAAACAATTCAAAATCTATTTTTTGACTACATTTTTTTTTCCATTTATGAGTTATTTAATGTGTTTCTCTGGGCTATAGTAGTAAAGGACAAATTCAATATTTTATATAAAAGCTAAATCAATAAATATGTATTTATTTATGTATCTCTTTACCTAAAGGGGTCCTAATATTCTAAATGAAATAGCTAAATGATCCATAGTATGACCACCTTAAAACAATTCAATTTGTCAGCCTAGACTTTAAATTGTATTTCCAGGCATTAACATTTCACCTCATCCTAAATTGGTTTCAACATTTGCTTCTGCCCCCTGGCTGAGTATAGAGAAAGGTGTCTCCTATTGCCCTGGAGGTGGTCTTCACTGATATATCCCTTAAACAATGTAAACTACGCTTTGGTCTTACTGTTGCTCACACAACTTCTATTTGGTGCAAAATTGAAAAACAATGTAACTGGGAATCATGGACAATTTCTGCTGCCTTTTATTTCAGCTCATGAAACATGGGACCAACACTTCACATGTTATTATTTTTGTTCAGTCTAAACTTTTGGAAAGCTCATTCTGAGCAAGCATGGGCCACAGAACTAACTGAATCTGAACAATCCCCTTAACTGGAACAGAGTATGGAAATAAATATTACCTTGGCATCATGTAATACAAACCATTAATTTAGACATTTTGTTCAGACTGTATTACACACCAAGGAAATGTTTTACAATGAGCTGGGTGGCTAGGCGGGGTGAGAGGCATGGTTTCTGAGTGGGGAGGGAGGATGCCTGCGGTTGGATGGCGACTGAGGGAATGGGTTGAGGTTATCTTTGTATGCATTTCTTTGTTATTTTTTTCATACCTGTAACCCCCAACATGAACGAATTGGGCAGAAAATAATTTGTATTTGTATTATGTTGAGACTGTAATTCTCAGACCACTGTGAAATGCTTGCTGCACATGCTGTGCCCTTGTTTTAACATGTGAGTCACTTTGGTTGGGAGAAAGGAAGACTTGTCTCCCAGGCCGTCAACTTAGCTATTCACCATCTGTTCTTTGACATATATGTTTGAATCACTGATACGTCATGGGATCCATTCAGTGGCTATATTTCAACACAGAATTAAAGTTTAATGCACTTCTGTGGCAGCACTCTTTTGGTCGCGCAAACGTACCCTAGCTCTCTTTTGTTTTTTCATTGTACAATGGGAAACACACCTTGTATGTCACCAAAAATAACTGTCACTAGATTAATCATTGGGTGTGAATGGTCCATGTCTACAAACCTTGGGGGGACCCTGAATCAATTACCAGATTGTGCAAGTCATTAAGTATTTATGAACACCTGCCACGGCACTAACCACAGAGTCCTCGGCCCCCGACAGTCTTCCAAAGAAGTCTGTGAGTGACCGAGCAGAGACGCAGCTGCCTGACAGGAAGTGACCAGGTCAACAATATCACACTGACAGGGAGCGAAAGAGCACTCAAACCGTCTTATTTCATTTCAGGTGTTCCACACTTCTGGCTTGAGCATTTGAAACCTGTCAGCCTGTGAGTTGTGAGGGCAGGTCCTAGTCCTGTGAATTAGCCCATACTGGGCCAGAGGAACCTGCTAACACAGCTCATTACCATCCCCAGGTCCAGCTCCAATAGAAATACTGCCAATTTGCGCTTAACAGAAAAGCCTGGCCTCAAGACATCCCGTTCTGAGCCAATAATCCAGTCATTTTGACTGCAAACATTCTAAAAGTCTAATAAATACATGTCAAATGCGATCGGGGAAAAACATTTTGGTTGTGTTTATGAAGGTCTTCGATAACATTAGAATATGAAGAGAAAGAAAATCTAAACCCAATGGCATTTTCATTCGTTTGTTACTATAGGCTGGGTTGTTCCCAGTGTGGTGTGTATTCATGGATACCAAGGGAAGCCAGGCTTCCCCAAAAAATGGACCAGTAAATACATATATATTTTTCATCTGTTTCATAATTTTCAGTCAATGTGCAAGAGGCTGGATGTATCTCACAGGAGAAAGCAATCAGAGCAAGTGAAACAGCGCCCCTCGGTCTCTTTACGTGTAGACCATCTATCTGATGCTGTCTGGTCCAAACAAGGATGACATTGTTGCCATAAAAGGCTAATGTTAACTAGCTAACATTGTACATGAATGGAAGTTAGGCTAGAGAGCAAGCATTTTAGCTAGGTAGCCTAGGACAACGAATACGTGTGTGTACTGTATGAGTCAGACCGTTTTATCAACATTAAAAAGCATGGCATTGGTGTTTCTCTACAAGTAGGATGAGTCAAGTTTTCTACTTGCACAACATGTGAGCATGCACTCAAATCAGAACCATGGACAGCTACATCATATTTAGCTGATGTTGATTGAACTAAATTGTTTTTGGTATCTTTTAGTTGTCACTGTATTAGACTAAGCAGAGGTGATTTATATTATGTTGAAGTTGAAATGGTGCTGGGATTGTGGAGGATCTCCTGTTTTCTTTGGGAGTTGCGGTTCTAAATCAATAGGGGTCCAAAAATGTTGGAAACATTAACTTGCTTGACCATGCTGTAGGTCATGTTACTGTACATGCTTTGTGGGCTTCATTGGACAGAGTTTGCAATCCGGTTTTGAGATAAAACAGGTGTGGCTGAATTTATTCTGCCTTATTGTATCGGCCGCTACTGGTCATTCCATGTCATTTCAGCAAGCTATGACATCCACCATCTCAGATTGTTCTGAAATCATTTATGTAGTTAGAACCAGATAAGATTTTGCATTCCTGCAACATTATTTTGTTGAGATATTAGGTGAACTTAAGCTAATTAATTGCACCCAACTTGGCCATTTTAATTTATATAATTCATATAATATTCAATAATATCCACCACTTTCACCCCAACAACGAGCTCTCTGTCTGATAAGTAGTATGACGCTGCGGCGCCGAGTTTTGTTTCTTCATCCTATGTAATGTGTTCTTTGTGAATTTGGTGATGTTTCCCCCCTCCCCCGTTCATAGAAATTAGTCTTTGAAGTTGTTAGGTTTATGTCCTATCCTACATCCTGATGTTACCAGATTCTGAACACTAGAGGGTGCTGTTCCTACGATTAGGTGATTCGTTTTTAAAGATCCTGTAACGGTTTTCTAGTGGTGATGAAGGAGAGTCGGACCAAACTGCAGCGTGTCGATTGCGATCCATGTTTAATATAACAAAGAAACACGAACTTACAAAAACAATAAACGAAACCGAAACAGCCTATCTGGTGCAAACTAACAACGAGTACACATAGGACACTAAGGACAATCACCCACGACAAACTCAAAGAATATGGCTGCCTAAATATGGTTCCCAATCAGAGACAACGATAAGCACCTGCCTCTGATTGAGAACCACTCCAGACAGCCATAGACCTTGCTAGACAACCCACTAAGCTACAATCCCAATACCACCACCAAAACCCCAAGACAAACACACCACAATTACAAAAACCCCATGCCACACCCTGGCCTGACCAAATACATAAAAATAAACACAAAATACTTTGACCAGGGCGTGACAGAACCCCCCTAAGGTGCGGACTCCCGAACGCACCTCAAAACAATAGGGAGGGTCCGGGTGGGCGTCTGTCCATGGTGGCGGCTCCGGCGCGGGGACGTGGACCCCACTCCTTTAATGTCTTAGTCCCCTCTCCCTTCGTCCCTGGATAGTCCACCCTCGCCGCCGACCATGGCCTAGTAGTCCTCACCCAGAACCCCACTGGACTGAGGAACAGATCGGGACTGAAGGACAGCTCGGGACCGAGGCAGCTCGGGACTGAGGGGAAGCTCGGGAGTGAGAGAAAGCTCAGGAGTGAGAGAAAGCTCAGGAGTGAGAGAAAGCTCAGGAGTGAGAGGAAGCTCAGGAGTGAGAGGAAGCTCAGGAGTGAGAGGAAGCTCAGGAGTGAGAGGAAGCTCAGGAGTGAGAGGAAGCTCAGGAGTGAGAGGAAGCTCAGGAGTGAGAGGAAGCTCAGGCAGGTAGATAGATCTACCAGCTCCTGGCTGGCTGGTGGTTTCAGCAGATCCTGGCTGACTGGCAGATCCTGGCTGACTGGCAGATCTGGAAGAGTCTGGTTGACTGGCAGATCTGGAAGAGTCTGGTTGACTGGCAGATCTGGAAGAGTCTGGTTGACTGGCAGATCTGGAAGAGTCTGGTTGACTGGCAGATCTGGAAGAGTCTGGTTGACTGGCAGATCTGGAAGAGTCTGGCTGACTGGCAGATCTGGAAGAGTCTGGCTGACTGGCAGATCTGGAAGAGTCTGGCAGACTGGCGATGCTGGGCAGACCGGCAGCGCCGGGCAGACTGGCGGCGCCGGGCAGACTGGCGGCGCCGGGCAGACTGGCGACGCTGGGCAGACTGGCGGTGCTGGGCAGACTGGCGGTGCTGGGCAGACTGACGACGCTGGGCAGACTGACGACGCTGGGCAGACTGGCGGTGCTGGGCAGACTGGCGATGCTGGGCAGACTGGCGATGCTGGGCAGACTGGCGATGCTGGGCAGACTGGCGATGCTGGGCAGACTGATGGCGATGCTGGGCAGACTGGCGATGCTGGGCAGACTGGGGGCACTGGCGGCGCTGGGCAGACTGGCGGCACTAGCTGCTCCATATAGGCTGACAGCTCTGGCGGCTTCTTACAGACTGACCGCTCTGGCGGCTCCGTGCTGACTGGCAGCTCCTTGCAGACTGGCAGCTCCTTGCAGACTGGCAGCTCCTTACAGACTGACAGCTCCGTGCAGACTGACAGCTCCGTGCAGACTGACAGCTCCGTGCAGACTGGCTGCTCCATGCAGACTGGCTGCTCCATGCAGACTGACAGCTCTGGCTGCTTCATGCAGACTGACAGCTCTGGCTGCTCCATGTAGACTGGCTGCTTCATGCAGACTGGCAGCTCGGGCTGCTTCATGTAGACTGACAGCTCTGGCTGCTCCATGCGGACTGACAGCTCTGGCTGCTCCATGTAGACTGACTGCTTCATGCAGACTGGCAGCTCGGGCTGCTTCATGTAGACTGACAGCTCTGGCTCCTCCATGCAGACTGACAGCTCTGACTGCTCCATGCAGACTGACAGCTCTGGCTGCTTCATGCAGACTGGCAGCTCTGGCTGCTCTATGTAGACTGGCTGCTTCATGCAGACTGGCAGCTCGGGCTGCTTCATGTAGACTGACAGCTCTGGCTGCTCCATGCGGACTGACAGCTCTGGCTGCTCCATGCAGACTGACAGCTCTGGCTGCTCCATGCGGACTGACAGCTCTGGCTGCTCCATGCGGACTGACAGCTCTGGCTGCTCCATGTAGACTGGCTGCTTCATGCAGACTGGCAGCTCGGGCTGCTTCATGTAGACTGACAGCTCTGGCTGCTCCATGTAGACTGGCTGCTTCATGCAGACTGACAGCTCTGGCTGCTCCATGCAGACTGACAGCTCTGACTGCTCCATGCAGACTGACAGCTCTGGCTGCTTCATGCAGACTGGCAGCTCTGGCTGCGCTGAACAGGCGGGAGACTCCTGCAGCGCTGTGTCGGAGGAAGGCTCTGGCTGCGCTAAACAGGCGGGAGACTCCGGCAGCGCTGGAGATGAGGAAAGCTCTAACAGCGCTAGATAGGCGTGAGACTCCGGCAGCGCAGGAGAGGAGAAAGGCTCTGGCTGCGCTAAACAGGCGGGAGGCTCCGGCAGCGCTGTAGAGGAGGAAGGCTCTGGCTGCGCTGAACAGGCGGGAGGCTCCGGCAGCGCTGTAGAGGAGAAAGGCTCTGGCTGCGCTGAACAGGCGGGAGGCTCCGGCAGCGCTGTAGAGGAGGAAGGCTCTGGCTGCGCTAAACAGGCGGGAGACTCCAGCAGCGCAGGAGAGGAGAAAAGCGCTGGCTGCGCTGAACAGGCGAGGCACACTGAAGGCCTGGTGCGTGGTGCTGGAACTGGTGGTACTGGATCGAGGACACGCACAGGAAGCCTGGTGCGGGGAGCTGCTACCGGAGGGCTGGGGTGTGGAGGTGGTACTGGATAGACCGGACCGTGCAGGCGCACTGGGGCTCTTGAGCACCGAGCCTGCCCAACCTTACCTGGTTGAATGCTCCCGGTTGCCCTGCCAGTGCGGCGAGGTGGAATAGCCTGCACTGGGCTATGCAGGCGAACCGGAGACACCGAGCGCAAGGCTGGTGCCATGTAAGCCGGCCCAAGGAGACGCACTGGGGACCAGATGCGTAGAGCCGGCTTCATGGCATTTGGCTCGACGCTCAATCTAGCCCGGCCGATACGCGGAGCTGGAATATACCGAACCGGGCTGTGCACCCGCACTGGAGACACCGTGCGCTCCATAGCATAACACGGTGCCTGCCCGGTCTCTCCAGCCCCCGGTAAGCACAGGGAGTTTGCGCAGGTCTCCTACCTGGCATAGCCATACTCCCTGTAAGCCCCCCCCCAAGAAATTTTTGGGGCTGACTCTCGGGCTTCCATCCGCTCTGCCGTGCTAGCTCCTCATAATGCCGCCTCTCTGCTTTTGCTGCCTCCAGCTCGGCTTTGGGGCGACAATAATCTCCAGGCTGATTCCAGGGTCCTTTACCGTCCAGTACGTCCTCCCATGTCCATTTCTCCAGGTAGTGCAGCCTCTCCCACTTTAGCTGCTGCTGCTCCTGCTGCTGCTGCCTCTGTTGCCTCTTCTGGGCGGCTACACTCCCCTGGTTTAGCCCAGGGTCCTCTCCCGTCGAAGATCTCCTCCCATGACCAGAAATCCTTGGTGAGCATCTCCCTTTTCGGCTGCTCCTGCCTGTTGACACGCCGCTTGGTCCGTTGGTGGTGGGTGATTCTGTAACGGTTTTCTAGTGGTGATGAAGGAGAGTCGGACCAAACTGCAGCGTGTCGATTGCGATCCATGTTTAATATAACAAAGAAACACGAACTTACAAAAAACAATAAACGAAACCGAAACAGCCTATCTGGTGCAAACTAACAACGAGTACACATAGGACACTAAGGACAATCACCCACGACAAACTCAAAGAATATGGCTGCCTAAATATGGTTCCCAATCAGAGACAACGATAAGCACCTGCCTCTGATTGAGAACCACTCCAGACAGCCATAGACCTTGCTAGACAACCCACTAAGCTACAATCCCAATACCACCACCAAAACCCCAAGACAAACACACCACAATTACAAAAACCCCATGCCACACCCTGGCCTGACCAAATACATAAAAATAAACACAAAATACTTTGACCAGGGCGTGACAGATCCCACTCAATGTTAAAGGGATAGTTCTTTCTTGTGCTTTTGAAGTAGAATGACCCAGCTATCTGTAAAAAATATATATAATAAAATACAATTTCACAAACCCCACAAGTCAAGTGTTAAAGCTACCATATGTTTATTTTTGGGCGACTGACCAAATTCATATACTGTAGAAATGTTATAGATACGTCATTATAATTGAAAGTTGGTCTAAGAAGCGGTAGAATTATTCTATGTATGTATTTCTATGCTTCCCATTAAGTTTCATTTTTGCGTCTTTTATGTTCGGTTTTGTACACCAGCTTCAAACAGATGAAGTTACAATATTTTTTGATTATGGAAAATATATTTCACAGCGGCTTAGATGGTACAGTGATTTTCGACTCCTTAGATGCATAGTGCATCTTTGAATGATCACAAAAAAATCCATTATAATTATGTTTTGTCAGGTCTTAAAAATGATTGAACTGAGAATCTATTTCAAAATAACGTAATTAAATATTTAAAGTTGTATTATGTTACTAGCCTTTGGGCTATCCTGCCACGTGCGCACTTGTGGAGCGCAGGCAATGGCAGTTATCCTTGGAAAACGTATCTTTAATTTTGAGTTATTTGGCAAAGTTAAGTGTTTTGGAAATCTCAATCTGCTCTTTCTGATACTACATAGAAATCAAAACATCTTACCCGGCATGTGACTCGGTAGAAGGATTTGAAAAAGTCACTTTTTGGCATTCCATTTCCCTGTCTCTGTCAATTCAAGTCTTGCTGGCCCATATCTTCATATATAATTTGATATTGTCACACATCAGACTATTATCAATTTAATCTTGTCTTGATAACTTTAGTTTTAAAATGGTGAAATTAGTTTCAGTATATACTGAACAGAAATGCAAACGCAACATGCAACAATTTAAAAGATTTTACTGAGTTACAGTTCATATGGAAATCAGTCAATAAATTAGGCCCTAATCTATGGATATCACATGACTGGGAATACAGATATGCATATGTTGTTCACAGATACCTTTAAAAAAGGTAGGGGAATGAATCAGAAAACCAGGTAGTATCTGGTGTGACCATTTGCCTCATGCAGCTCAACATACCTCCTTTGCATAGAGTTGACCAGGCTATTTATTGTGAGATGTGGAATGTTGTCCCACTCCTCTTCAATGGCTGTGTGAAGTTGCTGGATATTGGTGGGAACTGGAACACGCGTCGTACATGTCAATCCAGAGCACCCCAAACATGCTCAGTGGAAGAAGTGGGGGATTTTCAGCTTCCAGAAATTGTGAAAAGATCCTTGTGACATGGGGCCATACATTATCATGTTGAAACATTAGCTGATGGCGGTGGAGGAATGGCATGACAATGGGCCTCAGGAGCTCAAATTGCCATCAATAAAATGCAGTTGTGTTCATAGTCTGTAGCTTATGCCTGCCCATACCATAACCACACCGCCACCATGGGGCACTCTGTTCACAACGTTAACATCAGAAAACCGCTCGACCACACAATGCCATATACATGGTCTACGGTTGTTAGGCCAGTTGGTCATACTGGTCAAATTCTCTTATGACATTAGAGACGGCTTATGGTACAGAAATGAACATTCCGTTATCTGCAACAGCTCCCTCAACCTCAAGACATCTGTGGCATTGTAACGTGTGACAAAACAGAACATTTTAGAGTGGCCTTTTATTTTCACCAGCACAAGGTGCACCTGTGAAATTATCATGCTGTTTAATCACAAATGTGTTAACAACTTGAGGGAAAAAAGCTTCTTGTGTGTGTTTCTGGGATCTTTTATTTCAGCTCATGAAACCTGGGAACAACAACTTTACATTTTTTTTCAGTGTAATTTAGGTGTTTCGATGCCCATCAGCTGTGCAGGCTGACTGGCGGCGTATGAGGGGCCAGGGGGGGGATGATTTGTCCTCTTTACTGCTTATATCACATTCTGCTTCTGATGTCGAAATTCTAACAACATACGTGTAAATGGACTTATTTAGGAAAAGTGAATGATGGTAGATTTCCATATTAAATAACATTTAAAAATCTTTAGCGCTTCTATTGTTAAAATCCTTTAGGTGAGTAGACACCTCACTGAATAAATTATTTCAACATGAAATGTGTTGAAAATTAATTGGTATTCAGCCCAAAATCATAGCCATTCATTTTGTGAATTGATTAAAACGAGGAATCTTACAATTTTATTGTCCAATACCGAGAGTTCAGCCCTCTTGTCAGAGTTCGCGAGAGCTTGACTGAAGTGTTTGCTCAGACGGTGAGCTTTTCTTTCCATAATCTCTCTCTGTGATCACCATACCATTGAAAGGTTATAGCAGATGCTCCAATATTTGTTGGCAGGGTTTCGATAAAGAACCATCTGGTGAAATATGTAGCCCGTTGTGTCTTGAGATTCTTTACACGTCTCTGCCAAATGTTCATCACGCAGGTGGATGTTGTGCCAGAAACCCATTAATCATCTATGCACAAGTATTTGTGTGAATTATGAATCCATTTTAACTGTCTCAAACTCATAAACTGTGTATATTTAAACATGGGTATTTCCTTTAAAGTTTTATGCAATTTTCACAATACTTGCATAAACCTCAAACACAACTAAGTGCAATATCTTATAAAGAATTCTAAATTGAAGGAAGAAAACCTAAATGGACAATCTACATGTTCTCCTAAATTATTTATGGGTGCGCGTATGGAAACATCCGGATTGGCATAGTGATCGATACATATCAAATAACCTTTCATAAATTGTATGGCTGTTGCATAGAAGCTGTAGATATTGTTAATTGTGTAGCTATTCTGTTGTCTATATGCTGGAGTCTTAATAGTCTGTTACCATAACTTCTAATACATGACTACACATTTCATGGGAAGACCCTCGGCTGAGAAAGACCATCTAGTCTGTATATTAGCATGACCACAAGGACGTAATGGCACATGGCCTGTTACTGAATGACCCGATAAGGCTGAAAAGTGTCCTACTGTAATTCCCTCAGCGGTGAAACATGTTCATTATCTGAGTTTATGGCTGTGTTTACAAAGGAAGCCCAATTCTGATATTTTTTCAACTAATTGGTCTTTTGACCAATCACACATTGGACATAAGACCAATTAAAAACACAGCCAAGCACCATAATACTAATATGCTTTGTCTGTAGAGCTGTGGTGCAGGGACTCGCAGCAGCCCAAATCAGATGAGGGATCCGTTGGTCGTAAAGCATTAATCTTTCCCTTTACTTTAACCAGGGCCTTTAGTGAGGGGATCAAAAGGGCTTAGCGTCCTCAGCAGAATTGAACAAAATGATAGAAGTCAGGGAAGGCATAGAGGTGAGGACTTGTCAATTACTGCTAGACTGGTCCTTGTGCCTCAAGACTATTCATCTTGACAACACACTCCTCCTACTGAGGCTGCCTCCGGTCCCAGATCAACACACCAGATTAGCGTAATCAGTCTCTGGTGGCGTTGGCTTCACACCCCAACGCTTAAGGAGAAGGGAGCGTTTCACCTCAGAGAAATGGAGGATGTGGCATGATGGATGTCCTAAACCCTTTCTTGGGTAAAAACAGAAACTACTTTAGGATATAATTTTAGGACAGTCTAGATTGCGGAAGATAGCTGCATTTTGGATGGTACTTGAATCCAATACTAGTTCATTTTTGTTTTGTAGTCCGGATAGAAAACAGTTATAGGTCACCAGTTCAGTGGTGTACAGTTGTTGCTGAAGATAAGTATTTTGCATGGAACCTTTGCTCCCTAAGGACAATAAGCAATGGCAAACATTAAATTATTTAACATTGATTTGCAATTTTCTTTTTTATCTTGCAGCCACTGATTTATTAATATCATAATTACCAGAAATGTAAAATAGAATGATGTAGTACATATTGGGAACAACACCCACTCACAGTAATATAATTTATTGGTAACTACACTGAACAAAAATAGAAGTGCAACATGTAAAGTGCTGGTCCCATATTTCATGAGCTGAAAGAAAATCCCTGAAATTGTGCACAAAAAAAGGTTATTTCTCTCAAACGTTGTCCACGTTTGTTAACATCCCTGTTACTGAGCATTTGTCCTTCGCCAAGATAATCTATCCACCTGACAGGTGTGGCATATCAAGAAGCTGATTTAAAAAGCATGATTATTAAAAGGCCTCTCTAAAATGTGCAGTTTTGTTACACAACACAACGCCACAGATGTATCAAATGTTGTGTGAGCGTGCAATTGGCATGCTGACTGTAGGAATGTCCACCAGAGCTGTTGCCAGAGAAATGAATGTTCCCGTGTCGCAAGGATCTGTACATAATTCCTGGGAGCTGAAGATGTCCCAGTTCTTCCCCGGCATGCATACTCACAAGACATGTCACCAATTGAGCATTTTTGGAATGTTCTGGATTGACATGTATGACAGCGTGTTCCAGTTCCCAACAATATCCAGCAACTTCACACAGCCATTGAAGAGGAGTGGGGCAACATTCCACAGCCTGAACAACTCTATGCGAAGGAGATGTCGTGCTGCATGAGGCAAATGGTGGCCACACCATATACCGACTGGTTTTCTGATCGACATGTTACCTTTAAAAAAAAGGTAAAACATTTTACAGTAAAAAGTTTGAAATTGTTGTATGTTACGTTTATATTTTTGTTCAGTATAGTATAACTTTGACCACATTACAATTCAATTTATTGCCAACTATTAGTGAGTTTTTACGTCATTACTTCATGAAATAGGAACTTGAAAATGCGTTACTTTTAAATTAGTGAACATTTCGGGGTCCTACGGTATTGGTTCTGGACAGCAGATGAGAGGAAATGTTATGGAAATGCGAAATGCAGTTTGGTGTAGGCCAATCTCGGTTTCAGGGAAGAAAAAAAAAATCTACATTTTGCATGATTTATTGAGTAACCAAGAACTGTGTTTTAACATGAAATTAAAAGATGAAAACAGATTGTTGGTACAGTAGACTACTATATATTAGAATGTTTCCATTGTCATAACATATCCATTGTCTAAGTTAGAGAGGAGTGTTGCACCAAACCATGGTGGTATCATAATTGCTCCCCTGGTCGCCTGGTATGTTATTATATAATATTAAAATGAGCCTTCACAATTTTAAACTGAGGCTGCAAATCTCTTTAAAATGACCTATATGGCTCTAATTAGCTTCTCAAGACAATGAAGCTATCACTTAAGGGTAGGGTTGCGCAAATCCAGGAGTTCGTTGGAGGCCGTCCAGCTCTGAGATAATGTGATATTAATGTCTGGTACGCAGTAGCCCGGGTTTTATTACCAAAGTATTATTCACTAGGCAGATATGGGCTGTAATTTTTCAGTATAGAAGATTACATAAGACACCACTTGGGCTCCTAAAAGATCCGTAAACATCTATCAAGTTATATTTGTGAAGACAGTGCATTGTCAACTGATCACTTAGTCTGGTCAGTGACCACTTAGTCTGCGGTCAGTGGTAGTTATTACATGTACATGCAGAGCTCAATGTTCAAGTTTTAGAATGTAGGTTGCACAAAATAACTAATATGTTGCACATTTAATAATGTTTCAGATTGGTACATGTTGCTGTTTTGAATGGTTTACTGTAGATGCAGGATCTGGCGTGAATGATAAACAATGACACACTGTTCAGGTTTGGCAACCGGAATCAATCATTCAGTGGTGTGTATTAATGGATACCAAGGCTTGCTTCCCCAGAATATTTTACAAGAGAAACATACAAAATAATGTATCATCTCTGTGTTTCATACATATCATTCAATTCGCAAGTGGCGGAATGTATTTCACTGGAGACCAAGTGAACGAAACAGTACCCCTCTGTCTCAGTATGTGTAGCGTATCTATCTTATGCTGTCTGGTAAAAAAGAGTGACATTGTTGCCACCCAGAGCATTGAATGCAAGGGAAGCCAGTGAGCATTTGGCCTCCCTTGATAAAAAAATAATACCCAATCAGTGTTGAGATAATCTGAGCTAGCTCAGCTATGAATTGTCCTGGCACAAAAAAAAGAAATGCTTCAGATCAATCACATCACATACAAGCACATACAAGCCGAACGTCATTGACAGAAAATGTGTTTTGTTGTGACATTTTCCTCCGGTGGCTAGCTAGCTAAAATCATCCTTTTCCTAAATGGGGATGGGAGATGGGGATTAGGACCTGTGGTTTCACTTGATTCTCCATACTGGTCAATGAATATAACAGTGATTCTGATCCAACCATAAATTCATACATTGTGCCCCTGGCCTGAGAGGATGGAAGTTCAACATGTAGCTAGATGTAGTATGCTAATGTTAACTAGCTGGTCTGGTGTATCGTTGCCCATGAAAGGAAGTTAGGCTAGCGAGCCAGCTTTTTAGCCAGGTAGCCTAGGACAATAAAAACTAAAAGTGTGTACTTTGACAGTCATAGACTATTTAGGCAACATGAAAGACAAGGCTGGCATTAGCGTTTCTCTACATGTACATGTTTTTTCTACTTGCACGCACATGCACACACAGAAAATCAGTACCATGGACAGCCACATCATATTTATCTTACACTGATTGGGCTAAATCGTGTTTTGGTATCTTTTAGTTGTCCCTGTATCAGACAAAGCATAAGTGATTAGATTGTTGAAATTGTGTTGGAATAGTGGAGGCAGCTTCTGTTTTTTTGCGACTTGCAGTAACTCTCCGTGGTTCTAAATCATAGTTGTTTAGTAGTCTGAACATTTCGGAAACATTTACCTTGCATGACCATGCTGTAGGTCATGTAAATGTTTATTACATGCAATATATTGTGTGGTCTTCACAGGACAGATGTTGCTCTCCGGTCGCAAGGCATATGACTTAGCAGCTTATAGAGCAAACAACGCAATTATCACAAGACAGGTTGTAATATGGATTTTTTGGGGGGTGGGGTGGGGGTCGGCTTGGCTTCCCTGGTGATTTTACCCACCCACAGCTACTGATCACATTGAGACAATTCAGCATTGTGGTGGAATCAAAGTTCCACCCCAAAATACTGTGGCGATTACCATCTCCCAAAAGGGGAATAAAGGAAGGATTCCTACAGGAATAGAAAAAGGAGTTAAAGATAAATGCTGAGATATATTTGGATATAAGAGTTGTGCTGCAGAGTACAGTGCAGTAGTATTTGTTTAGCGTATGGTTTATTACCATGGGAGAGTTGAGCGAGAATAATGATCAGACCTTATGCACACAATTTAGTACTTTTTCTATGAAGTCTTGAAAAAATATTTTACACTCTTTAGGGACTCATTATAGGAAGCTATTTTGCATAAATCATATAATCGTAATTAAACATTTCTGTCAGTATGTCCGTCATAAACAAATAGATGAATGATGGAAGTGTAAATCTGAATAATATAATTATTTAAAAGCCAGACCTCTTGATGCATCGTGTTTTGACACACTCACTTATCACAATGGCCACCTTCAGAATCCTTTCCCGTGAATCTATTTTCGCTCTTAAAACTAGATAGTCATACTTCAGCATGCAGCAGTAAGAAAGTGATAGCACTTACATATTCCGGGGATGGTGTCACAACCCTTTTTGAGGGCACATAAAAACACCAGGCATACTTACTGTATGAAACAATGCTTATACTCTTTCTCATGCTTACAGTGCCTTGCAAAAGTATTCACCCACGTTGGTGTTTTTCCTATTTTGTTGTATTACAACCTCTAATTTAAATAGATTTTTATTTGGATTCCATGTAATGGACATACACAAAATATTCCAAATTGGTGAGGTGAAATGAAAAGAATAACTTTTTTCAAAAATTATAAAAAATAAAAACTTAAAAGTGGTGCATGCATATGAATTCATCCCCTTTGCTATGAAAGCCCCTAAATAAGATCTGGTGCAACCAATTACCTTCAGAAGTCACATAATTAGTTAAATAAAGTCCACCTGTGTACAATATAAGTGTCACAGTATATATACACCTGTTCTGAAAGGCCCCAGAGTCAGCAACACCACTAAGAAAGGAGCACCACCAAGCAAGTGGCACTATGAAGACCAAGGAGCTCTCCAAACAGGTCAAGGACAAAGTTGTGGACAAGTACAGATCAGGGTTGGGTTGTAAAAAAATATCCGAAACTTTGAACATCCCATGGAGCACCATTAAATCCATTATGAAAAAATGGAAAGAATATGGCACCACAACAAACCTGCCAAGAGAGGGCCGCTCACCAAAAATCATGGACCAGGCAAAGAGGGATTTAATCAGAGAGGCAACAAAGAGACAAAAGATAACCCTGAAGGAGCTGCAAAGCTCCACAGCGGAGATTGGAGTATCTGTCCACAGGACCACTTTAAGCCGTACACTCCACAGAGCTGGACTTTACAGAAGAGTCGCCAGAAAGAAATAAGCAAACATGTTTGTTGTTTGCCAAAAGGCATGTGGGAGACTCCCCAAACATATGGAAGAATATACTCTGGTCAGATGAGACTAAAATTGAGCTTTTTGGCCATCAAGGAAAATGCTGTCTGGCGCAAACCAAACACCTCTCATCACCTTGAGAACACCATCCCCACAGTGAAGCATGGTGGTGGCAGCATCATGCTGTGGGAATGTTTTTCTTCGGCAGAGACTGGGAAACTGGTCAGAATTTATGGAATGATGGATGGCGCTAAATACAGGGAAATTCTTGAGGGAAACCTGTTTCAGTCCTCCAGAGATTTGAGACTAGGATGGAGGTTCACCTTCCAGCAGGATAATGACCTGAAGCATACCTCTAAAACAACACTTGAAACATTAAAATGTTGTGGAATTGCCTAGTCAAAGCCCAGACCTCAATCCAATTGAGAATCTGTGGTATGACTTAGAGATTGCTGTACACCAGCGAAACCCATCCAACTTGAAAGAGCTGGAGCAGTTTTGCCTTGAAGAATGGGCAAAAGTCCCAGTGGCTAGATGTGCCAAGCTTATAGAGATATACCCCAAGAGACTTACAGCTGTAATTGCTACAACAGGTGGCTTTACAAAGTATTGGCTTTAGGGGGGTGAATAGTTATGCACACTCAGGATTTCAGTTGTTTTGTCTTATTTTTTTTTGTTGTTTCACAATAAAAAATATTTTGCATCTTCAAAGTGTTGTGCAAATCAAATGATATAAACCCCTCAAAAATCAATTTTAATTCCTGGTTGTAAGGCAACAAAATACGAAAAATGCCAAGGGGGGTGAAGACTTTCGCAAGAGCCACTGTAGCAAAACAAGATTGGTTTCAAAAGGAATTCTTCATTGACTTCAGAATTTGATCAAATTATAACTTTTGGACCATTAACCGATTGTAAACACAAAGCCTGTCTAGCCATTACCTAAAATACAAATTCTACAAACAGTAGACTTGCTTCACATGTCTACTCCATGTGATATCTCTGAATTGGCTTTCGACAGCTAGCAATGTCAAGTGCTATGCCAAGTCATTGATTACCAAGCTTCACCTTGCAAGCTCGTCACATTAAGCCAAATTGTAAAATAATTTTAAAAGGGGTTGGAAGGCTACTGCCTCAGAGGGACAGACGATGGAGTGAGCCTGGGGCTGGTGCAAGGGAGCTCCATTTCTGCCACACGGCATTTGATTAATGGCGTCACGGGCTTCCTCATCTAGAGGTAATAAAATATGAGAGCATAAGTCAGGCCTCATCCTATTTTTGGCAGGTGTTCAGGTCCTGTTATCACACGCAGACTCCTCCAAGGCAGTTCAGCCCAAAACTATGTGAAGAGAGCATACAGTGCCGTGAAAGTATTTTCCCCTATTCTAATTTTCTTATCTTTTGCATATTTTTTTTCATTTTTTATAATGAATGCTATCAGATAATCAACCAAAATCTAATATTAGATAAAGGGAACCTGAGTGAACAAATAACACAATTAAATACTTATTTAATTTATTTCATAAACAAAGTTATGCAACATCCAATTCCCCTGTATGAAAAAGTATTTGTCAAACCATCACACAGCAGGGCATTCCAATAATTTGTCCTTTTTTTTTCTTCCTATTCTGATATGTGTATACCTACAATCTCAACACACAACTCATTTCATAAGTCATGAAAAGTAATTAAGATAATAAAAACCTTTCATGAGCGCACGGGGGTCAGTAACAGTAATAGCCCAGGCTTCTCCACTGACAAGCCTATCTACAAGCCTTGATGACAGGCTATACTGAATATGATTTGCGTGACTGGTTTCCCTTCATCACCTGGTCTCAATGTTCACCCTTCATCAATGAGAAACAGAGAAAGCAGCAGTCAATGTTTTTACCCCACATTAGTGGGCTCCCATTGACTTATTGCCTCAGAACCAGACAATGTTTGCTTGATTTTCCATGTTCAATATATAAATATTTAATGTGTATTGACCTTTCTTTGGGCTAACCTGAGAGTCCATTTGAAAATTGCCTGTAGCAACTGCGGCGTGTCAGTCTCCATCCAAATCTACCTGTGGGCTTAGCTAAAATAGCTGGAGTATCTCTCCAACTATCCATCACCAACATATGACCAGGCCAGAGAGAAGGGAATAAAAAATATGGAGAGGAGGAAGAATCAAATTAATAAAGCACATCAGCAAACCAAAAACAACAGGAAACCTTGATGCGGAATACAGGAATTCCTCACAGATGAGTTCAACGGAGCGCTGGGGTGCTCACCCGTGGAGACAAGATAAAGGTGAGTAGGGAGATGTGTTGGCAATCAGCAGACTCATTCAATACATTTTCCTGAAGTTTTCTCCATATTTGTTCTTCCTATTTCTGATTTTGTGATGTCACGTTTCAAATAGGGAATGCTATTTTAGGTGCCATGATACGATATATATTGCAATTCTCATGACTCTTACCATTCTATACGTATTGCGATTCGATTTGATACCCCAAATATTTCTCACTCAATGTCTGATTTGATATCGTCCAAAATAATATTGCGATTATGTAACTATCTTCTTTTTTTTCACCCATCACAAGTTTCAAATCAAGGTTTTGTTTTGCTGGCCATAATTTGCACAAGTTGGCATGCAGTTTCAGATATGTGTTGGTGAACTAGGCATCTATAATCAGTCATTGTTAAACTGTACTAGAGCATGGATGGTTCTTTAACCATTTCCTTGGCAGCCACTGCTATGACAAATTAGCTGTGAGAGGCTAGTTGTGTGTGTGTGTGCATGCGTGCATGCGTGCGTGCGTGCGTGCGTGTGTGTGTGTGCAGCTGCAGACTTAGTGATTTGGAGGCCCCAGGAAGCCGGCCAGTCTGAGGTAATTTAGCTGTACAAATGTATTACCTTTTAATGTGCCATGAACACAACTAGTCATGAATAAGTGGCTGACAATATCTCATTGGCGAAAGCATCTGAGCGAGCAAAGCAGCGCTCCTCTGTCTTACGATATGTAGCCCATGTATCTGATGTTGTCTGGACAAAAAGAGTATGACATGCCTTAATATTTTTGTCCAGACAGCATCAGATCCATGGGCTACACATGCATGTCCTCTGCATCGACTACAATGGCAGTATTGTCAGCAGCATGTCTTTTTACTAAAGAAATGCATTGACTCAGGTCATTTTTCTGGTAAAATGTCATCTTTCTTTTTCTCTTCTCTGCCCCGCTCTGAAGCGCCTCATTGCAGCAGCTTTGTTTCAATGAAAGCCACGTTTGCAATCTGTCGTGTCTTTACTATCATTCTCTGTCATTAGTTACTACTAACTGATTAATCACGTAACTAATTAACTAGGAAGTCGGGGCACCAAGGAAAAATATTCAGATTACAAAGTTATAATTTCCTAAAATAACTTTTCAGATATTTTATCTGATCAATTAGTCTTTGAATTAAATAATTATTTACTTTACTTCACGATATTGTCATTCCAAACGTCGTAAACATGCGGTCTCTCCTTCACTGCAGCCGAAGTGAGTAAGACATTTAAACGTGTTAACCCTCGCAAGGCAGCAGGCCCAGACGGCATCCCCAGCCGCGCCCTCAGAGCATGCGCAGACCAGCTGGCCGGTGTGTTTACGGACATATTCAATCAATCCCTATACCAGTCTGCTGTTCCCACATGCTTCAAGAGGGCCACCATTGTTCCTGTTCCCAAGAAAGCTAAGGTAACTGAGCTAAACGACTACCGCCCCGTAGCACTCACATCCGTCATCATGAAGTGCTTTGAGAGACTAGTCAAGGACCATATCACCTCCACCCTACCTGACACCCTTGACCCACTCCAATTTGCTTACCGCCCAAATAGGTCCACAGACGATGCAATCTCAACCACACTGCACACTGCCCTAACCCATCTGGACAAGAGGAATACCTATGTGAGAATGCTGTTCATCAACTACAGCTCGGCATTCAACACCATAGTACCCTCCAAGCTCGTCATCAAGCTCGAGACCCTGGGTCTCGACCCCGCCCTGTGCAACTGGGTACTGGACTTCCTGACGGGCCGCCCCCAGGTGGTGAGGGTAGGCAACAACATCTCCTCCCCGCTGATCCTCAACACTGGGGCCCCACAAGGGTGCGTTCTGAGCCCTCTCCTGTACTCCCTGTTCACCCACGACTGCGTGGCCATGCACGCCTCCAACTCAATCATCAAGTTTGCGGACGACACAACAGTGGTAGGCTTGATTACCAACAACGACGAGACGGCCTACAGGGAGGAGGTGAGGGCCCTCGGAGTGTGGTGTCAGGAAAATAACCTCACACTCAACGTCAACAAAACTAAGGAGATGATTGTGGACTTCAGGAAACAGCAGAGGGAACACCCCCATCCACATCGATGGAACAGTAGTGGAGAGGGTAGCAAGTTTTAAGTTCCTCGGCATACACATCACAGACAAACTGAATTGGTCCACTCACACAGACAGCATCGTGAGGAAGGCGCAGCAGCGCCTCTTCAACCTCAGGAGGCTGAAGAAATTTGGCTTGTCACCAAAAGCACTCACAAACTTCTACAGATGCACAATCGAGAGCATCCTGGCGGGCTGTATCACCGCCTGGTATGGCAACTGCACCGCCCTCAACCGTAAGGCTCTCCAGAGGGTAGTGAGGTCTGCACAACGCATCACTGGGGGCAAACTACCTGCCCTCCAGGACACCTACACCACCCGATGCTACAGGAAGGCCATAAAGATCATCAAGGACATCAACCACCCGAGCCACTGCCTGTTCACCCCGCTGCCATCCAGAAGGCGAGGTCAGTACAGGTGCATCAAAGCTGGGACCGAGAGACTGAAAAACAGCTTCTATCTCAAGGCCATCAGACTGTTAAACAGCCACCACTAACATTGAGTGGCTACTGCCAACACACTGTCAATGACACTGACTCTACTCCAGCCACTTTAATCATGGGAATTGATGGGAAATGATGTAAATATATCACTAGCCACTTTAAACAATGCTACCTTATATAATGTTACTTACCCTACATTGTTCATCTCATATGCATACGTTGATACTGTACTCTATATCATCGACTGCATCCTTATGTAATACATGTATCACTAGCCAATTTAACTATGCCACTTGGTTTACATACTTATCTCATATGTATATACTGTACTCGATATCATCTACTGTATCTTGCCTATGCTGCTCTGTACCATCACTCATTCATATATCCTTATGTACATATTCTTTATCCCCTTACACTGTGTATGACAGTAGTTTTTTTTGGAATTGTTAGTTAGATTACTTGCTCGTTATTACTGCATTGTCGGAACTAGAAGCACAAGCATTTCGCTACACTCGCATTAACATCTGCTAACCATGTGTATGTGACAAATAAAATTTGATTTGATTTGATTTGAAATTGTTGGTTATCTGCACGAACTCAGTCTTCACTATGAGTCATCCATACATCAATTGTCTTAAATCATTTATTTATTTCTAACTAAGTAATTCACAGAAATGCATAAACAAACAAACATCAAGGTAAATGTAATGAGAGGAGAATGTGCCCTAGTGGGCTAAACCGGCATGGCGGCTTGTTAGACAAAAGGGGAAGTGGGGGTCGACTAAGAAGTCACTACAAAGTGATAATTATAACAATTGAAATGCTAATCCTTTGCACATGAACGCTCACTCATTCGGGAACAATTGCGATCAATATGTGTATTTACGCTCAGTGTGTCGTCTTGATCGCTGGTGATCAAGACAACACACTGAGAATTGTCCGTCTCTCTCCCTCTCTCTCTCGGTTGGGGTTAGAGGGGATTGTTCAGAGTGACATTAGTTATGGAATGGATGTTTCGGCGGTTGTCGTTCTTCGCATTCAATGATGCCAAATTCCTAGCTACAGACTAGTAATCAATATCAAAGACTTGTTCTTATTCTGTCGGTATCGATAGTCTAAGACTTTAACCACGTGGTATGGTTAAAAGATTCAGCAATGGTCTACAACCTTTTTCCTCCTAATGGAGAAAAACATGTTCTGCAACCTTTAGCCATCTCGTAATTGAGGTAAGCTCGGTCTGCTGATCGAAAACACAAGTGGGTGTCTTATTTGGAATGGCAGAAAAGGCTGTCCCAGGATGTCTGACCCCAACTGGGCTCAGGGGCGGTCCTCTGATTTAGCTCAAATCCAATTTCCTTTTTGAGTTTTCCTTCATTAAACAGTCCAAAATCACATTGTAAAATTGTGTAAACAGTATCGTACTCACTCATTCATCTTATACAACAATTAGATGTAAACCTTATATCTGAGGCTATTATATAAACAGTGTTATGGTAATGTGGCCACACCGTCTCCCATGAGCTTTCACAAGTTGTGACAAACGGACCAGTTCGTAGCTGGATTCTTCACCAATCTTTTATACTTTCTCCGGAACATGAAATTTGTTCGTACCGCAAGTTCTGTGAGGTGGAAGGATTTCCTTTGTCCTCTATGAAAATGTACTCTCTCTATACTATGTGGCAGGGTCTTCTCAGGAATTTACGACCTCTGACCACAGCAGCCTAGTTGAAGGAGGCAAGGGGGAGGCAGGGAGAGGGGGATGGGGTTGCTATACCCAAAGAGGCCAACGTCATGACAAATCATATCACGTGAAACAATGCATGGGAACAATGTGGATTCCATTACTAGGAACCAGTCCGTTGGTCATTAATGACACTTCTTTCCACTGTTATGAAAAATCATATTGATATGAAAATGATGTACATGTCTGTAAATAAATTATTGATATATTATGAATTACTATTCGGCTGTATGGATTAATAAACTTTTATGGAGGACTTTTTTGTCAACAATGTGGCCTCATTAGCCTGGGCACAATGGCCAGGTAAAACTCTCTCCCTCTTTATTTCAATTGAAGCTTGCCACAGATTTTGCTGCTGTTAAACCAACCTGCTGAAGCAAGACAGAATGAGAGCAATGAGCTGGGCCACCCACAACAGCAGGTCATTTGTCGGGGTGTGTGTTTGTGCATCTATGAAGGAATACCAAGTACTCCTAGCATGTTTTAAAGCGCTCCTCTTGAAACTGTACTTGAGCTGTATGTGTCAAAGCATCCTTAGCAAAACCATGACAACCATCGACAAACCATGACAACCATTGAAAGCAGAGTTCATATGATGACCAGTGAGCTCAAAGTATCGGGACACTGACACTTATTATTTAGTCTTTGCACTTTGGACTTGAAATTATACAATGATTATGTGGTTAAAGTGAAGACTGTCATCTTTAATTTGAGGGTATTTTCATCAATATCGCGTGAACCGTTCAGAAATTACAGCACTTTTTCTACATAGTCACCACATTTTAGGAGACCAAGTAATGGAAGAAATTCACTTACAGTGCATTCTGTATGTTTTCAGACCCCTTCTCTTCCACATTTAGTTTTGTTAAAACCTTATTATAAAAAGTATTAAATAGTTTTTTTCCCTCATCAATCTACACACAATACCTCATGATGACAAAGCAAAAACAGTTTTTTTTTAAACGTTTGCACAATTTTTTTTTTTAAGATACCGAGTATTGAGACCCTTTGATATGAGACTCGAATTGAGTTCTGGTGCATCCTGTTTCCATTGGTCATCCTTGATGTTTTTACAACTTGTTTGGGGTCCACCTGTGGTAAATTCAATTGATTGGACGTGATTTGGAAAGGCACAAACCTGTCTATATATGGTCCCACAGTTGACATTTGCATGTCATAGCAAAAACCAAGCCATGAGGTCAAAGTAATTGTCAGTAGAGCTCGGAGACAGGATTGTGTCGAGGCACAGATTTGAGCAAGGGTACCAAAACATATCTCTGCAGCACAAATCTGGCCTTCATGGGAGAGTGGCCAGACAGAAGCCACTCCTCAGTAAATGGCATATGACAGCCCACCTAAAGGACTCTCGGCCCCTGAGAAACAAGATTCTCTGGTCTGATGAAACAAAGATTTAACTATTTGGCCTAAATGCCAAGCGTCACATCTGGAGGAAACCTGGTACCATCCCTACGGTGAAGCGTGGTGGTGGCAGCATCATGCTGTGGGATGTTTTTCAGCGGCAGGGACTGGGAGACTAGTCAGGATCGAGGGAAAGATGAACGGACCTGCTTCAGGGTGCTCAGGACCGCAGACGGAGTTCACCTTCCAACAGGACAATGACCCTAAGCATACAGCTAAGACAACACAGGAGTGGCTTCGGGACAAGTCTCAATGTCCTTGAGTGGCCAAGCCTGAGCCAGGAACCCGATCAAAGATCTCTGGAGAAACCTGAAAACAGCTGTGAAGCGACACTCCCCATCCATCCTGATAGAGCTTGAGATGATCTACAGAGAAGAATGGGATAAACTCCCCAAATACGGTTGTGCCAAGCTTGTAGCGTTATACCCAAGAAGACTCCAGGTTGTAATCGCTGCCAAAGGTGCTTCAACAAAGTACTAAGTAAAAGATCTGAATACCTAAATAAATGTGATATTTCTGTTATTGTTAATACATTTGCAAGAAAATGTAAACCTGTTTTTGCTTGACATTACAAGGTATTATGTGTAAATTGATTGAGGGGAAAAATGTTATTAATCTTAGAAGGCTGTAATGTAACAAAATACGTCGGTGTATTAGTAGTAAAAAGTTAGGTATTTGGTCCCATATTCATACTATATCAAGCTTGTGACTACAAATTTGTTGGCTGTGTTTACTGTTTGTTATCGTTGTTTCAGATTGTTTTGTGGTGGCAATAGAAATGAATGGAAAAGAATGTGTTGCATCATTTTTGGAGTCACTTTTATTGGAAATAAGAATAGACTATGTTTCTAAACACTTCCACATTAACGTGGATGCTACCATGATTACGGATAGTCCTGAATGAATCGTGAATGATGATGAGTGTGAAAGTTAGAGGCATTACTGCCCCAAAAATGCTATCCCTGTTATTGTAATAGTGAGAGTTTAGCATGCCTTGGGGGTACGATATTTGTGCATCTAACTTTAAAAAAAAAAAAACTTTATTTAACTAGGTAAGTCAGTTGAGAACAAATTCTTATTTTCAATGACGGCCTAGGAACAGTGCGTTAACTGCCTGTTCAGGGGCAGAACGACAGCTCGGGGATTTGAACTTGCAACCTTCTGGTTATTAGTTTAACACTCTAACCACTAGGCTACCCTAACGCCTGCCCAACTACACATATAAGTGGGGGGGACTAAAATGAGGGGGACCATTCACAAAAAGTACTGTACTTTCTAAACGGTTCACCTGATACGGATGAAAATATCCTCAATAGTCTGCACTTCAACCTCCATAGTCAAATCCAAAGTGCTGGAGTACAGAATCAAAACAACAAAATTGTCACTGTGCCAATCATTTTGTATCTCACTGTATATCTGTATATCCACCAATGGTTACCTTTATGTGTTAAATATTACTGTCATCAGATTTTTTTGTTAATAGATTTAAGATGTGTATTAGAATTGTTTTGTTACAAAATGTTATATATATTTTTTTTTTTGCTGCAATGGAATGTTTGTATCCTGTATAGTTAACATAGAAATTCCACACATCACAAATCTATCATCATGCTATGGTGTTTGGATAGACTCGCAGGGGTGGGGAACTCCAGTCCTCTGGGGCCTGATTGGTGTCACGCTTTTTCTCCATCCCTAGCAAACACAGCTGATGAATCAAATTGCATTCTAAACTGAAGATCATGATTAGGTGATTATTGGAGTCAGGTGTGTTAGCTGGGGCTGGGGAAAAACTGTGACAGCAATCAGGCCCACGAGGACTGGAATTGCCCGACCCTGCGCAGGCCAGGTCTCGTCCCAAATGACACCCTATTACCTATATCAGGGGTAGGCAACCCTGGTCCTGGAGTGACGCAGCACTTCAGGTTTTTGATTTAACCGACTTGGAAGACCAGGTGTGTTGAATTGATGAAATTCCTAAACTGATCAATTAGCTCGGTTAGGTATGGTACCTAGTTGGAACAAAATCCTGATGTGCCTGCGACATAGCTATCTACCCCTGTCCTAGATAGTGCACTACTTTTGACCAGAACTCATATTTTATTCATTACACTTTTCAGATATATATATTTTAAACATTGATG